>NC_134711.1:259554861-259857891 GCF_049634645.1 Pelodiscus sinensis
TGTGTGAGATACAAGTATTGTCCAAAGCTTAAACAGCATGAAAAGAGTCTATTTTAAAAGTACAAGGCATCTAGCCTACTAAATGAGTTCTCTCTCTCTCTTTCTCTTTTTGCTGTTTGTTCTGAGCAGCAAAGAAAAATTATGCAAACATACACTTGAAGAAAAAGCACATGTGTATACCTTTGTATCCACATCCACAACCTATTCTGGACCACAAGCACTTTACTTCATGCCATATTCTCAGAGCCATGCATTTTGAAGGTCTTCCTAAAGTTGTTCCAGTGACAATGATAATGGAGGCCGATAGGTTGCATCATCCTTGTGCCCCTGTACTTCAGCACTTTTAGTTATGTGGTTTATCATTTACATTACAGATAAAGAGGGCTATAAGACTTAGTACTGCAAAAATCTATACAATAATGTGTTACCTATGCCAAGAAAATGTATTTATTTATTATTAGTTTTTATTTATTTATTTAAAATATTTTTAGCCTGCTTCCCTATTTAAAATATTTGTGGTGGCTTACTCATTTTTTTTAAAACACAATACAAATATATATATAGAAAATAAAAAATGCGAGACCCCAGAGGGACATAAAACCTGCTAAAAAGTCTTGAGAGGAGGAACATACACACACACACACACACACACACACACACACACATACACATACAGACTCAAACACCAATAAAAGCACAAGTAAAAAGGATGGCTTTAGCCTGACATCGAAACAATGCTAGCATGGGTGCCATGCGACTATCCTGAAGAAGAGAATCCCATAGCCTGGGAGCAAAAGCTGAGAAGGTCCTGCTCTGTGTAGATGTTAATCTTATCTCCATAAGTAGGGGAACATTGAGCAGAGCCTCCTCAATTGACTTCAATCCTCAGGCATGTTCATATGGGAGAAGACGCTCCTTTAGATACCCCGGACCCAACTCATTTAGGGAATGTCTACATTAGCCCCCTAGTCCGAACTAGGGAGGCTAATGTAGACATTCGAAGTTTCAAATGAAGCCCGGGATTTAAATATCCCGGGCTTCATTTGCATCTTCCCGGGCGCCACCATTTTTAAAAGTCCCTTAGTCCGAACTCCGTGCCTGAGGCTACACGCGGAACAAAGTAGGTATTTTGAATTAGGAACTCTAATTCGAACTACCATTACTCCTCGTGGAAGGAGAGCCCAGAATTTGCCCCTACATTCCATGGACAGCTTGCAGGGGAAGAGGGAAGTTGCTGGACACTGGGAACAATAACCAGAGCCCTGTCTTCCTCCCCCCTTGCCAGATCAGCTGTAGGACTGGAGGGGGTACTAAAGCCTGGGGCCAGCCCACAGAGCTTTGTCACCCCATTCCCCCATGCACAGGCTATAGGCTGGGGGAGGGCCACTCAAGGCTGGGGAAGGGTCCCCAGAGCACCGCCCCATCCTTCCATCAGGCTTCAGGGCAGGGGAGTGACAGGTGGATGACAGGGATGGCCTGTGGAGGCCCAACTGCCCTTTGGGCCAAATACATTGCAGTCCGGGGCAAGCCTTCACAGCTCTGACTTCCCAGAAAGAGTCACTATTTGGCATGTGCAGCTCCGCCCTCCCTGGCCCTCTCCCCAGGAGGAGTCATAGTCACAGAAGCACTACCATCGCTGACCCCCAACCTCGCAACCTCCTGCCCTGAGTCCGGCTCATCCCACCTTCTGCCCTCACTCCTGTATCACCATGCCCTGAACCCTTCCACCTACCTCCCCCTGAAGCCCCCAGTCACCAAACCCATTGCCTTGACCCCCACCCCAGCCTTCACTGCAGCATCCACCACTCCTACCCCTGCCCCTGCAACTGCACTCCCTGTCCTGAGCCCCCAATCTCTGTAATGATTCCTGCACCCCACTCTCCCTGACCTATGCCCCCAATGCCTTCCCTGACTCCTGTACATCCATCTCCTACCCTGAACCCCCACAACTAACCTCCTCCTCTGAGCCCCCCACCTCCCAGACCCCTGCCCTATACAATCATGTAAATAAAGCATGTATATTTTCCTTTTAATTAAAAAAAAACAAACTCCCAAACATTACTACAGTTAAAGATACAAACAATGCTGGGTATATCTGTTAGTAGATCAGTAAGGTAAACAGTACAAATAACTAAGATGAAGGGCTGTTTGTTCTGCCTCCATCTGAGAGTACTGCATTACTTTTCTATATTTTCTACTCAAGTCACTCTGTTATGTTTTTGAAGAAGACTGAATAGCTTCCACTTGAACTCTGAACACATAGTACAGTAGTAGTAGTAGTAGTCTGCAGAAAAAAAATGTTATCTGCAACCAAGTACAGTAGACTTCTGATCATCCAGAACCTTTGGGACCCAGGTGGTGCTGGATTATCAGATATGATGGACTATCAGGACTTACTATAAGCTGATTATATATATATATATATATATATATATATATATATATATATATATATATATATATATATGTACAGTATATACTGTACATAAAGTGTTTTGACCCATTTTATTGTAGCACAAGCACTGTCCAGCATCACACATTGCCAGTGGCAGACTGACTTGGTCCTGTCCAGTTTCTCTTGGTTCAGCTGCTGCCGCTGCTGCCTTGTGACTTGTTTTTTGCTGAAGCTCACTCACTAGGCTCTTGCCATTTTGATGCCAGACTATCGGGAGTGCCGTACAATTGGCTGCCAGACTATTGGAGTTTTACTGTACTCGGATATGACAGAAAATTCCAAGGAGAAAGTTCAATATACACCTTAAACACTGTTAAAACCACCTTCACCAAACAAAGACACTCCATCAGAAAAGTTGATTGAATCCTAGAATGGGACATCCAGGTGCACACCGAGAACCAGCTTCTACAGAGGTGGAAAATACAACTTTGGATGATTCCACACTGGAGCCATTGGAGTGTATCAAACAATTAAACCCATACTTGATGGATATCACATTTTAAAATATTTTTTCTCGATGCCCCCTTCTGGCCTTTACCTTCCCCCTGACTTCACCAAACTCATCATTAGAAGTAAGTTCCTCACAGCAAATCATAGAAACTCAAAGTGGCAACAAATCCTGCCAGAAAAAATTCAAAACCTGACACATATATTTCCTCTGCTATGATGATCAATATGTCCCAAAACATAACTTTCAAGATCCATGACTCCAAAACATGTCTATCACAGTATGTGATGTACTTCAGCCACTACCTGAAATATAGTAACAACTATGTGGGTGAAACTAGATAAAATCAAATGGCAAACTCAAAAACACCCTACCACCAGTAAGCAAACACTTTTCAGAAAGCTTCATATCAAACCTATCAGTCCTTGTCCTCAATGGAAAACTGCAATACCCCTTCAAATATGAGCATGCACATTAAAATTCATAGCTCTGCTTGACTCTAAAAAACGTTATATCAAGAAAGACACTTGTTTTGGGACTCATTAGAACAATTTATAATCTACTAACCCTCCTCTGTTCAATAACTGTGGAATGGTGATTGCACTCTTCATTAGCAGTGGTTTCTTGCTATATGTGTTACTCCTTAGTCTTAATAACCTATCCATCTGGTCATTAGATGCTGCAGTCTGGTTACCTTTTCCACACCTGAAGAAGAGCTCTGTGAAGTCTAAAAGCTTGTCTTTTCCACCACCAGAAGTTGTTCCAATAAAAGTTATGTTTCTGCCTACCTTGTCTCTCATTAAAAAAGGGAATGTTAGTAAACTCAAGTGATTATTTCTGGTCACTATGTACATCAAGATTTTAGACCTAGAAGATCTCATCCTTTCAATCCTGGAGTTTATTCAAATACTAGAAGAGCAAAATAAGTGTTCCTGCTTTTTCAACTCCCAACTGTTTTTATTCTTTTAACTTTCATTGAACTAGTCATTGAACTAAAGCAAATCAATAAAATGAAATAAAGATAATATTCTCTCTACATCTTAAGAAGAGTTTGCTAATTCCAAAATTTGGCTTAGGCATGTCAATAAACCTTAGTTGCAGTTATTTAACCAGTGACTTCTTCTCAGTCACTCCTGTCATCTGAAGAAGTGGGCTGTGCCCATGAAAGCTCATGATACCATCTACATGTTTTGTTAGTCTATGAAGTGCTACCAGAACAGGTTTTTTTTAAGTTCATCCTGTACAGACTAACTTGGCTACCCCCTGGAGTTTTCCTCTCAGGCTACATCTAAACTACATCCCTCTGTTGTCAGAGGGATGTAAATTAAACATATCAAAAGTGCAAATGAAGCCGGGAATTAAATATCCCATGCTTCATTTGCATAATGGCAGCCACCACTTTTTTTCAAAATGGGGCTTTTTGAAAAAAAATGGCAGTTTAGACGGGGCATTTTCGATAGAAATGCCCCATTTCAAAAGAGCCTATACTCCTCATTTTTGGAGGAGTACAGGAAAATGAGGAGTACAGGATCTTTTGAAATGGGACATTTCTGTCGAAAATGCCCAATCTAAACTGATTTTTTTTTTCAAAAAGCCCCGTTTTGAAAAAAAGTGGCAGCTGCCATTATGAAGTGCGGGATATTTAAATCCTGGCTTCATTTGCACTTTCCATACATCTAATTTATACCCCTCTTCCAACAGAGGGGTGTAGTTTAGATGTAGCCTCAGAGGTTGGACTTTCCTGAAAGTTTGGAAGCCAACAAGTACTATTGTTTATTACTTCTTTAAGTTAATTTACATTATTTTAATTGAGCCTTAACAAAGGTTTCTTTAAGATATATTAAATGTAAACAGAAAAACAAATCTGTTTAAAAATAAAAAATCTATTTTAAAATAATTGTTTTTACCCTGATGGCTGCTATCATGCACAGGTGAGGGGTGGGAGGGAAGCAAATTCACTGATTTTCAAATCAAATGATATATTATGCAGTATTTATAGGAACAGGGGGAAACAATGAGGAATTCCGTCAAATACTCTAAAATCTCTGCTGTTCAATTTTTAATCATCCCACGAACCCTCCATCAGCCCTACAGAAGTGCAAATGCATATACTTATAATCTGATGTCAGAATTCATTTCCTTTCCTCAAATTCCCCAGGTTGGAATAAATACAGAACAGATTAGCAGCCAGGATTTGGCATTTAAATTAAATCTGAGGACACACCAGATAAAATTGTGCATTTAGTCATCTGATTTGTAGCTAAATTTGTAAAATGTGCTTTGTTTAGTTGGCCACACTTCAATTTAATTATTGTAGATAAGGATGTGAATGTAGAGGAAAATGCTTGTGTCTGATATTACACTAAGGTCGAGATTGTCACCACCCTTATTTGGCTATGCAGGCGAGTAAGCTGCTACATTGTTATTTTTTGTATTGCTTGGCTGAGTAAACAGTACTCAGATGGTGATTCTGGCTGAGCAGAGAAAGGAAGTGAAACAAAGCTGCTCATCCAATATTCAAGCAAGTAGGGGATGAAGATGGGTAAGTATAGGGGGGAGCCATAGATTCTCTCACCACACCTTTTACTGGCTGGCTGGAGAAAGAAGGAAGAGGAAGGAAAGTTTCTCCACAACAAGGGATGTAATTCCTTGTTCCCTCTTTTCCCTCAGAGTCACAATTGGGTCTTTGCTCTGCTTCTGAGACAGTGCAAATGAACATTAGCCCTTGCTTTCTGCAGATCATCATTTTACAATATAGTCCTAAATAATCCCACATCATGTGTTTTTGATAATCTGTTCGCATGTGGCAAAACCTGCTATAATTTCTAATAACAAGAGCTAATAAAGCAGTTATTTCAACATATCAAATAATCAATCTCTCTCCTGGTATTCTGTTAAAGTTTTCACAGTTCAGCTGGCCTATTGTAGAAATCCTTTACAACTATTCCTTTCAATCACAATTGTGTCCTGATTGTATACGTAAAAAATCTGATATTATATATATACATCCAGTTAAGCAAAAAGTTGTCAGACCGCCAGGCAAGGTCTATTTTTAAGTACACTGGGGGGAAGAAAGAGGGGATATGAGGGGGTTGGATGGGCTGGAGGGAAATCAATGCTCTATTTGATGTTAAAAATACATGTCCTGTATGTGGCAAAATCAAAGTGAAACTAGTGTTGCCAGGTTTTTCTCTGAAAACCCTACAGAGAAATGAGGCAATGTATTGTCTGCAGGACTAGAAATAATGAATAAGAGGTGAACCTGCAAGAGACTCTCTTCCTATTAAACATTGCTAAAAATGTGCAAGACCATTTATTTCTAAATGTCATGAATTATTTTAAATTACAGCCCTTCTATTTTTTCATGCTTTTGAAAGCAGCAGCACATTACCACATTCGAGGTATTTTTTATTTAATAAAAATAAAAGAAAAAGTCCCCAGAACTGCTTATGAGCTTTGATTCTGCGGATCAAAGAGCAAACTAGATGCCTTGGTATCAGATATGAAATTCAGAAAAGAAACTATTGTCTCAAAACCTAGACATGTCAACTTAGTCCTTCAATATTGTTGGCTGAAGAATTGATTTCCATACGGTTTATTATATGTTGTTTTTATTTCCAATACATTTTAAATTCCATTATCTTGAATTCTTGTACTCAGCTTCCCTTCAGAACCAGGAATTAACTACATGATGCTATGTGAATTATTACCGGAATAAGGAATTACTATAGTTAAGGATGAAATGTGATCATTTCCCTGATAATTGCATTCTAAAAAAATAATAATAATCAACTTGCTAATCGCAGTGACTTAATACAAAAGTTTCTATGTACTGCCATCTCTATGTGTTGACCTAAGATTCACTTTTGAAAAGACAATCCTTATCACAACCAGTTGATCCACCTGTCAGACCATGAACAATCTCCAGCTGTTGTAAAGTGTCATAACTCAACTGAGTTCAGTAAAGCTATGTTGATTTATGCTATCTGAAGATTTGCTCCTATCTGAGTAAATGAACCCCATGTGTCACAAAGAAGTTAATATTGTGGCAGCACCTACTTGGATTTCACAGTGTTCATGTAGGGTTTCCAAAAGACATGTATCGGGCAAAACTAATTTCGAGTATCGTTCCAACTAATGATTTCTAGTATCAGTAACACCAGCTGAAGAGTTGCCTACTTTGTATCATCTGTTGTTGAAAAAACTGACTGCCCAGATCCTTTTTATGGGATTATAAACTCAGATGATGTGCTAATGAATCACATGACTGTGACAGACCGGGCCGTGTCTGGGCACAGCTTAGGGCGTCCGCTCAGGGCGAATTGCTCAAATCCGGGGCTCTTTACAGTCCCCCTGACTGGCGACCTCTCCAAACAGGCCACAAACCAGTCCCACAGAGCGCTTCAGCAGCCTGCCTGAAGCCTCCCGAGCAAAACCCCTCCGACACCCCAGCAATATCCGTGCCCCAGATGGCCCCGGGCCTATACACGGGTGGGGGGTCCTAGCACCCAATCCCACCTACCCCGAACAAGTCCTGTCCGGTTCCAAGAAACCAGCCACAGATCCCTGGTCAACTTACCCTCTGGACCTTACCCACAAATCACGCTGGGCCAATCCTTTAGAATCTATATCTAAAGGTTTATTATTACAAGAAAGAAAAGCATGAGAGTAAGGTTATCAAAGTACAGTACGTTACATGCACCGAATCTCCCAGTCCTCGATGCAGGCTCTAGCAGAGATGTTGCAGCTGCTGGTTTAAAAGTTCTTATTGCACATCCTGAGATCAGGATGGGCTCACAGGTCTTCCGGGCTCTTCAATCCCTGCAATGCTGCCTCTGGGATGAAGTGCTGAGCTGAGAACAAAATGGCATCGACCACATGGCCTCTTTATACTCCTTACTGGCCTCTTCTAGTCTGCAGCAAGTCACCTGGTCAGAGGCCAATCTCTATATTTCCTGCTGGCTGCCCTCAGGTGATAAATCCCATTCTTTGGGTGTGTCCATAGCCTATTGAGAGCCATTGTTCCACAGGGCTTTGCTACTCAGCCTGTCCATAGCCATGCTTAACCACATTCACAGAAATATTCAGCTTCCACACAGATTACAGATTCCTACCTACACACACAGACATTATCCACTCACATAAATAGCGTACATAAGATCAACAAACAATAATCTCCCATTCACTACCCCACATGGCTCCCCCCACACCAATTTCTGGGGCCAACACCCCCACCTAGGGGTGCAGCAGCGATCTGGCTGCTTTCCTCCAATTCAGCAACGTGACAATGACATATAGGCTTGGCATGGTATTCAACATACAACTAGTAAGTATTTGGCTAGGGATCCTGTTATAGTGTTGTAGGTGTGTATGCATTTACAGGGGACCTGAGTTCTATATTCTGCCTCTCATGGCTTGCTGTATGACCTGCTGGCTAGTCAATTAACCTCATGTATACATTTTCTCATCTATACATTGTGAGTAACTATTCTTAAGTATAAACTTGGAGTTTTAATTAATAATGTATGTACGAGTTAAAAAAATAAGTACTTTTAAGAATACCTATTTATAGCTTAGACCGAGGGCCAGAAGTAAACGCTACTAAAACATGAACAACCTGCTTTTCCTGTGTCCTAGTGTTATTGCTTCCCTCAAAGCTCAGAAAGACATGCAATTATAGAACATTTAGAATTGGAAGGGACCTTGAGAGGTCATCAAATCCAGTCCCCTCCACTCACAGCAGAACCAAGCAACATCTTGATCTTCCCTGACAGATGTTTGTCTAACCTGCTCTTAAATGACTCCAAATGATGGAGATTCCACATCTCCCTAGGTAATTTATTCCAGTACTTAACCATTGACAGTTAGGAAGGATTTCCTAATGTCCAACCTAAAACTCACTTATCAGAGGCTAAGGAGAATATTTTTTTCCTCTTCATAGGGATAAATTTCTCCCTGAATTGCTTGTATCTACTACAAGTAATCCCTACAGGTCTCTTTATGAGGCTTTCTCAGGATATCCAGAACTATAGGTCACTGTGTTATTCCCCTTGCTTCAGAGAGAGAGAGAATTTGCTTGCTCTAAACTGTGTTAGTCTCCTGATAGTCAATTGACCACCTAAATCAACTCCTCAGGATTCTGCCAGTCCTTACTTTTTTGTTTTATAGGTTAACCCTTGGGGTTTTAGGGCAGGACATTTCCCAATATACTTTTAAAGAGTGGTGCCCTGAATGCTGCTGCAAATACAGTAATTACCAGGTATATTGTCCCCAAAGAGAGCGTGTATATACTTCTGGAAAGATACAATTCAGGATAACAACACAGCACTGTGACTGTTTATGGTGAAAACTGATATTAGTTGTTAACAAAAACAGATTTACAGGTTGAAGCAAGTATTAAGTAAAAATAATGGGCACAGAAATTGTTACAAATAAAATACAAGAATAAAACACTTTCTAGACACTAAAACTTAACATGCCACAATCCTTATCTAAAGCAATTTCTCACTCCCAACATCTTTCTCCAGTATCGCTAGTTTTTAGTCAATGCAGGATCCATTCCTTCATTAATCACCAGCCTCCACCAAGGGGATAAAATGAAAACCAGACTATTCTTCTGGGCAATAGCACTCTTCCAGATCTAAGGCCTCCTCTTGTGGCTTTTCTTTTCACCCTCTTTCCTATTGGTGACTCACCCGTTTGGCCAGGATGCTATGCAGTTTCTCCTTCTGGGGTATACTAGAAGAAAACTGGAGTTAAAATAACTGCAGCCATGTTGAGCACTCAGCCACAATTATTTGGAAGCAAAAACACCATATAGTCATGTCGAAGCAAAGAATAATTTTGCCTTTGCCTAAGTAGACAAAATAGCTACACAACTGCAATGTTATTAATATGAATACATAGAGTAACATGAGTTTCTTGCTGTGAGTTTCTTGGCTGATAATTAAAATTCTTTGCTGTTGCTAGGGAAATTGTTGGTTTACCAGGGGTTACTATATGTGCTTTCTTGTGAGCAGCTTATAAAATAATATTTAATATGTTCAGTTTGGATAAGTTCAGAGAGCTTTTTGATGAGCTAGAAGAGAGATATCCAATTTTCTAGTGCAGGGGTGGGGAACCGCCAACCTACTAGCCGCATACGGCTCATCAGAGTTAGTTGCTGGCAATCCACCAGATGGTTAGTTTACCTTATGGTCTGCAGGCACAGCATCCCAGACTGTGCCAGTTCCTGCAGCTCCCATTGGCCGGGAATAATGAACCACAGTCACTAGGAGCTGTAGTGCTCTATGCTTGTGGATGCTCAGGTAAATAAAATGTGTGGTGGCCCACCACTGGCTAACCTTGACAAACCACATGTGGCTGTCACATTGGAGGTTCCCCACCTCTGCTCCAGTGGCTAGGAAAAAGGCTGTTCACCATAACCCTGGCTGCTGACCACTTGACATATCTCAGACTTTAGATAACTATCTGACATGAGTTAGATTTTAGATATGTGCTTTAGATTCAATACAAGCAACAATTTTGGGGGTGAACACACTGCAGTGAGTACCAATCATTTATCAAAGACAGAAGCTTTGTCCACTTTAATTTGCATCCTAAAACCACCTGGAAAATAGAGACTAGTTATCATAGATTCAAGTTCAGAAAACCCTGATGAACAATAGAGTTTTTCACTGCAGCCAGTCTCCAGGTAATGCCACTCTGTCTACAATTGGAAGGGTAACCCAGGTCTGTACACTACACATGGTTCCATCTCAGCTCAATCCCCAATATTGCCACTCACTACCTGGGCTGTTTCCTACTCTGTCTAACCCAATCTTTCTTCTTCATCTTTCTTTCTTCTTAATATATACATATCTAAGGACTAAGCTACAAGCCATTCTGTAAGTTCTCTAGTTCTTCCCCGCCCCGTCTTTAATACACAGAGTATAGGTGCAAAGTTCCTCAATCCAGTCATTTCTGTTTCCAGCTTCATTCTTTATATGAGCCCTGCCCACACCTTCTCAGGAGTTATTTCTCTAGCTTATATCTGTCATGTGTGGCCTTTCATGCTAATTAGCCCATTGTCATCTTTCTTAAGCCTTTCAGCACAGGGGTGAAGACCTCATCCTATTTCCCTCCTGTCTCCTATTTCTCTCTTCCTTTGATTACAGATTTTAAAGCCTACTGTTAGTAAGTGCACATAATGCCACACATATACTTCAACGTGATATCAATGACCAATATATCACCAGCTTTCACTTGATAATTTATATAGCATTTTTATATACGTAAGTGGACTATGGCAGCAATGTGTCAGTCGTAGTGAGTTTATCAGGCCTGAGAGGAACTGCTGACAGAGCTGTGAACATTTTGCCAGTGGGTACTGAATGATCCTTAAGGTCACATAGTTATTACTGCAGTATGTAGACAGATCACAGCTTGTGTTTAACCCCAAGGAAATTTTGAGTACATTGTGATATATATTGATCTTGGAATTATTCATATGACTGTGAGGTCAGAGCAGAAATTCAGCTACTATAGCTGAACAATAATGTCATATTCTAGTTTACCTAAATGCCAGATAAATGTACAGTTTGTAGTACTATATGGTCTTACAAAATAGGATAACTACAGAAAGTCAAATATTTCTTTAAAGTTTAGTTGATTTTCATTCACCGATGAGCTTTTACAAATATCTAAACATTACACAGATTTAGAAAATATATAGTTGATTATAGTTTTATGATCTTCACAAAGCAGTAGCACATAGAATGTATTAACCTCAAACAGCATTCCAAAAAGGGGAAGCAATTCAAAATATGGCAGCATGTGTCATAACAAGTGTTTTTGAAAATATGTCTGTATTGAAAGGAAGCTGAGGTTCTTCAGGCTTGCCACTTGATGCTGGAAAGACTGAAGTATATGCAGAATTTTATACTTATTAGTAGTCCTTTTACTTCAATGAAGCACTTCTGTGCTTAAAGTTACAAATGCTTAAACATTTGCATTATCATTGTCTCTGTTTTGGTCCATCTCTGATAGTATCTTATCAAAAGACTAATGATTTTATGACTTTTTCATGTTAATAGATCCACCTGCATGCACATGTTGATGGAGGTATATTGTTTTTGTTTCTTTTAACTGCACAAATTATTTTTGCATCCTATTTTTGCATTTAGACTCCAGCCAGTCTACCACTGATCAATGCATATTTCATTAATTTTTGTTTATACAACTTGATGAATGACCTGCATTTTACTAGTTGAGCTTTCTTATATCTCAGCCATTGAATTTGCACCTACTATATTATAGATTAAGCTACACTTTTAATAGAACAATCATCTTTAAAAAAAAGTTGGATACAATACTAGTCAAAATGTAGAGCCTGACTTGGCCAAAATTATATACATCAAATATCACTTATGCAATTTAAATTAAGCTATTCACAATAATATTATGCAACATAAATAAACATGGACGAATGGGACCCTTAATCTTCTGTTAAAATGTTATACTTAATCTTTCTTCCATATATTTAGTTTCGATTTCATTCTTGGGTTCATAATGGTACCCATGGGATAATGCCGTAGATTCAATTATGGGTTTTTTAAAAATTTTACATCCACATATATTCCCTCTAATGTATTTATTTCTTCCCATATATAAGTGAAAAGATTACTCAGAACCAAGGACATATAATTATTGTGAAGTGTGTGTGGGGGAAATAGTCTTTTATGATTGATGCCTGCTTCCCTTCAAGTCATGGAAACTCCTATTAGAGACATTTGTTAAAAGAATACATGATTCTTGATTAACAGAGATTGTTAGAGTTAGTTGATAAGTAGCTTAGAACATGTTGCAGGTTTAATTATTAGGCAAACATTTAATCTGTCATAATTTTGCTACTTTAAAGAAAAGGATTTTTTTTACAAAACAGAAGATGTAGGAAGACTGGAAATTGTTTGCAACAAGGCTGTCCCTATGAATATGTAGACATGTAAGGTACCTGAAAATTTGAGTCAACACCTGCTTTTATTTGCTGTCCTGGATGTGCACCAAATGGTGATGTGACCATGCAAATGTCAGAGTATGAGTTACTTTACCGCAACTGCCATTTCCTCCTGAGCTGGGCTACAAGTGAGCTACAGAGCTGACTGGCAGTTTCCACAGCAACCACTTAACCCTTCCCTGCTGGACTTTTCCAGGTAATCTGCCATGGCTGGAGAAACATAGTAGACCCTGGTCTTGGGGTGGGAACAAGTCACATGGGGCACATCTGGGTAGGGGGCATTGTTTTGGACCCCATAAATCTTGAGAACAATCCTGACTCTCATATGTAAATCATTAATAGCAGAGGAATCTGCTAACACTGATAGTTTGTCAAGGTTGTTCTCCACTCTGGCACTTAAAGTGCAAAAGGTGGGGGGCCCACAAGAGACTTCAAAATGTCCTGCCACTAAGGCTTCTGTTAAAAACTCCCCGACATCACACATTCTTTAGCCTTGGATTCATATTGCTGTCACCACTCAAGTGCAAAGCCTTTGAGAACCCAGGAAGTTGCACTTGTGAATTGTTTTCTTTGGCATACCCTCAAGTTCTTTTAACCCTCCCTCTGGAAAGAGCTTGAAAACAAACTGTAATTTCTCTTAATTACACACCTGCTCCTATCATTGGCCACTGGGCTCCATTAATGCTTCGGTGACTTGTGAGCAGGGATTTGGCCAGCAGCAGAACCCACCAGTACTGAGGGGGAAAAACAGAAATATGGGATAATTTGTCCATTTTTAAGGAAAAGTAGAGACACTAGCAGAAGGCTTTGAATACAGCTGTCCCCTTAAAAATGGGATTTCTGGTTACCCTAGTTGTGGATCATGTCTCAAGAGCTGGAGAGGAAAAGTGAAGTATGATAACCTTTTACCTTTGTGAATCCAGAAACAAATCAACTCATAACCTAAAACCAGTAGTGAACTGGATAGCACAGAGATAGCTAGAAAGAAAGAAAAATAATTTGAGGTGGTGTATTATTGAATTTATACAATTTTTATTATCAATATCTGTGTTTATTTCTTTTAATTTTTCTAAAAATTTCAAAGCATGTATTGGATGATTTGTATCCTTGGAAATCATCTTAACAAAAGATATATTTCATCTAGTTTTCCAGGTCTAGTTGGAAAACTGAACTAATTTAAAAGAATCCCTGTAATTCTATTGAAAGGATTTTTAGTAACACTCTCTTATTATGGCTACTCTGTTAAGCTTCCCATAGCTGAATTATTACAACAAAGATTTTTGGTCCAAGATAGCAGTGCATTATAGAAGCCTGATAGATATATAGCTATAGACCGTCCCAGTTTAAACTTAACATTATAACCATTTATTTTAGCAATTAATAGCAGTGAATGAACTTTAAAATTAAAGTGATAATTGTTGCAGACATTGCCAAATACAGATCTGTCAAGATGAATATAAATTGGAGTGTGTTTCAGTAGACAACTTAATGAGTCATGTATAGTAAAGTGGACTTGAAATTCTTTTAGAGGGTATAAAAATGGCACATTTTATAATGTATGACAAATCTGAAGCAAAGTCTTTGATGCAATAATTAAAACACAGATTTCTTTATTGCGTAGATTAGGCTACACTATGGCACTGAGGGAAAGAAACACGCTGCTGGTCTTTCTAGACATTTACTTGGACCAAGGAAGACCAGGAAGGAGGTTACAAGTGGCCAAAGGTTGTTAAACTCTCTACTCAAATTAATAAAAAGGACACTGTGGCAAAATATCTTGCCTTTAGAATTTATGCAATTAACTTTGCTTCCAAGGCCATGAACAAAAAGTAATTAACATTCAGGCTATGTCTATACAGCAGTGTTATTTTGGAATAACAGCAAGCTGGGGTGGGCAATAATTTTTGCCCGTGTGTCACTTCAACATTTTTTGAAGTAGCCCATGGCCACTCCAGAAGTAGGGCCTAAACAGGAAGGTCTGGGAGTGGGGAAACCCCTTTGCCCCTGCTTCCCACTAGGCACCCATGCCCTGAAAGAGGCTTGGCACACGCACCCATTCCCAGGCCAATCAGGGGCTGGGAGTGGAGGAGCGCAGGAAGCCTCCTCCTGCCCTGTGAGGAGCATGTAGAACATTGACGTGTCGCGGGATCCTCACAGGTCTGGAGCTGGGTGGAAGAAGCTTCCTACATGAAGCCTCCTACACTCCCTGCCTCCCCCACTCTCATGAGCAGCGTGCGGTGCTTCAAAGCGCCACATGTTCCTGGCAAGGCGGGAGGATGCTTTGCGCGCTTCCCCGCCACCAGCCAATTAAGGCCTGGGGGTGGAGGAGCATGTGAAGCCTTCTCTGCTCTGCCCCTGCCCTGCGAACAGAGGAGGCAGAGCAGAGAAGGCTTCACTTGCTCCCCCACCCTTAAGCCCTAATTGTCTTGCGGGCGGGGGAGCAGCAGAGCCTCTGCAGGCCAGATCCACCTGCTTGGCGGGCCCACCCCTGCAGTAAGCTATTATTTTGAAATAACGGCAAGCTGAAGGACTTCTTACTCCTGTAACCCTCATTTCATCAGGAGTAAGGGAAGTCAAAGGAAGAGTTTTCTTCATTTAATTTCCTGGTGTGTAGACAGCACCAAAAGCAGAATTAAGCTATTTTGACTTCATCTACGCACTGGTTGTTTGTTTTCTTGAGATTGACATCCCAGATGTTGAAGTGGTGAAAATACATATTTTGTGAGCTAGTGGAAGGGTTTGCTAGACAGAGATAAGGTGATGTCCTCTCTGTCATCTGTGTTACAACAATCCTGGGTGAGAACAACAAAACAGTCCCTGTCACTTCCCTTTATAAGGCTATGTTTTCATTAAGACTACGTCTAGACTACAGGCTTTTTGCACAAGAAGCTCTTTTTGGAAGACACCTTCTGAAAAAAGTCTTGTAAAAGAGAGCATCCACAGTGCAAAAGCGCATCGAAAAAGTGATGTGCTTTTTCGAAAGATAGTATCCAGACTTCTTGGATGCTCTCTCGCATGTAAGCACTGATTGCTATGGACAGAATGGCCACCAGGGCCGTGTCCACACTCAGGGGTTCTTTCGAAAAAAGTAGCCTTTTTTCTAAAGAACTTCCCCTGCGTCCAGACTCAAGCCGCGTTCTTTCGAAATTAAATCGAAAGAACGCGGCTTTTCTTTCGACGGCGGTAAACCTCGTTTCACGAGGAAGAACGCCTTTTTCGAGGGAGATCCGTCGAAAGAACGTGAGTCTGGACGGGGGGAGCCCTTTCTTTCGAAATTATTGGCCTCCAGGAACAAGCCCTGGTGGACAATCTGGGCCATGGGTTGCACGTCTGTGGTTCCTGGCTGCAGCCATTCCTTAAAGGGACAGGCGCACCCTCACAG
Organism: Pelodiscus sinensis; assembly: GCF_049634645.1. Lineage (NCBI taxonomy): Eukaryota > Metazoa > Chordata > Testudines > Trionychidae > Pelodiscus > Pelodiscus sinensis. Next base: position 259,571,141 of record NC_134711.1, read on the forward strand.
CCACTTGTTGCAGACAAGGAGCCAGAGCACACGGCGACCTTGCTGCAGCATGTCACAGCTTCAAGAGCGTCCTGGCCCTTCCTCCGAGCCTTCTGGGGACCCAGCCAAGGGCTCCAAGCGCCGGGCACCATCCTGGTCCGGCACAGAGATAAAGAGCCTGCTGGAGCTGTGGGGAGAGGAGGAGGCCTTACAGGCCCTCAAAAGCCGGCGGCGAAACGCCGACATTTATGGCCGCATGGCTGAAGCCCTGGCCCAGAAGGGCCACTACCCCCGCACCCAGGACCAGGTGCGCTCCAAAGTGAAGGAGCTGCGGCAGGGCTACGCCAAAGCCAGGGAGGAGAGCTCCCGGTCTGGGGCAGCCCCCCACTACTGCCCCTACTACCCAGAGCTGGACCAGATCCTGGGTGGCAGTGCAGAAGCACGCACACCACGGAGGTTCGTGCAGTCCGGACTGGCAGACCCGGTGGTGGACGCTCCAGAGTGGGAGCTACAGCAGTCTGGAGATGGGGACATGGGCCCAGAGGAGGAGGACACCGAGGAGACGGCGACCCTCACCCTGGAGCCAGTCACCCAGACCTCTGAGGCCTCCCAGGCGTCATCTGGCGCGGGAGAGGAAGCAGCAGGTGAGTACAGTGAGTTTGTGTCACACCCGGGGGGGGGAGGTAGGTGGGTGGGTGCACAGTGGGTGATGCACAAGGGAAACCTGTCATGCTCAGGCTGATGCCCAGGTCTCACACACACACACACACACACACACACACACACACACACAGTGTGACCTTCAGAATGTCTGCTTCCCCTGTCTCAAGGGAGAGGGCATGCCCTTTTGGACAGCTGTTGCACACATGACTGATTGTGATAGAAATGTAGCCGTGTTACTCTGATCTGAGGAAGTGGGTCTGGCCCTGGAAAGCTCATCCCCTAATAAACCATCCTGTTAGTATTGTAAGTGCTACAGAGTCCAGTTTATAGGACTGATTGTGTCTTCTTCTTTTCCTCCACAGCCGGACCAGCCGTGGAAGAGGGCCGCAGCACCCCAGCCCCACCTCCATCTCCATCTCCATCTCGGAGACATGGGAGCCGCAGACACAGGCGTGTCTACGCCGACATCCTCCGGCAGCACGTCAAGGCTGTGCAGGAGCAGAACGCCATCCTGCTACAGAGGGCGGAGGCAGAGGAGTGGTGGCGTGATCGGCTCATGAATGAGCTGGTCCTGCAGCACACGGTGCTGTACGCCACCCTGAGGGAGGTCAGCGGCTTGCCTGCTGCTGTGCCTGGTCCTGCTCCTCCAGCACCCCATGACCCCACCCCACCAAACCCCCCTTCCACAACAGCAGCCCTTTCCCCCCTTGGACCTCCCTCTCCCCCAGCCCCCCCCAGCTCCCCAGCCCCTCTCTCCCCCAGGCTTCCACGTCCCAAGAGCCCCCCAGCAGCCAGCCAACCGACAGGTGCATCACCCGATCCCGTAGCCGGGGAGCACCCCAAACACGAGGCCCAGCCAGGAAAGGGAAATCTGCCAAGCCCCGTTCAACCTGATCCCCTTCCCCCCTCCAGGTTTCCAGTCCCCTTCCCCCCTCCAGGTTTCAATCACCCCCATCACCCCACTTATTAAGCACAAACAAAGGGTTAAAGGCACTGTTTGTTTATTGTATATAGTTTGGCAACAACAAAAATGAAGAAAATTTTTGTTATTTTGCCACATTGTTTGATAATATGTACAAAATTATAAATAAGTAAAGAGAACATTTTATTTTGAAACACACCCTGGTGTAAGTGATGTGTCCAAACTGGGTCAGGAGATGGGTTGTGGAGGGAAGCTTCTATTGGGGGCCAGGGCCCAGTCCCCAGGCAGAAGCCCCTCAGTGCACTCAGTGGCCTCCACTGGAGAATTGCTCCCGGAGGGCCTCCCGGATGCCAACTGCAGACTGGTGAGCCTGGCGGATGGCAGCTGTCCGGGGCTGGGCAAAGAGCCTCTCCTGGGCATCAGCAGCTCTCCCCCACCCTGGTAGGAAGGCCTCCCCTTTCCTCTCCACGAGGTTATGGAGGACGCAACACGCGGCCACCACCTCGGGGATGTTGGTCTCCCCCATGTCGAGGCGTGTGAGCAAGCACCGGAATCTGCCCTTTAAACGGCCAAACGCACATTCCACCTGGTTACAAGCCCGGTTAAGGCGAGCATTAAACTGCTCCTTGCTCACATCCAGCTGTCCGGTGTAGGGCTTCATCAGCCACGGCATCAGGGGATAGGCGGCATCAGCCACTATGCACACCGGCATGTGCACATCCCCAACCGCAAACTGGCGATGGGGGAAAAATGTTCCTGCCTGAAGCCTCCGGTACAGGTACGAGTTTCTGAAGATGCGGGCATCGTGTGCCCGCCCTGACCACCCAACACAAATGTCTGAAAACTGTCCACGATGGTCGACCAGGGCCAGGAGGACCATAGAAAAGTAGCCCTTTCGATTGATGAATTGGGCTGCTCGATGGGGCGGTGCACGGATGGCAATGTGTGTCCCATCGAGCGCTCCTCCGCAATTGGGGAAGCCAAGGGCAGCAAAGCCGGCCATGACGCTGTCCAGATCCGGTAGACAGATGAGCCTGTTGAGCAGCTCCGAACTGATGGCCCTCACCACCTGCAGAACGAGACAGACAACAAAGTGTTAGAAGTGGTGCCTTATGTCTTAGGAGGAGAACCCACCGCCCACCTTCCCTCTCAAACAGCCCGAGAATCCCCTCCTCAGAACCCCCCCCCCCACAATTCAGGGTGAGTGGAGGAGCTCCCTCCCACTCCCACTCCCACTCCCACTCCACTTGGCCCTTCCTGACAGTCTCCCTTACCCCCACCAGTGTCACTTTCCACTGTGGGCACCAAATAAGACAGGTATCTTTTTTGGGGGAAAAATGTTTGTGGGCATGTAATTAAGGACTGTATCATAATGCAAATGCACAAAGGATGTTCAATAAAGGTGGTATGGGCAAGCTTAATTTTGTAATTTCTTATAGCATACAAACATTTGTAAAATGACACATTTTAACATAATTATGGGTAGCTGTTATGCTGCGAACTCCCCATCAGGCTTACAGCCCCTTTTTCATGGGGGGGGGGGGTTACCCGCAACTAGGCAGTCGTCCTTCCCGCGAACCCCAGTGCTCTCCCCTTTCCAGGTCTCTCTGTCCCCCAGTAAACCAATGATTTCCATGGGTCCCCATCAGCTCCTCAGGCCTTGCTGGGATTGGCGTGCAGCAGAGGAGGAGGGGGGACTCGGGCCCGCTCCCTCTCCAAGTCCCAATTCAGGACCCTAACAGTGGGCCCAGGGCACCATTTAAACTCTCGCCGGATGAGGCCATGCTCAGGCCCTTCCCTGTGGCCCCGCCCCCAGCACTCACCTATGACATCATCGGGCGTCCCTTCACCGCCGGACTCCTACTGGTCCCTGCCGGCCCTGGAGCATGCTGGGCACGAGTGCTGGTGGGTTGTGGGGGGAGCTGTGCGTTCGGCCATCTTTGGGCTCTGTGTCTACCCCGCTGCGCAACCACCACTGAGCGCTTCCCCCAGCGGTTGTGAAGTGCGGGGAGCCGGGCACTCTACCCGCCCGGAGCCTGGGGCCCCATCACAGTAGCTAAAGGCATTTTCTGTATTGAGATGACAAATAGCTAAAAAAGATGGGAGGGACACCACCAGTTATCACCTACAGCCCCTGATCAAACCACTCCAGAGAATCATTGACAATCTACAACCTATCCTGGAAAATGATCCCTCAGTCTCACGGGCCTTGGGAGACAGGACAGTCTTCACCTACAGACAGCCCCCAACTTGATGCAGTGACACAACACACTCCAAAATTCTTACTTGGGAATCTATCACCGCAACAATCCCTGTTGCAAACTATGCCCACATATCTATACAAGTGGCACTATCACAGGATCTGACTGCCTAAGCCACCACATAAAGGGCTCTTCCACCTTAACATCCACTAATGTGATCTATGCCATCAAGTGCCAGCACTGCCCCTCTACCATGCATATTGGCCAAACTGGACAGTCTCTTTGTCAAAGAGACACAAATCAGACATCAGGAAAGGTAACACATAAACCTGGAGGGGAACATTTTAACCACCCTGGACATTCTGTAATGGATTTAAAAGAAGCCATTGGTCTACAAAAGAATTTCAAAACCACATTACAAAGGGAGACAGCTGAATTGGAAATCATTTGCAATTTTAATATAATCAATTTAAGATTGAATATGGATCTTAATTGGTTAATGCATTACAAAGGAAATTTCTCCTCTCTTGATATTTCACATTGCAGGAAAGATGTGGAGAAATTGAAGAATGTACAAAGAAGAACAATACAAATTATTATAGGTCCAGAAAATGTGATCTAAGAGGGAAGACTGAAAGAACTGCATTTGTTTAGTTTGGAAAAGAGAAGACTGAGAAGGGACATGATAGCAGCTTTCAAGTACCCACAAAAGTGTTACAAGGAGAAGGGAGAAAAATAATTCTTCTTAACCTCTGATGATAGGACAAGAAGCAATAGGCTTAAATGGCAGTAAGGGAGGTTCAGATGGGACATTAAGAAAAAAAAATCCTAACTGTTAGTGTGGTTAAGCACTGGAACAAATTACCTAGGGAGGTTGTGAAATCTCCATCATTTTGGAGATATTTAAGAGCAGGTTGCAGAGATATCTTTCAGGGATGATCTAGAAAGTACTTGGTCCTGCAGTGAGGGCAGGGGACCGTTCTTGATGACCTCTTGAGGTCCCTTCCAGTTTTAATATTCCATGATTTTATATCCACATATCCAAATTAAGGTCACATCTAGACTACGTTTTTCTTTCGAAAAAAGATATGAAATTTGGCGCAAATTTGCATATCTTCTTCCGATTGCTTTTTTGAAAGAGGTTTTTTTTTTCAAAAAAGCAAGCAGTCTCGACATAGTTCTTAAAAAAAAACAAACCCTTTTCCAAAAGAACCTTTCTTCCTCAAAAAAAACCCGAGGTTTACAGAATTCTTTCAAAAAAGGGTTTTTTCAAAAGAACCACGTCTAGACTGCTTGTTTTTTCAAAAAAAAAACCCTCTTTTGAAAAAGCAATCGGAAGAAGATATGCAAATTCACACCAAATTTGCATATCTTCTTTCGAAAGAAAAACATAGTCTAGACGTGCCCTAACTGCTCTGAATGTGTCACTTCCATCCTGACTTGATTAGCCTCATTTACACAAGTACCCTCTTTCTTTTGTTGTTCTTATATATCCTCATGCCTTCATAAACTCCACTCTAATTCATCTGATAACGTATTTTTTTAAACAAGTGAAAGCTTATAAATCTGTTAGTCTCTAAGGTTTCCTCATTGCATTGATAGTTCTAGCCCTTTTTTAGTATGGCAAGTGATTGCCTCAGGAAGGCAAGCTATGCAGAGCACTGCATGGGAAGTGTATTTATTTACCTGGATTATCCATGTCACAAATATATGACAATACTTGCACAGGGTTGCTTTGTTTTATAGTGATTTTCACAATAAAAATGGTTTACTGAATCCAATAGTAACCACGTTAAATCTGAAATAGAAAGGAGATATACATAAAGATAAGGAAGGTAGCAAAAATATACTTTCAGATGAGGTTTGGAAAGAAATGGATATCTATCTATCTATCTATCTATCTATCTATCTATCTATCTATCTATCTATCTATCTATCTATCTATTTTGGCTGGAAGACTGTCAAAATGACTAGAGAAGCAGCAGAGGAGAAAACTCTTGCATGGACAGTGATGAGATCTTAGGAATGGTCACACTAGACACCTGGAAGAAGCATGTGAGAGCACAGTGAGAGCATCTAACTCCCACTGAGTTCAGTGAGAATTTAACTGGACACAAAGAAACATATAGACAGAAGTTTATGGTGAATTAAAACAAACAAACAAACAAACAATCAGGAACTGGATTGTGAATGGAATAGAGAGACCATAGCACCAGAGGAATCTATTATCTTGCCTTTGTATGATGAACAGTGACACTCAGGAACTTGAGAAGGTGGAGCTAATAGGATTTTCAATTGCTGAGAGGAAATGAGGGAATGGGTGAGGATTGTATCGAATTCCAGGCCATTTCATGTATTTATTCCAAATATTTATGGTGTAAATTTTGCTTGAGATGTTCAGGTACCTCAGAACTCTACCTAAGTGTGTAGGAGCAAAGCTGATTTATAATCAATTTCACCTTTTCCTCCAGAGGCTAATGCAAATTAAGGCTGCCTCAGGTTTCCTCTAATTACTTAAAGGTTTTTGTACCAGTGTGGATTGCAGTACATTCTTGAGCTTCAGAGGGGTAGCCAAGTTAATCACGAAAGCTCAGGATACCATCTACATGTTTTGTTAGTCTTTAAGGTGCTGCTAGACTATTTGTTGTTTTTTAAATTTGTACATCCTTGCTCCATCCTCCTCTTTACCCATCAACAGCCCCATCAGATTTCCTGTGCTCTGTGGAATGTTCCTGAAATCCATCCTCACTGTCCTTTTGTGTCTCAAATTCTGGGCATGATTTTTTTTATATATTTCTATGTATGAACATTAATGCTAACATCTTTAAACTAGAGTTTCATATTTACTGCTCTGCTTTGGGGCTCTAATCCAGCATTTAAAATTGGTAATAACATATCATGAAAATAGAGTACAATCAATAACTAGAGTGGCTTCTGGCATGATCAAATTAATCTTAATCAAGAATCAATTATCTCAGCTTTTTTGACATAACATAAATAGATTTTGCTAAGGAAAAAAAATGAAGTAGCTGAGAATTTATGACAAGGTCATAATCAAATGTGTCAGAAACTTATCAGCCCTGCATAGGACATTAGTAGAACTTTGATGTGCACACATTTCCTTTGTTTGTGCCATTTACAGCTTGTGAAGTAGGAAGAGGAGGAAGGTGGAACATTGAAGTGTAGGACAAATGTCACAGCTAACAATCCCAGGTGCACAATTTTGTCTGACCAATTTCTAAGAGAAGTGATGAAGTGAAAAGAGTCATAGTGTAAATGACAGAAGTAGTGAAAATATATAGAGAGATTTCAGTTAAAATAGTGAAAGTTTTGTAAAAACAGTAACTTCTAATACAATCTTGCTCAACAATTTAAAAAAGGATACAATTGCTATGATTAAAACTGATTAGTCACAGAGGTCATGAAAGTCATGGAATCCATGACTTCCCAGAGACCTCCATGATTTCAGCCTGTGCTAGCTGGGAGTTGCAAGGTCTCTTACTGCCAGTTCAGACAGCAAACTGCAAGGTACTCCCACCTGTGGGTGGCAGGGAGGATCTCTGGAGCTCCCAGCTCCCCCAGGTGGTGGTGGGGGACCTCACACAACTCCCCTGCCACCTCCATAGCTTAGAACCACTAGCCAAAGGTAACCCATGGTACTCTGAGCCCCCTCAAGCAGTGGGGGCCTCTGGAGATCTCAGATTACTCCAGCTTCCCGGTAAGCTTTTTAAAAAATATGGTAGCATTTTATAAGTAGGCTCTTTCTTAAGTATAATAAAATAGCACCAATACTATCTGTTTTGACCAATACAGGACCCCATTTTCTCTAATTTGAAATCCTGTGACTGCAATTACATCACCAAGTTTTCCTGAAACCACATGATTTCAGAGAAAGGGCCTCTTACGTCACTGACAATATTAGGTGAATATTATATATCTATTATAGCAAAAAGGATACTAGAGGTTGAACTTTATCAGAATAATGCAAAGAAATGAATCACTTCTTATCCCCTTGGGGTGATCACATGGGGAATACTGCACAATATTTCAGTCTTTCTGGTTACAGTGAGAGTGAAAAACCTGAAGTTCAGAGAACAGACCTATGGGGCTGGTAGAACTGATTTATGGTTAGATAAACATTGGAAGAGCTAAATAAACTAGTAGAGAAAGATAGTGGTAAAGGGGGAGGAACTCATAATATAACAATCACCCATCTACAAACATTTAAAGGAAGTAAATACCAAGAAGTGAGGGAAATTATATGGAATAATTCCTATTCCTGTGGGGGAAGGAGGCAGAATGAAAAATGAGTATTAGGAAATTATTCTGATTGCAACATCTACTAGGATGTAGATTAGTCTCTCTAGGGAAATGATAGAAACACAGTTTCTGGACTTTAGAAAATTGTACTTAAGTACTTAATGTACTATAAATAATAATAAAAATCAGTCCTGCTTTGGCAGTAGGAGGTACTTAATGAACTGATATAAAGTAGGAAACAACCTATGGGCTTGAGGAGATATTCTGACTTATACCACAAAACGATGTGACTCTCAGACTATCCCTCAGCATCTGTAATCAATATTTTGCTGTTTATCATGTCACTTGTATGATACTATCTGGCTATATCTAGACTGGGATGATTTTCTGCAAATGCTTTTAACGGAAAAGTTTTTCCGTTAAAAGCATTTGCGGAAAAAAGCATCTAGATTGGCATGGACGCTTTTCCGCAAAAGCACTTTTTGCGGAAAAGCGTCTGTGCCAATCTAGAGGCAGTTTTGCACAGGAAAGCCCCAATCGCCACTTTTGCCATCGGGGCTTTTTTGCGCAAAACAATACCGCGTTGTCTACACTGGCCCTCTTGCACAAATGCTTTTTCCCAAATGGGAGCAGCATGGTATTTCCTCAAGAACACTGACAATCTTACATGCCAGTGTAGACAGCTGGGAAGTTTTTCCACAAAAGCAACTGCTTTTGCGGAAAAACTTGCCAGTCTAGACGCAGCCTTTATGTTCAACTTTGCAGTTCAAAGAGTGAGTGTAGAATTATATTGCCACTCCAAGCACGCTGTTGTTCCATTTTTCAATACTTTTAATGGTTAGATAACAGTGAAGCAAACAATTGCGTCATATTGTTAGAGTTTTTTCCCTCACCTTCTAGACAGAAATGTGTCAGATGCATATTTAAATCATCGTTATACCAAACTGTTTACCAAGTTCATAAGTCATACTAAACTCACTGTTCAACGGTTAGTCTGTAACTGCTGGCAAAGACATCACCAGTCCTGCTTTGCCTAGGCATGCCTTGATAATTGCTTTGCTGAAACTGAAGCAGCTGTGTCAGAAATTAAATAAGTGGAGTTTTTTAAAGGCATTTTTTAAAAACACAGTAGACCCCACATTTGTTTGATCTTACCAGTGTCAGAGTCTGAACATTTGCTGTCTTCTAATTACTTTTGAAAAAATTGGGAATTTATCACTCTGTCATAAAGAATTTTAAATACTCTCTTTATACATGACTGCAATACTTTTTTTACTCTGACGATTTAATACCAGCCATCCAGTAAACAAACAAACAAACCAAAAAAACCCAGTTCCCCTTATAGAACTCTGCTGATTCACTGTAATCAATATATAAACAACAAATAGAACCCTAAAATGAATCAGAGTCATGCTGGCCTGTGGATGGCAAGACATAAAAAAATACATCATCATAAGGCCCAACTTTGGACGAAAGGAGTATAATTTCCAAACCTGTGCTTGTGACAAAGAGAAACTAACAATCAGAAGTGTCTGGCACACAAAGTAAGATATGAGATTGCACATTGCAGTCTAGGCCCTATCTGTGCAAGCTGATCCTGTTTTCAAAGGAAAGAACTGGGATGCTGAGGGGTGACACAGGAAAGTGTTTTCAGTGCATCAGAGTCACACAAGTTGCTGGGAAAGCAAAAAGGAACCTTTTCCTCTTTCACATGCTCTTCCACTTTAAGAATGGAAACATGAGAAACTTACAGCAAAGTGAAAGATGAAATAAATAGCATCTATGTTTCTGTGGTCCTTTTGCTGCTTTTTCCTACTCCCAAACACTCTCATTCCACATGGTGTCAGTTAACCCAAAGCCTAAATTCCCAATTCCCTCTATTTTTTCCTGAATTACACTCTGCTAGCATAACCCATCTTCTTCTCAACCCACCCTTCCTAAATCCCGTATATGAACTTAAGCTCAAGTCCTGAGAACCCAAGTCAGCTAGCACTGGCCAGCTGTGGGCATCTAATTGCAATGCAGATACCCTGTGGGACTAGCCCCACTACTGCTTGTTATGAGCTTCCTTTCTTCTTCTTGATGCCCTTCTTTTGCAGAATTAGAGTTCCCTGGTCTCAGCTAGTAGTATTGCAGTCTCTAGGATCTCACACAGCTCTTTCTCTACCAGCCTAGTGACAGTCATTGTAAGTGCAGCCTGCAGAACATCACCCATATAACAGAGTTATGATACTTGTGACACCAAGTAATCATCCACATGTTCAGAATTAGATTGAGTTTTGCAGCTGTGGCAAAGAACTGTATGTTCAGCTTTGCCTGTAAAGGTCTGCTGCAATTCAGGATGGAGATTCAGCAACACTAGTGCTTCCTGCTTTGAACCTCTCTTAAACAAATCACCTGTCACATTAAACTGTGTGGTCAGTTGTGTTGTGGGTAGGGTTGCCAATTTTGGTTGGACATATCCCTGAAGGTTTTATCACATGCATAATCTTTAATTACTGAAGACTCCCTGACAGTTTTAGAGGGTTGGCAACTGTATTTGTGGATGAATAGAAGACTTCAATTTGTGTTCTCTTCCTTGAAAGGTAAAATGTTTGTGCATTGATGTAAAACACCATGCTCCCTCCTTTGACTTCCTGCTGCTGCTCATTCACATCATAACTCTCATCAATATCATGCCAAGTACTTAGGACTTTCTTAAAAGCACATTTGGAATTGGATAAAAGCTTAGAATATTCGTTTTAACTTCAGAGGCTCTGTATGTCCAATAATACACACCATTTCTTCTTGCTCATTTGCTTTCTAAAGGTTAATCAGAAAATGTTCTAGTTATAGATATGGATCTATGAAAAGTCAAGAGAAGAAGCACCCCTCTTTGAATATTATTGCTTCTTAAAACTGGAAAGTAAATGCACAGTCTTAAGAGCAGACACATCCCTTGCAGAGAGGAAAAGATTGGGAAAAAGTCATTTTATAGTTCATAATATCAGAAATGGCAAGTGAAATTGTCTTAACCCTTTATTTTGTAATACAGAGCCGACATTTCTGTCTGTACTTTTGGGAGGGATGCAAAATGAGTAATGGTCCAGCAGAGCAATTCCACGCAGTTGTGTAAACTGTCACTACTGCTACCAGTGATAGAGCAGATGAAACCTCATTGTGGAATTCCTACATGGGAGTTTCATTTCTGCAACATTATGCCCCTTCCCTAAACTTCCTTGAAACCTTTCAATAGTAGCGAAAGTATGGAGAGAAGAAAAAACTGAAACCAGGCAGCTGAAGGCAGGGTTTGCGCTTTGATGCCGCTTTACTGATCAATAGTTAACAGTTATGCAATTGATATTTGTTTGTATCTTCATTCCTCTGCACTTCTTCATTGGAAGTCTTGATCATCTGGTTGTGGGAGCAGTCTGTCCACATAACTTATACAGAGCAGCAGTGTAAGGAGACACTGAAAAGCTAGGAAATCATAAGTAGATACCAAAGCTCAACATAGTTGGGGTTGGAAGTAAAATCTGGTCCCCCCCACAGTCCACAGAAAACTCTTCTTTCATGGTGAGCTCTTGTGCCAATATGGAAGGGAAGAGAGTGTATTTTGTTCTGATAATAATTATGAAACTTCAGCCAGTACCATCTTAAAACTTGCCTCTGCTGTCCACTTGTCCTGCACAATTGTGACCATTGTAGAAGTTAAAAACTTGTGTGAAAGAAACTCAAAGAGGAATTACTTTCTAGAAGTGACAACTTGAACATTTATGTGACCCTTCTGGAGAGAGGTTTGAAATATTTGCAGCCAAGTTCATGTATATATCAGCAGCTGGCCAGGATTAAGGGAAAAGACCCAAGGAAATGAGGTTTTAAAAGGTTATACTTTTGAACTGTGATTAAAATAGAGTTTTATGTGTATTACCCTTCAATTTTGCTCAGTTTATTAATTCAATAATTTATTTTCATAAGTCCCAGCCTTGCAAACTCACCATGGGTATGTCTACACTACCCCGCTAATTCGAACTAGCGGGGTAATGTAGGCATACCGCACTTGCAAATGAAGCCCGGGATTTGAATTTCCCGGGCTTCATTTGCATAAGCCGGGTGCCACCATTTTTAAATCCCGGCTAGTTTGAACCCCGTGCTGCGTGGCTACACGCGGCACGGAGTAGCTAGTTCGGATTAGGCTTCTAATCCGAACTAGCTGTACTCCTCGTGGAATGACTCCCCTGCTGCTAGTTCCAGCTCAGGGCTTCTTTTGACAGTAGGGATTCTCCAGCCCTGGACATTAAAACTACCACATTATTTAACTTAATTTATTTTAGACATGTATTTATGTGTTCTTTATTACAGTGTTCACAGAGAACCCATTAGTGAATTTATCCTCACAAAACTGGAGAAACTACGGTGTATTATTATTCATAGGGAACTCTGTCTCAGAGAGATTATGGGACTTGGCCTTAATTTAAATATTTCTCTGGTCTTCATGTTATACTTACAAAAAGACTCAAAAAACACTCACAGAAGTAAACAATATTTTAATCATATATCTAATTTGCATTGCTTTTTATAAGAGCATGACGAGGACTCATGAGATTAAAAAAAATGTAGATGTACTTTAATTGACCATGAATGGCAAACAATGTAGAGTCATTGAGAAATTGGGACATTGTAGCCAGACATGAACCCCATCTTGTTCCCCCGCCCCCCAGAGAACAGGAGAAAGGCAGTCAGCCTTTGATGCCCTGGGAACGCAGGTGTGCTGCCTGTCCCTGACTCTACCATAAACAGAAACCAGATAGTAAATGGGCTAGCTGATAACCCGGGGCCTCCCGTCGCCCTGATGGCTAGTACCAGTAATTGACATGCCTGCACTGTCCCACGAGAGGAATCTTCGCCCATCACATACCAGAGGTGCCCATTGTTTGCATTTTCCCAGGTATGAATTATGCATTGCACCCTTCGTGGGAAACTTGGCGTTCAAAGCCATTTTTCCTAATTGGCCACTTAAGACCAGGAAGAAGCCTACGTGACCCAAGGGGCATAAAGAGGGGTTTAGTAGCCCACCTCATTTGAGCTCCAATCATCTATACCTGCTGGCAGGTATTGATTGTCTCCTGAGGTCTGTGGGATGCCCAACCTCGCCCTACTTCTTCCCGAGGGATTGAGAGAAAGACGCTGGCCACGCCAAGTCTGGAACGCAGGGGTGAGAATATATACCTGCTAGATGTCTATTTTGCATGCATTTAATAAGAGCTCAGAGAACCAAAGGGGTTTCATGGTACCTATAAGTGACTTACTAGTGTAATTTCTGTCCTGTCCTTTGTAGTGGCTATGTTATCTGTAACACAGCAGTAGCATTTAACAACTAAGTTTACCCTGTAACAATAAAATAGTAACTGTTTAAGCTTTACCCTGACTCCTTCAGTTGCTGTAACAGAACCAGGCACAATTTAAAAGAACTTCAGCCGGTCTTAAGGGACAGATATAGGGAGAGCTTAGGCGTTTGGATTTGTGTCACTCCCAGGTGGCAGATCCGTTGGGGCACTTCTCAGCCTCCCCCAGGCTGCCCGCTGTGAAGGAATCACGGATTCTAGCAGCTAAAATCTGAAGTGTAATAAGCTCTCCCTGTAAACTTATTGGGGCGCCCATCAACCTCTTCCAGGTTGTCCACTGCAAGGGACCCCGGTCTCAGCAGTTGAAGTCTCGGGTATATAGTATACACACACACCACTCACTGCCCTGAGCGTCGGTTGGCAGAATTGGGGCGCTCGTCAACCTCCTCCAGGTTTCCTGTTGCAAGGGACCCCGGTCTCAGCAGTTGAAGTCTCGGGTGTATAGCACACACACACACACACACACACACCACTCACTGCCCTGACCGTCGTCTGACAGACATTTGTATAATAATACTGTATTGGAAACTAAGACATATTAATTAGGGATGGTCCAGATAATATTTAGTCTTGCCATGAGTTCAGAGATTGTACTAAGTGCTTGTAGTATACACGTATAATATAGTGATGCCTTATGAGATAATGTAATCAAGTACAAATTACATGTAATATTTTAGAACAATCTTAATATCATAAGGATTTTGGTTTACACAGTGAAGTTATCTGCAAGGAGTCCAAAGGATAACCATGCTGCTCACTTGTGCATTCATCTCACTTCGTAGATCTATGACATACAGTGCAAAATATCTACAGTTGTATGGGATATCTTTGGTTTTCTGGTACTCTTTCTAAATGATGGTGCTGAGTTTGAAGATAATTTCTGTCACTGGTACTTATGCTTCAGAAAGGTAGCCAAGTTAGTCTGTAACTGGAAAAACTTCAAAAACAATGAATAGTCTAGCAGCATCTTAAGGACTAACAAAATATGTAGATGGTAGCATGAGCTTTTGTGGGTACAACCCACTTCCATGTCTGCATGCTGTAGTCTCCTACAATGTAATATTCCTTCTCTTTAAAAGCATAAGTGCAGACTTATACCATTGTAAAGTATAAAAAATGCCATCTCATATTGCAGTAGATATTGACTATAGACATTCATCCCACTTTTGAAGTAACTCTCACCTTAGGCATGACTCCACTATTAATTGTTTGTTTGGATAATACCACCGACAATACAGTTCAAAAAATCACCAAATCCAATGAACAAAATCATCTGTGGGTAATCATTTGACTATTTGCTAGCTTAACAATATAAAATAAACTTAAAAAACAACAAATGATTGTTTGTTAGCACTTTATAGACTAACAAAACATGTAGATGGTATCATGAGCTTTCGTGGGCACAGCCCACAGCATCTGGGGTAGTGGGTGGCACGTGCTTACTATATATGATCTAGGAAACCAAACAGCTAAAATTATGCATTTTGATATGATTAAGTAGAATACTTTGCCAGGGAAATATCCTTGTTTTTTATGACTTGCATATTATATCCATATATTTGATTAAGTAACCCTTCTGCCAGGTAGCACTAGCAGCAGCCAGGGCTGGCTTCCATATCTAGGGGTTCCTTCTCATCCATCCAACACAGAACTGGCTTGAGACTTTACCCAGTGACCTGGGAAATTCACACAGAACCCCTGAGTGCTTCTGAGAGACAATGGTTCCCTACTCAAAAGCAAAGAATCTGAGTGTAGAGAAGAAAATTTTAATAACAGTAATCTAGCATCACACTACAAGTACAAACATAAACAAGAAAACCCATAAGCAAGGTACCATCCCCACGGTCCACAAGGCAGTCTTTTACTTAAAGATCTTTAGTCCAACACCCAACTCATATAGTGTAGTTTCTCCCAAACTTCAAAATCCCATGGCTCTCTCCAGTCAGTGCAAACCCAGAGTCCATAGGTACATTATTATGATGTCTCCCCTTACTGAGCATGTGGCAATGCCACCTTTGTGCTGTTCCTATTGGCTACCCCGCCGGCTACATTCCACAGTTCTCACCAGCTGCTTTCTGGTCGTTCCCACCAGCTGCTTATCAACTGCTCTTACTGGTTGCCCTGCCAGCTACTGCTGGCCACCTGCCGCTGTTCCCACCAGCCACTGCTGCTGGCCTTGGAATGGTTTTGGATCTGGGACAAACTTAGTGATTTCATCTATCTGTGATTTTAACTTCTCAGTGATTCAGCTCTTGGTCCATAGCACAATCCAGCCAAAAGATTCCAGCCTACACTGGAATAGCTCTTTAAAATAATAAAGAGACTTCTTACAGTCTGTTTTAGTCCTATCATTAGAATGGGGTAGGAGAGTGAAACAGGCTGAACCAGTCTTTCAGCTCACGCCTGGAAGACAAGTAGCCTGCTGGTTCAGAGCTCTGCCCTTCCCCCCAAGTTGAATTCACAGAGTTTAGAATGGGAAGCTTTGTCCATCTGAGATTCTTTACACAGATAGATTCTCTCCTTTGAACTGAATTAAACACAGTCTGCTTTTCTGCATTCTCCATAACTGCAAGCATTGGTGGTCATATCTTACAATTCCTGTGTTTAGGGTTAACACAGTTTGTGACCCCATAACAGCCACATTGGTTACAAAAGCAAAATACCATGCTAACAACTGAATATCTAACAGGCCTAAGCAACTGAGTAAACGTAACCACAGCCAGGATTCCTTTTTTATTCCAGCTGGCTGTAACAGAAGCATTGAATCAGACCCTCCTTATAATTATATGTTTTGTCATGGCATTTGCAGAAAAATATTTAAGAATCAAAAGTTTGTTCCATGTAGAGAAAGCAAAATTTCATAAGGTTCCCGTTGAGTAATTTCCTAAATATTCCTCTTTATGGAGAAAGTGAAATGTTTGCTCCCTGCAAAATTGGCTTGGGGCTAAGGACTGTTCCACACTCAAAAGCACCAGAAGCAAGGACATTACAAGGGAAGTCCCTGTCCTCCAAAGTACCTCCATCCCTAGCTCTTTCTGTCCCCTGTGGAAATAATCATTCATTCATCTATTGCTGACATTGACCCAGGAATCCCCTCAAGTAGAATCAGATGTAAAACCCAAGTAAACTACTAAAGTATGAAATTTCTGAAGAGAGATAGAGAGAGAGGGAGAATGTGTTGGAGAATGGATTAGTTAGGATATGGAGTGGCTCTCCCTCTCACACCCAACTCACTGATAAAGTACAGAGGGAAGCTTCATAGACAGATCTACATGGGACAGGGAGAAGCGGCAAATTAACAATGAAGTGGAAGTGTTTCACCATTTTCTGGATTCCCAGATGAATGTGCTTGATCCCAGTTACCCTACAGGAGTGTGGTTAATGGCTTGGCCCTAAAATATTAGCAGTCAATGTTTTGGATCATAACCAAATCCCCCACAATACAGGAAGAAAAATGGACTATGAAATATGTATGTAGTAGTATAGCAGAGCTTTAAATTAATATGGAGTACTCTTGATTTATACCTTTTTGTGGATCAGGGCATATTATTTCTCTGCAGTCAGCTGAATTAGCTTAATTTCTCTAAGGCTGTGTCTACACTGGGCCACTTATTCCGGAAAATCAGCCGCTTTTCCGGAATAAGCTGCGAGCTGTCTACACTGGCCCTTGAATTTCTGGAAAAGCAACGATGATCTACTGTACAAAATCAGCCGCTATTCCGGAAAAACTATTCTGCTCCCGCTCGGGCATAAGTCCTTATTCCGGAGTACTGTTCCGGAAAAGGGCCAGTGTAGACAGCCCAGTAGTCTTTTCCGGAAAAAAGCCCCAATCGCGAAAATGGCGATCAGGGCTCTTTTCAGAAAAGCGCGTCTACATTGGCCACAGATGCTTTTCCGGAAAAAGGGCTTTTCCGGAAAAGCAGCCTGCCAATGTAGACGCTCCTTTTCCGGAAAAACTGAAAACGGAATAGTATTCCGTTTTAAGCAGTTCCGGAAATTCATGCCAGTGTAGACACAGCCTAAGTGAAAGCAGAAATATTTGACTTACCGTGTTAGGCTAGTTTTGGCACTAGGAATTATTTGTTCATTTTTTTCCTCATCAGACACCGCACATGCATTCTTTGCTCATACCTATGTAGTTAAATATCTTAAATCTGAAGCCATCTATAGGAGGCAGCATCTGTGGAAACAACTGGAAGTAACAGATTATTTCAGTGGGATAGACTCCACGTGATTTGGCTAAGAAACTAGCCATATTAAGACATCCTTTCACATAAAAAAATAAACTGGAATTCATAGTTCAGTATAGCTCTGACGATTTATATATTGAATTCCAGATACCCAGGAGGTGCAAGTAAAGTTACCAATCTGTAACACTTATATGGACCCAATTACCTTAATGTCTGAGTATCTCATAATTTATAACACGACTCTTGGATGGGGGGGGGAATAAGTACTATTACACACACAACCACACACACACACACATACACACACATCTTTATAAAATGAGAGGAAGCAGCACAGAAAAGCTAAGTGAACTGCCCAAGACACACAGGAAATTTGTTATAGTGCAGTGATTTAACAGCTCTGCTGGGCTTCTGGCTAACACCCTGACCACCAGACCATCCTCCTGATTGACTTCACAGGGATTATGATAGTTTACAAAAGCTGGGCCAGTGTTGCTTAGAAGTGAAATAACTTTTTCATACTATGTTCACAAAGTGGAAAATGACATAATTTCATCTGCATTTAGGTTGCATGCAGAAAAGGAGAGTTGTTTGAAAAAAAGGTGAATAAAAGACTGCCTGAAGGTCCTATTTCAATCCTGTCTGTGCTAGTCTGTGCCTGCCTCCCAGAGGTTCTTGCTATTGTATAGTAATCATGCCAAGCTGGAGAAATGAAGTGCTGGAAAGGCTAAATGAAAATCAGGACAAAAAGAAAAAATACAACTATTATCTAGTAAAATCAAGAGACAAGTTTGAATACATGACCCAGATCTTATGGTATTGTCAAGGCAAGCATGTTCAGGATGGGTTGGTTTTAAATTGATCCTTCTGTGGAAGTGGCCTAATTAATTGGTTTGTTGGTTATATTATATTCCAGTAGAGCTCTGGATAGGTTCTGGGGCCCCTTGAGAGGGCTTCTTTACTGTATTGAAGTATATGGAACAAATTATGCAGTACTGTGTGTCTAAAACCTCATTGGCATATTCTAAAAATTCAAAACTCCTATTGGCTTTATTGTTGCTATCAAATAGAAATAAAAAGAGTAAAAATGTTGTTCCCAGAGCCCATACAGCTCCTTACCAGCACTGATAATTTCCACACACTGATGATATTCCCCTCCCCTAAGTATATAATATCGGTGTAACGGACAGAATTACAACATCTGCTACAATGCAAGCAATTAAAAGTGAGAGCTATTCTTCATGCCAGCTTGAAGGCTTGAAGAAAGATTTTCAGAATCTCTTTGCTGTGACCTCTGCCTTGCTTCATTAAAGTTTCATTTTATTTGCCAAAAGCCAGTAGCTTATTCTTATTAAAAGTTTGGTCCAGCCATATCCGGGTCAAGTGAACACGCACCCTCCAAATTAATGATAGAATTTGTTTCTGGCCTACTTTTGCTAATTTTGTGAAGCATTTCATACAGAAGAGACAAAATTCCCAGAAAGACTAGAAGAAAGAGAACTATGCAGTTTCAGAAGTTGTCAATAAAAATGGCATGCTTTTATGTTTCTTTAAATCCTGAAATACAAGAAGACATTTTTCAAGGGAGTTCGTCTTGGCTGACACCGTCACCATTAATTTTTGGGCACTTATAGAAATCTATCAAGTATTTTAACAAGTTTATTGCAAGGTTTTTGCTTGGTGTGGTATCAATTTCAACTTGCAAAGAGGATAATTAATTCAGAAGGAAGTAGAATAGAAAATATTCAAAATAATTAATTGAGCCAAAGTAAAAGGGATGCTTTTTGTCATGAATGGAGTCCTTTCTACTTCAAGAATTACAGGTTTCCCAGGGGAGGATGCAGATATTAACTTTCCTATTCTGCCCTAGCAATCAGTCAAACAAGCACCATTTTGGAGGACACAGTCTACCCTTCTGCCCTAAAAGGTCACTGAAGAAATATAGCTGTTTATATTGGTACTATAGATTGTAAAACTCCAACTAAATATGTTTAGGGTTAGATCTGCTATGGTTCACACTACCAAATACCTCTTCTCCTAAGAAGGGCAGAATATGGACCACAGATTTTATTAAAAATATAACTCATTTTCACTCATTTATTTGCTTCCAAAAATAGTTATTCTCAATATTTTATACAGCATTTTAAGGAAATACTTTTTCCAGTGAAAGGTCAAATCTTGAAGCGTTCTGTATATGTGTAGTATTTATTAGTTATCCACTTAGGAAATGTAAACAAACTGAAAATGTAAATAGCTTGAAAGAGGGCAGGAAATATGTAATTTTTGCTGTTGACAGAATTAATCTGGCTGGAGTGGGGTAGGAAGACAATACTTTGCCCACATCACCCCTCCTGGGCTCCACCACCACACACAGAGCAGCTCTGCACACACAAGAGCAGGGGTGCCCCCCCCCCCACAAGCTGCTGAGCTTATCACAGCATGAGCAAGCAGCTCTGCAGCCAGTTTCTTGTCCCTGCCAGCTCCAGGGAAGCAGGTAACCCATCTCTCAACAAGTAACAGCTCTATGGCTGCTCCAATAGCAGGATTTGACCCCACAACTTCTGGCTTTGGAAGCTGATAGCTTAACCATTAGGCTACTGGAGGATGTACCCGAGTTAGCTGCTTCTCAAGTCTTCCAGTGTATTCTCAAATGTTCTCTGTGACAGACATCTCTCCTATACTACTACTACTACTAATGTATATATATGGTGCCCAGCTTCTGGGAGCCTGGGAGGTATGGCTGGGGGCACAGCCCACTTACACTGGCAACAGAGACAGGCTCCCACACCTCAGGGTGCCACAACTTGCTCCAGAGCCACTTGCTTGTGCTCATAGGCTGCTGGGCCAGCAGGCTCAAGAGAAGTCCCAGGCACAGGCCAAGACACCCCGCATCCTTGGATGCCCGCTGCCCCAGCCTCTGCCGCACCCAAGCGCAGTGCTGAGCCATCCTGGTGAGACCCAAGCCGAGCCCAGACTGACTCCCTCCCGACCAGCCATTCATGGGGCTGCAGTACGAGTGGGCGGGTGAGAAAGTACCTGGCAGCAGAAGACCTGAGTAGCCTAGGCCCCGTTTGCCTGGAGCTGCAGCCCTTCACCCTTCCTCCTCCCCCACATGGTAGGAGCCCTAACACTGGCTTCCCATTGCGGGGGGTGGGGTGGGAGGGAGTAAGGAGAGAAAGCCCAGAGCCTCGCTGGGTAGAAGAAGGACTCCCCCTTCTAGGCTGGGGAAACAGCAGCATGTGAGTGAACTGTCTGGAGCCATTCCCTGTACTCCCATTGGCCAGAATCTGCCTAATGGGAGCAGCAGGAGGCCATACTTGGGATTGGTGCAGGGTCCAAAGGCCATTAAGTGCCCCCACTCCTCCAGTCCCCAGCTTGCACCTGCTCCCTCTCCTTGGCCAGACAACCTGCCCTCAGCCTGCTCCTGCACTCCACCTCCTGCTCAGATTATGCACCCACGTCCCTATCCCACTCACTGAACCCCACATTTTTGGTCCCATCCCAGAGCCTAGAGTGTCCACAAAATCGACTAACCCTGGAACCCCAGGAAAGTTAACATGGCCTGAGGCCTTGAACCTCAGTCCTCTCCCTCCACCCTGGAGTGAGCTGTTTCAATTGGGGGTCATATCAGTGAGGCTTGGGGTTTTTTGGAGGGGCTTTTTTTCCCTTCTCACTTGTGTGGCATCCAATTGATTTTTCTGTGGGTCGGTGGCTCCTGACCCAAAAAAATGTTTCCCTTCCCTGCTATAAATAAAGACAATGTTGAAACTTTTGTGTGTTGGTCATAATATTTTATTTTATTTAAATGAAGCCTGGCCAACAAGGCCCTAGTTGGGGCCCAGCCCCTATCTGGCCACAGCATCCTGTCCCCAGCCCTGATCCTCAGGCAGGCCCTGCAGTCCAGCCCCCATCTGGCTACAGAAAGGGCTGGTGGCAGCTCCCTGCTGAGGCATAGGTAGCAGGAGAGGCTATGATACAACTGTGGCAGACAGAGGGGGGTTGGCAAGCATAGCAAGTATGGGGCATAGCCCCCTGGTTTTTCTTTCAAGTATTAATCTTACATTGCCATGTCAGTAAAAATATCATTCTGTTTAATGAGCCACCAGGAGATGGGGAATTGGGGGATCAGAGGGAGGGGAGGAAAAAATGTTATCCATTCACAAAGATAGTCAATTTCAATTAAAAGTACTCCATAGGTGACAAAATCATGTGTCCCTAATTTGACTGGAGTTGGAAATTTTGTCCAATAATATGTGTATGTGCATGTGCAGGGAAGGGTGGCATAGGGATAGAAGGAAGGCTGTGGAATTCTTTATTTCAGCATAGTTATAAAAGGCTAAGCCAACTGGAAGCTAACAATGTATCCTGTTGATTCCCTTATGAATTGTAAAATTTTCTCTAGTAAAACTCCAGATGCACCCTTCCTCTAAATATGGGTATTTTGCCAGGCCATTTCAGTAGCTGACCATCTCAGGGTATGTCTACACTACAGAGTTAGTTCGAACTAACGGACGTTAGTTCGAACTAACTTTCATAGGCGCTACACTAGCGCTCCGCTATTTCGAATTTAATTCGAACTAACGGAGCGCTTAGTTCGAACTAGATAAACCTCATTTTACGAGGATTAAGCCTAGTTCGAACTAGCTAGTTCAAATTAAGGGCTGTGTAGACCCTTAATTCGAACTAGTGGGAGGCTAAGGCTTCCCAGGTTTCCCTGGTGGCCACTCTGGCCAACACCAGGGAAACTCGTCTGCCCCCCTCCCGGCCCCGGACCCCTTAAAGGGGCACGGGCTGGCTAGGGTGCCTGTGCCAGGTGCAAGCCTGCCAGCACCCAGTCAGCAGACCCTGCACCTGGCACGGCTCGAGCCAGCCATCCGATGCCCCCCAGCCCTCCCCCTCTTCCCGGGACCAGGCTGGCGGCTCCCGGGAGCTTGCCCGGGACCGCAAGAGACGGGCACCCGCCTGGGCAAGTGCGGACATCGTGGACCTCGTCCATGATCTCCGCACTAGGCACAGGAAGGTGGCCATCTAGGGCAGGAGAGCTGCCAGCCTGGCCACCCAGGAGCAGGTGTGCATGAAAATCAGGGGGGTCCACTGAGACCCCTGACCTTGAGCCCTGAGCTTACAATGGCCGTCCTGAGTCAGACCAAAGGTCCATCTAGCCCAGTAGCCTGTCTGCCGACAGCGGCCAACCCTAGGGACCCTGGGGGGGATGGACCGGAGACAGTGACCAAGCCATTTGTCTTGTGCCATCCCTCTCCAGCCTTCCACAAACTTTGGGCAGGGACACCACTCCTACCCCCTGGCTAATTCCACTCCATGGACCCAACCTTCATCACTTGATCTCACTTCCCTTTAAACTCTGTTCTAGTTCTAGCCTTCACAGCCTCCTGCAGCAAGGAGTTCCACAGGTTGCTTTGTGAAGAAGAACTTTCTGTTACTAGTTTGAAGCCTGCTACCCATTCCTTTCCTTTGGTGTCCTCTAGTCCTTCTTTATGGGAACTAATGAAGAACTTTTCTGTATGCACCCTCTCCACCCAACTCCTGCTTTTAGAGACCTCTATCCTGTCCCCCCTCCGTCTCCTCTTTTCTAAGCTGAGAAGTCCCAGTCTCTTTAGCCTCTCTTCATATGGGACCTGTTCCCAACCCCTGATCATTTTAGTTGCCCTCCCCTCTCCCAGCCTCTCTCTTCCCCTCTCCCACCTCCTTTTCCCAGTCTCCTCCAGTTTTCTTCAATAAAGACAGATTCCATTTTTGAACACAATTGTCCTTTATTTTGTACATCAAGAAAAGGGGCTAGGGAAGGGTAAGTGGAAGGATGTGAGGGAGGAATGGGGCACGAGCCCCCGATGGGGAGGACTGGGCTGGCTCTGTGGGCTTCTGGGGGTGGAAGCTCTCTTGCAGCCCCCCAATTGCCCCCTCTCCCCAGATGGCAGCCTGCGGCAAGTGCAGCCGGTCTGATGGCCGAGTGGTGTGATGTGCCCAGTGTGGGCACTCCGGGCACTCCAAGCCAGGACTGGTTTTCAAGTGAGGCACCCCTGAGAACTGTCTGTCCGGGGTGGGGGTCGGGACCCTTTAAGCACAGCCCTCGGCTAGCCTGAGACAGCATCTCCACGCTCTAAGTCCTCCTCTGATGCCCTGCCGGCACTGCTTCCAGCCATCCTTAAGCAGTTCAGGCTCCACTTAATGTGGACATGCTAGTTTGAATTAGCAAAACGCTAATTCGAACTAGTTTTTAGTTCTAGACGCGTTATTTCAAATTAGCTTAGTTCAAATTAACTAATTCGAACTAAGTTAGTTCGAATTAGTGCTGTAGTGTAGACATACCCTCACTCTACCTGTAGTGACTAAAAAGCACATATATATGTTTGGTTGAATACACTGCTGGTTCCCGCCTAACATTTTGGAATTACATCTCCCTGCCAACTGGGCACCACAGGTATGTCTAGACTACATGCCTCTGTCGTCAGAGGCATGTAGATTAGGCAACCTGGCATAGAGAAAGGAAATGAAGCCGTGATTTAAATAATCACGGCTTCATTTAAATTAAAATGGCTGCTGTGCTCTGCCAACCAGCTAATGATCAGCTGTTTGTTGGCAGATCGGGGCAGTCTAGACGCGCCATGGTCGACAAGGAAGCCTTTGTCGACCAGCGCAGATATGCCTCGTGAAACCAGATTTACCTGCGCCAGTCAACAAACGCTTCCGTGTCTAGACTGCCCCGATCTGCCGACAAACAGCTGATCATCAGCTGGTCGGCAAAGCGCGGCAGCCATTTTAATTTAAATGAAGCCGCGATTATTTAAATCGCGGCTTCATTTCCCTATGCCGGGTAGCCTAATCTAAATGACTCTGACGACAGAGGCATGTAGTCTAGACATACCCCACAAGACCTGTTACACCTTCCAAAATGTGGAAGGCCTGAAATGATAGAGAAAACTTTTGTAACACAACCATCCATTGCCTCCCCTCTCAACTCAAGCTGTTCTTCAATTGTTTTGGGAAAAAAGAACTTTTAACAAAATGTACCATTGTCTGTACACTTCTTCTGCTATGAGTAACCAGACAGTGTCCTTGGGAGCTTCTCATAATATATTGAATAATCCCTCTCATAATATATTGAAGTTGTTTTGAAAAGTAACATTTTATGTTCTTGAAATTCCACAAGGATTGTTTCTGTGCTACTGCACTGAGCTATTTGAGGCAATAGTGCCCTGTGTCTTCTCCTGTTCCAGGACCTTTAACCTTTTCTGCTTGCTGTACCTCCACCTATAGGAAGATGAAAGGCATGTCCAGAGGTGAGAGGAAATAGATTCCTGCTGTGGCTGGAGGGAAGGGGGTGTCCTGCCCTCATTTCAACTCAGCCCCCAAGTCCTTACCTCACCCTGCCCTGCCCCATCCCAAAGGCATACCCCTATCTGCTCCTCCCTCTCCCTCCCAGAGCCCCTTTATGTCATGAATCAGCTGGTAGGCAAGAAGCACTGGAGGGAAGGGGAGCAAAATGGGGAGCTTGGCTGCCATTGTGTGCTGAAAACTTTCTAATTTTCCTCAATGGGTGTGCCAAACCCAGAGGATCATGGAGTTGGTACCTATTGTCAGGCTGGTTATCATAGCACCAAGTGTGTGGCAAATCTGTAAGTAAGGGAAAGAGGAATAGGAAACTTGGGGCCATGCAACAATAGCGGTTTCCTGGCCTGTAAATGGTTTTGCTGTTTGCCACCACATCCCCATGGTTTTCTTTTTGTGGTACAAAACCTCTGGACCCACTACCTAGGATGAGAAGATGACACAGTCTGTGCTTGTAGTCCTATTTCAGAAGTACTTAGTGGGCATCAGTGGCTATACTGAGTGTCATAAGCAGCATCAGCTAATCTGACATGTGTGACCCCCCCTCTTCCTCCTCCTACTCTGTGATAAGCTCCATCAGGTGACTTTGGTGGGTCAGAAGAAATTGCCAAAATATCTACCAGCATCCCACAGACACTATGCCAGTTTCCTAAAATAGGAGTAAAAGTGTAAGGGAGGGAAATTCTTCATATGGCACCTCCATCATGTTGCTGAGGCATACAAACCAAAATGACTGCTCTGCCAGGCATGTTGGAAAGCTTTTTAAACATCCTATAACATGCTGGGCAGGCAGTCAAGTTTTCCCATAGTTATCACAAACCAAAGGCTAGAGTGGATACATTTCAGGGGAGCTCTAAGGAGTCTGAGATATGATTGGTTTGACTCTATTATGCATGCTGAAGTGAAGACACCAGAGCCTTAAGCTCAAACCCAGGCTAGAAATGTATTGACAATTGGTGTAGATGCTCAAGCCTTGAGTTATCTACCCAGGGTCTGCTGACTTAAATCCACTAACCAGGGGCTTACATTTCAGTATAGAAATACCCTTTAAAGTTCTGGAGGTTGCTATACATTATGCATCAACCTCTGTTCCCATGCCTCCTGGGGGCAAGTGTTGAGTGCAGGTACTCATTCCACAGGAGGTCTGGTTCCCTGAGTAATTAAAATGAGAAGATATTCCCTAAACAAGGTAGGAAATGAGGTAGTGGCCCCTAGCATTTGATACCAAGGGATGACAACCTCTGTTCTTCAGGCTTGTAACTCTTGTACAATGGAAAGGCAAGGAAGGTCCCCAAATTGGGCTGATCCCAGGTTTTAAAGAGTGGAGGGCTGTTGGCTGAATAAAATCACATCCTTCTTATCCTGTCATTCTACCTGCCTGTACGAATCAGTGGCCGGGGGTTACACCATGAAAATATGCAAGAAATACCTGCAATGTGCATTGTGTTGCTTTACTCCCTTATTATCAGATCATAGTTTTTACATACAGAATGTTTTTAAAATCAGTTTTCTCACTGCGTGAGTCATAGGCAGCCATAGCATCCCCTCAAATAGGTAGGTGGCAGAGTATAATCATAGGTCTCTAGGAATAGTTGCTAACCCAACTATAGATGAAGGTTGCTAGACCAACCATAGATGAAGGATATGACACTGAGGGTACGTCTAGACTACATGCCTCTGGCGACGGGCATATAGATTAGGCTACCCGGCACAGGAAAATGAAGCGGCGATTTAAATAATTGCCGCATCATTTAAATTTAAATGGCTGCTGCGCTGAGCCGATCAGCTGTTTATTGGCTCAGCATGGTAGTCTGGACGCTCAGCGGTTGACATCAAAGGCATTTGTCGACCTCTGAGGTATGCCTTCTGGGATGAGGTTTACTTGGGAGGTCGACAAATGCCTTTGATGTCGACCGCAGAGTGTCCAGACTACCACGCTGAGCTGACAAACAGCTGATCGGCTCAGCGCAGCAGCCATTTAAATTTAAATGATGCGGCAATTATTTAAATCGCTGTTTCATTTTCCTATGCCAGGTAGCCTAATCTACATGCCTCTGTTGCCAGGGGCATGTAGTCTAGATGTACCCTGAGGGTTGTAAGTGGACTTTTGTTGACAAAAGTATACCTGTGTCTACACTACCGCCGAGTTCTGTTAACAGTAAGTTAACAGAATGCATCCGTTTTGTCAACAGCGGTAAACCTCATTTTATGAGGAATAATGTCTTTTTTCGATAGAGTTATGTCGAAAAAAGGCACTAATGCATCCACACTGTGCTTTTTCAAAAGAGAGCATCTAGATTCTCTGTCGAAAAAGTGGCTTGCTTTGTCGACAGAACTAGCTGTAGTCTAGACGCTCTCTTTTGAAAAAGCACAGTGTGGATTTAATAGCGCCTTTTTTCGACATAACTCTGTCAAAAAAAGGCATTATAGTCTAGTTGCTCTTTTTCGACAGAGGCTTTGTTGACAGTATCAGCCTCAAAGGGTAAATGGCTTGAATTGCTCATTAAACACTCAATGGGACAAAACTTGATAGGGTCTCACAGTAAATTGATTATCTGATAATCAGGAAGTAAAGTATCTGTCGACAAAGCCTCTGTTGACAAAAGCCTGTAGTCTAGACGTACTCATAGAAATACACTAGTTAGTACTGGTGACTATCTTAGGCACAGGGAGAGGAGTCTGGTTCATGGTGGTAAAAGATAGGATAATCCATACTGGCTATATCACTAAAATGTACTGTCATGCAGATTCTAGGCCAGTGATTGGGGAGTCAATGGCTCACAGAGGACAGAGGACCACTCACTCTCACTGACATGGCCCCTGGCTTAGGAGGGGCCACATTCCCCCTGCACGCCAGAGCCTAGGGGGCCCAGGCTAATAGATTTTGTATGCTCTAGCCCCATCATGTGACAGCAGGGAGGCTGGAGCACCAGTGCCAGTTCCCCAATGCTGGGGGAGAGCCCTGAGCCTCAGGGGCTGGATCTAGTCAAGCCTGGGGCCACATCTAGCCCCTGGGCCTGAGGTTTCCTACCCCTGCTCTAAGGCCATGTCCTTACTACATGGAAGAGCAATGCTGCTGTGATTGAACTTGCAGGGTTTGATTTAGTAGGTCTATTAAGGATCCACTAACTCAAACTCAGTGGGCACTTCCATTGGCACCCTGCTCCTCATGATGAGGAAGGGAAGCCAACAGAGCAGTTGCTTCTGTCGACCTCCCACTGTGGAAACTGTGCAGAAACTTAAATTTTTAACATAGCTGGAATTGAATCTCTTAATTCTACCTTCCTCTGTAGTGTATACCTAGCCTAAGAGTGTGATTTGTAGTCTTAGAAATCTGGATTCTGAAATGACCTTGACTAAGCTCTCAGCTAACTCCTCTTTAAATAGAGAAGTCAAAAGGATTTGAACAGTAATTAGGAGAAGCAAAATTTAAATTGCTGATTTACTCTTTCCATCTCAGGGAACTATCCCCTAAGCTTCAGCATATTTCGTGAATGATTCTCTCAATGAGTGACAGTATGTATAGTTCAATATTTTTGTCATGATTAAAATGTTATAAAATGCAGTACAGATAAACATTATCAACATACAACTAATAGTTTAGTAATGGAGCAGAAATATGGCCAGAATACTGGGCTCACTGTGTTTTAAATTTCTTATCAAATGATCACAAAGAAAAAAAAAGAGATAATTCAATGAAAATTGATCAAAGCAGTAATTTTTAAACTTTTAGTATTTTTTCTGCATCAGTTAATTTTTCATCAAATAACCACGAAACCTTCAAAAAGTGCACATGCTTTGGTTTTGACCATTTCAGTGGGATTTTTACAACATAAATGGTTTAAATCTTCTGTTGTGCTGTAACACAACAACCTTAACTCTGGTAGAGCACCAACTGTGCCAGCCATCTCCTGAAAACTTGTTCACATCACAGTACATCTGCATCACCTTTTACAGAGTTATGATGATAGGGTAAATAGCTTGAATTGCTCATTAAAGACTGAATCAAGAACAAAACTTGATAGAGTCTCTCAGTAAATTGATTAGCTGAAAAGGACATTGTTCCTGCAAGGGAAAACCATGGGTCACCTCAGCTGATGTAAATCAGTGCAGCTCCACTGAAGCACATCAGCAGAGAATCTAGCCCATGCCTCTAGCTTTTTAGCATTCTTTGAAAAAGTCAAGGGTTAGCTAGTGGACATAATTTATTTGGTTACTCAAAAGGCTTTTCATATAATGTCCCTTATAAAAAAGAGTACTTAGAAAATAAACAGACATGGGAAAAGGGTCAAAAGTCATAATAAAAATCAATTAAGTCATTTTAGTTCATAGGTACCCCCTGGGAAATGGTTTAAGTCAATTACCTAGGGACTGTACTAGAACTAGATTTATTTAATATTCTTATTGGTCATTTAGAGGAAGGAGTAAACAGCAAGATGGGTGAGCTTGTACTCTTAGGTTATCATAACACATATATCCAATCACGAAGAATTGAAGGTACCACATTGTTTTCTTTTTACTGATGATTACATTTTATTCTGATACTACATAATGAATGTATGAAACAAAAGTATTCGTAGGAGATTATCTTTACTTTCTGATTCCAAACTCCATATTGCATAGGAGGGTTTAGTGTCCACTGGCTTGTAATACTCATGCTTTTCTAATCTCACTATTGGAATACTGTAATGTGCTCAAAGATCATGAGCAAATCACAGCTAAGGTAGAGTGAGATTGTCAGGGACCAGTATCTTCCATAGGGAGCATGTTACACCCATGCTGTATATTCTGCATTCATTTATTGAGGAAATATAAACAGTTGTTTTAAAAACTATTAATTCATAATGTTTGGAAACTTGTTTACCTTCACTATTGACCCTATCCATCTATGACAGTTTACACTCATCAAACACTCCAGTGCTGGTGTTTCTTTGGTTAAAAGAAGAGGGAATTGTTGGTAATATGTTTGTCCAACCCCTCCCACTCCTCTATTCAATTACTCTTTGCCAGAGAGGTAGAAATGATATGAACAGAGCTCTGGTGCCTTCTAGGCCAGTGTTCTAAACCAGTCTCTACAGTATCATGCTGAAGCCGTCCCACTTATTAGATATGGATTCTGTGAGAGAGTGAGAATGACTCTACAATCAAGGTGAAGCACTCAGCTGAGAGATGGGGAATCCCTATTCAAATCTCTTCTCATCAGGGAGAAGGGGAAGTAAAATGAGATCTCCCATGAGCTCAAGCACCATGACCACAGGACTAAAAGCTGTCAAGGATGCCTTTTTTCTCCCCAAAACATTTTGTGTGGAATGAGGTTGGCACCCACTCCAGTTAGCACCTAAACAGCCTGAATCCAGGAGTGGTCCCAGCTGTGAATCCCAAGAAGAGATAGATACTGAATTCCTGTACCTGAGGGTGGCCTAGGACATATGTGTCTCATCAGCAGCTCCCACAGACTGGATTTTGTGGATCCTATTCTAATGGTGGATCCCTGTCACTCCCAATTTATTGTATAGATTCCTTCTGTATAGATCTATGCCAGCCTTTCTCTGGCTTTCTGGATCCCAGTTATTCATGACATCCAAAACCACAGGCATTAAAATGCTTCTGATCCTTTGTGGATAGGAGTCTCAGTTTCTCTATTCTTTAGGCAAAAGGGGCTGTAATGTAGCCTATTCACAATCATACCATGAAGATTATGATATTAGGTCTTTTTTCTTAAAGTCTCATTTGCCATGAAAATCATGCAAATCTCAACTTTCATTAAGGAGAAGCAATGTTCGAGCTCTTGTAGCTGCCGAAAAAGCTTGAAAATTTGAACCATCAAGACTCAAAATCCAGAAGGCAAATACCCTTCCCCTGACAATTGCTTCACTACTTCTACATCCTGTAATTCTGCTGGGGTTAGGGAGTCTGACACAGGTTTTTAAAACGTGGGTGTTGAGAAGTATTCCAGTATGGACATGTAAGAGAGGCTCTGATGCTATGGAGGCACTTTTTAATTACTTTGGTTCAATCAGATGTTGATTAGCACATTTTAAATGTATGGAGACATTTATGTAGTGCATCAGATCTTCATTTAAATCCATGGGGTTGTGTTGATCTATAGCATCTAAAGAGTTGGCCCTGGAACATTATTGGGTAAGAGGCAGGGGGAAAGTGAGAGGAAGTAACTAAGTAGGAAAGTAGAAAAGCTATTGAAGATTTGATTGAGGCATTTAAAAAATCATGAAGTATGATGAAAAGTGGTCATTTCCCCTCATTTACTATCTCCCATATCAGAACAAGAGGAGCAATTGAGACTTAAAGGCTGTTCATTTGGAACAAGTGAAAAGACATGCTCTCATTCATCTGCTAGGTTCATGGACAGAGAAGCTCAGCAAAGCAAATAGTGTTGGATTTTAAAAAGCGCTGACCAATAACTGTGGAGCTATAAAATCAAAGTTAAAAGGATAATAAAACATCATGCTTCAGTAAGCTGCTCATTTGCTAAGGTCATAAAAGATTCTACCCTTTGCACCACTGAATTGCATATTATTCTACAAGTGGTAAGACATTGCTTGGGGAAGAATGTGGACTCCTTCCTTTTCCTGCGGCCCTTGTTTATGCTTATGCACTCTTATTCTAGTAATGGTGACTGTCACTGCTGTTTCACCTCCCGGTAGCACTGGGAATGAGCTCTGTTGTCGGCAGGGTGCCTCTTTCTGGCTGGTATCTCATCCCTTACTCTGTTCACATTTGGACTCTAGACCCATGTCACTCCCAGATCATGGTGCCCTCTTTAGGACTCTGCCCTCCAGCAATGCCCACTAAAGAGGTCTCCCTTACAGGGATTTATCAGCAGTCCTTTGTCTCTTCTTCCATTGTGGCTAACTGTGGCCTCCAAGCCTAGACCCTCTGTCTCAGGGGAAAGCCACAGTCTATATGGGCCATATCCTCCTACCAGGCGGTATCAGCAGTTTTCCATATCACCTTCCAAAGAAACTAACTGCGGCCCCAAAGTCTCAGGGTCTACAGTCTGCACTGGTCACGTCTTTGTGGCAAGGTGTGGTGCAAAGAGGAAATTAATGACCCAGGCCCATCTACTACTCTGGGTCATGACCCAGAGACCCTCCAATGGCAGCCTTCTCCTACCTGCTTCACTCTCTCTCCACTTCCTCTTGTTCCCTGGGCCAATTCCCTTTTGCATCCTCTTGGTCCTTGTAGCAAGACCAGAAGCCTGGCAGGTATCAGAGTGGTGCCTCCCTCTCTAGTCCCTCTGAACCTGTCCAGAACTGCTCTCCTGAAAGTGCTTCTCTGGGAATCAGGTCCTGCACCTTTCCTGCCTACTCTGCTGAGCAGCTCCTTTTATACAGGGCGGCTCCAGCAAGCTACAACTGATTGGCTTCATAAAAACTTCTCCCTAATTGCCCATGGCTCTGCATAGGCTCCATTTAGCCTGCATTAATCTATTCCAGTCAGTGTGGGGCAGTCGTCCCACTACAGTGGCTATAAAAGTAAAAACATAGATATTCATTCCACTGAAGTCAATGGAGTTATTTACCTAAGGCAGTAGAATAAATTGTTTGTTCTTTTCTGATTGACTAGCAAATTTCATGGGACCTCTTAACCTCTTAACACAGAGTAGTGATACCTTCAATCATTCTATAGGTCAAATCCTTATTTGCATGATCAGTTTTTATACTCATAAGCAGACCAATCTCCATTGGGGCTGCTTGTATATGTAAGAACTGTAAGACCTTTATACAATACATGTAGGGGAATAGCAGGGAGATGACTCAGTTTGAACACACAGTGCTCTTTTTATTCCCAGCTAGCAGTTGGCAATTTAGGTAACTGATCAGAGCCAAGAATCTGATCTAGAATTCCCCATAGTTAAGATGGAGATTTGCTTAAGTCACTGCAGGGACAAAGATTCCTCGACAATGTCATCATAAAATATAGGACTTCCCCTACCAGATCAAACAAGCATCATGACTTGTGTTTCAGTGTTATGTCTCTGAGTTTGATCAGTACAAAATGCTTCAAAAGAGGTTCAAGGAATTCCATTGTGGACAATTATATGCAAGTGAACAAAGGTATATTACAAATGCACGAACCTTCCAATCATACAGCTGTAAATAAGTGCACACTGCACAGCCATGACTTTGAAAGAATGTCATTAAGTCCTCATGTACTGCAACATGTCTATCTCACACAACTACAATCAATCTTAATTTAGTGCTGCAAGTACCAGTAAACCAAAGAATCATTCTTCAAAGGATTTTTTTTCAGGATAATCAGCAAGGGCTTGAATAGTAATCTTGCTTCAGAACTTTAAAGAAAATCACCTTAATGTTTGAAATAAAAAATGGTGTCTGAAATTTCAACCTTTGCTACATAAGAAAGAGAGGGAGAAGGTTACTGATATATTTCAAGTATTCATTAATTCATTAACTATAGTGATATGGGTTTTTTCTCTATATCCCTATCTCATATTTTCTCTAGCTCTGATATTGTTCAGCAAGACAAACTACTACATTGCTGTATTTGCCTGCCGCATGGTTTTGTAAAATTTGTTCATTCAAAGCTACCTTTTTAGATTTGGTAGATAAGACAAAAAGCAACATTCCATATTCCAAATGAAGGGAGTTTGCATAACTGATTTATTGAAACATACTGAAGCAATTGCCCTTGTAAAATATTATGAGTACTAAAAGTGCTTTTTTCATTAATCACTGTAAATGGTTCTGACATTTTCTAAGGGACAATTTTGTGTGGAAATTATTCAGGCCCTTTGGGTAAAATGATTTGTTATTTAAAACCTCTTAACACAGAGTAGTGATACCTTCGATATTTCTCAAGATAGAATACATATAACCTTTTATGGGAAGAAAAAAAAACCTTCCTCCTTCTAAATATTTCATTTGCTATTGGTAGTTGCCTTTATTAATAGCAACTAACATTATGGCTGTACTTTTCCATTAAAAAATATAACCTTTAACGGTCCAAACTGACATATGTTAAGAGAGAAACTAAAATTTCAAATACATATTTTAACATCCAAATGTTGCTTAATAAGAT
This sequence comes from Pelodiscus sinensis, assembly GCF_049634645.1. Classification (NCBI taxonomy): domain Eukaryota; kingdom Metazoa; phylum Chordata; order Testudines; family Trionychidae; genus Pelodiscus; species Pelodiscus sinensis. The sequence continues at coordinate 259,605,150 of NC_134711.1, forward strand.
GCAAGATTTTCTACTCTTTTTTAGCTTTCTGGAACTTTATTTTGAAGAATCAAGGAATATCTTTTTAAAACTTCAAGCATATTTCAGCAACATAAAACACAAGTTTTGAATTTCCTATTGTACTTGTTCATTCTATTATTTTGGGAGGCAGCATTCTGTACAGGAACAAATCCTTTGTTTTTCATCTTATCGGTCGGCAGTGCAGCATAACATTACATGTATATGTCTCTTTCGGAACTTGCATAAGACAATGCAGTACGAGTCAAATCTGGAAAGTGATCTAGCTTGTCAAAGATAATCTAGATAACTCTTAACCCTGTCTTGAGTGCAGAGAGCTGGGCTAGATGACCTCTCAAAGACCATTCCAGACCTACAATATTATGTTTCTAATAACAACTTGACCTTATCAAATAATGATTTGACCTTATCAAATGCTTCATTTTATTGTTGTTTTTCCTAAACAAAATTTCATTGACTCTGATATATTCTCATAGAATATTCTAATGAATCAACATTTTCCAAAAGAAAAAAAAAGCACCATTAACGTATGGGAGGTATTCCTCTTCTTCTATCCATATTTTTAACTGTTTATTTAAAAATCTGGTTAATTTTTAAAGAGTATCCAGGTTAATTGAGAGAAAGAGGGTCTCTCTCCCTGCCAATTGTAGTATTTATAGGCATAGTCCAAAAATATCTGGCTACAGCAGGCTAGTTGGCAAACAGAAAGTCACACATTTGCCAAATTATGTACAGATGTATATTTGCCAAAGACAAACCATCTGCTGCACATGTCTTTTCAGGAGGCAATAGCTTGCCTTTCTGAATGCCTAGGTTTTTTTTACTGGTACCATAATAAAGATGGAGAATGATTGCAAAAGGTATGTTGGAATAAAGAGGTGGGTATTTTGCCATGGCTGAATGCCTGAGAGTTCATGTAAGCAGACACAGATACCAACACAGTCTACTGAAAACCAGAAAAGTTTTGCTTAAAAATGACATTTTCTATAAGAAAATAATCTGAAAATAGATGTCTACTATAACATAAGCATTTTGATGTTTATCAGCAATGCAGGTATTGTTTTATTTCTCAGTATAAACTATTTAAAAGTTCTGGGGCCCTTTCAAAGATCCCAAAGTAGCAAATTACTGGATGAGATTCTCAGTGGAGGCACACTAATTTAGACAGGTGATGATCTACTCTATTATTTATATTTCTCAAATTGTCATAAATGGGCAGTTTAATTAATTACTGTAAACACTTAACAAAAATAAAAATAAATTCCCTCAAAACTTTGGCAAATGCCAGAGAAAAGACATTCTTTTGCAGCATTTCTGGTAGTTTGGTACAGACAAATCTTTAATGACACCTAAACACCACAGAGATTAGGTACATTATGGATCAAGGATCTCACATGTTTGGTAATGCTCAGCAAAGGCATTCTTGAGATATAGGTTTGGTTCTTCCTTTCTCGTTCTCGAGCATGGAATACCAACTGTCTCACATTGCCCAAAAGCAACATTGTATGCAAGCAATTTTTTTAGTATCTACTAGCTGTGATCTTTATACCACTGAGAGGTCTCAAAGAAATAATATAGGACTCTAGTCTGGAACTAGTAGATGACAGTACAGCTCTAGCATTCAAAGTAATACTGACAAGTAATTCTAAAGTAATACTGACAAGAAATTCCAAAGTAATACTGACAAGCATTCAAAGTAATACTGACACCTCCATTCAATCTTTCTTAAATATCCATACTTTATTACACAAAGAAATTCCTGGAGATGTCTTTATATAGAGTTATAGCTACATAGCTATACAGACACACACACACACACACACTTTTTGGAGAAGTTGTCTGAGTAATCTACATGTAACTGAGGGCAAAGAGAGACTGCTTTCCTTTTTGTGCATCCCAGAAACAATAAAAAAGGAAACTGACTTCTTTAAAATCAAAACATTTTGCTTTCCTCTTATAAGTTTTACCCATAATTTAATATGCTTTTAAAGATAACAAGCCACGGGAGTTCTCACAGCTTTGTATATTCATAATGGGTGGCATTTGTGTTACATATTTCATTTAGTTTTAATAACTTACTTGTATACTTATTATTCAAGAGGAATATGATATAAGTATCTAAACATTATTTTTAAAAGATTCTGAAAATGGATACTAAAATTTAGCACATTATTATGAAAGAAATTCAATTTACATATTGTGCAGTAACTCCTTAATTGAATCATTACATTTCAATAGTTATTTTTACCATTTGTCTTATAGATTGTACATGCTGCTCTGTGACAATACCAGATACATTTCTCATTTTTAATCTGAATATATTTAAATTGTACAGCCCTATGAATATCACTTTTTCACTGTACTGTCACACTGACTTTAAAGATTAAATAAAGCCTCACTTAATGACTTTAGACCTAATACACTTGCTTGCATTTATTATTGAGGAATGTAATTGTTTCAGTTCAAACTGATTTACTTGTTGAAATATATTGCATTCTTTATAAATCTATATAGTATGCCTTTTCCCCATCAGCTGGTTTCCATTTCTCCATCACATTCATTGACAGAAAGTCATATCCAGTTTTCAGATGGCCATTTCTTAAACAATTTACTAATCCTGTCTTAAAGACTGCTTGGTGAATACATCATGGTAAAAATCTCAGGTATATAAATTGTTTAATTTGTCTCAGTCAGTTTATACTATGATGATTACCATGTTTTTTTCAATATTGCTAATGAATTAAAAATACAGTGATTTTCCCTGGGGTCATCAGTAAATTATACATGTTTTATAATGATATGATTTAATTGATCTGGCAGAAGGACATAAAAATATGTATATCTAGAATTTTTTAAAGGAACCTGTTATAATTTAGGGGATCACTATACCTTTGTAACTGTGTTACCCTTTCCAAGTGCTAGACCTAAAGGTAGAGTTGTCTCAGAGTAGAATCTCATAATTAAATCCACTTTTAGACTGAGGATTTTAGACTGCTGACCTGGTGATAATTTATCCTGAATACAACAGTATTACCTCCGTAGGCTTAGTTAGCTTTGGCCCATGTTATAAGATTCACTTTGGGAGCTTGTGACCAGTGTAAAATTGCAGTGACGCAGGACACTTCAAAGGAAGCATTATTTATTTGTCCATATGAACACGGGGGGGGGGGGGGGGGAAGAGTTAAAATAATAAAAAGTCTACTCTTTCTCTCTCTCTCTCTCTCTTTCTCTCTTTCCTTAATGTAGACTTTCTTTGCCAGTGTAAGTAGATTCAACCTCAATTTCCTCAGGTTTTGAGCAGGGCTCCTGAATCTGGTTTATGTGAAATGGGTTCAGAGGTACTCTTCTACCAGTGTATACACTGTGGTGTCCATTTGAGCACCAGGCAAGTGAATTAGCCATGGGTGGGTTCTAGATGGAATTAATCCTTAGGATTCCCTAGACCCACCCATAGCACAATAACCACTAAATCCATGGAGATATAATATATTCAAAAAATCAATATAGATCTCCCACAGTTTCATGAGCCAACTCAGAGTATTTTTTTGTGAGGGGGGAGGAATTGCACAATTATTCCAACTATCCAGAACAAATTCATCTTGCCAGTAAGGCTAAGGGTTTGTCTTCATTTGTTACACTGAAGCAGTGCAGATGTGTGGTTGTAGTCATTTAGTGAAGTTGCTACTATGCCAACAGGAGAGTTTCTCTGTTGGAGTGGATAATCCATGAAGTCACAAGGATTTTATTTTAGGGGCAGGAGAGAAGTAGGAGGGCATATTACATTATGGGAATGTGAATCAAATAAGATAAAGAAATAAAACTGCATAAGTGTAAGCAATCAGTGACTGATACCAGGGTGCAACAGGGACATCAGAGGATTAAATACATTCAGATATATGAAAAAAAAACCCTGTGTATTATATGAAACAGGAGAAAAAACAACCGTTCTTAATATACTGTTTGCCATGTACCTGGCCCAGTCAAAATTATTCAAAAGCAGTTATATACATGCTTGCAAAACTACTTGGTGTGAGTGTTACAAGAGACAGTTGAGTGTGAATTAGTAAGACAATGACAAATATGGCTTATATGTCTGTCTCTTTCAACCAGGAAAACATGCAATATATGGGATGCATGTACATAGCCATGTTGAAAACATGCACACAAAGTATTGAAGTGTCCTGAACATTATGCAAGCTTTTTTTTTATCTCCTCTCTCTTCCCTAAAAACAATGGGTAGTCCTGTTTATAAACAAACTAAAATATGGTGCCACAGAACTACTCATTGTTCCTAAATTTACAAACTAACACAGCTACCCCCCTGAGACTCTTCTCTAAAGTTCCTCTCAACTCATTCTGACAGCATAAAAGTCTCAGAAGCTGTGTAACCCAACAATGAGTCACCCAAAATCAATTCCAATAATCATTTTTAAAAAAATCTTGGCCTCTGTTCCATAAGGGATCCCGGTAAAGTCAGTTTCAGTACAGTGAAGAGAAGACAGAACTGAGAACATCAAGTAGCTGTAGTTGAGAAAATCAAGGCAACATAAAAAGGCAGCATGCTGAAGCATCTTGAAAACAAAAGGGAGGAAAGAAATATATTGATATTTGACTAGGCAGGAAGGATCAAAATGAGCAATTCATCCCCCACCAATGACGGATACAAAATCCTATAAACTAAACATAGGCTATGTTTATCAAGGCAATTCCATTTGTTATTCTTTCATTTGAAGACCACCTTCATAGAGACAGCAATTAGGACTGAAAATGTAACATTTACAATTTTGGAGCTTGATTGAGGTTTGATTTTGAACTACTTTCTTTCTGTCACTCTTTTAAATTCTCCTTGTCATGTTTATATTTTTCCTCTTAGTTCTTTTCCATTCTCTTTTCTTATATTCTCTTGGAGATGCTTGCTTCTGTAATGTATTCTCTAGTCCTATTCCTCTAACCTATTTAAATAACCTCTCATGAGTACATAAAGATTGCTTATGAGTTTTGAAATGAGAATGAGTTGAGTAGCTTCTTTTCATCCTCCCCTCCCACTTTCATTATACGGTGTCAAATTTTTTTTTATGACCCGGATCCCAAGACTATAGAAATCAGATTTAAAATTGGGTAGATCAGGCTGATCAGATAAAATAGGAGCCAACCACAACATGCATCTGGAACAAACATTTTTTTCTAGTAAGCTGGAAAATTTAAGATTGTTTCTAAAGACACTTTTTCCATTTTGTCTTAATTATAGATGTTTATTTTGGGTCAGTCCAATTGGCAAGCAATAAGTCACACTAGTCTCACTGAAATCAGTCACATTTTGGAAGTCAGTTGCAATCTGGACCTTATTAAGCAAACTATTGTCTCAACAACACTTCCTAGTTTTGGAAGCAGCTGTGCTAAAATACAGTTAAAAAAGCCATTCTAACCAATTGTCCAACTTTTTATAATTTATATTTTTTTATTTAAAGCAAGTGTGAGGACCTGAATCAAGGTTGTTGCACTTGTAAAGGTTGGATCTCCCTTATCCGGCACCCCCAAAACCTGACCCATCCCAAATGAGGGAATTTGCTGGTTATGGGGAGGTCCCCAGACACCGGCCTCCTAAGACGCTCCCTTCCCTGTGGATGGCTTTGCTCTGGCCCTACTGCCACTGGGCTCCAGCCTGCAGGACTTAGACTTGGCTGGAGCTCCTCAGCCACTGCATATTCTCCTCCTCCTGACCGGTAATCCTCAGGAATAGGGCTTGCAGGCTGCCCTGCCTTTGTCATGCTGTGCCAGGAACCCCAGGGACAGGGCTTGCCAGCTGCCCTGCTTTTGCTGCTCGCTGCCCCACTTCTGCCCCACCCAGCCGGGGCACCCTGGGGACAGGGCTCATCAGAGTTGCTGCTGTCATGCTGGATGAGGATCCTAGGGGACAGGGCTCCCAGCTGGTTTGCACCCCCGGGCTTCTCGATGTTTTTTTCTCAGCAGTGTATCGGGAACCGCATGTGTGGCACGCGAGAGCCTCCCTCAGTACTATCGCGCATCCGCGGTTCCCATCCCTTCAGTTCCTTCTCTATCCGGAACCCAACAAATAATGTATAATAGATGTTATCATAAGGGCATTCTGAAGTAGAGGAGAGGAAGGGAGTAGAGTGGAGCACTCCCAGGGACGCTCATCTTGAAGAACGTCAGTTACAGGAAGGTGAGTAACTTTCTTTTCTTCATCAAGAGGCATCCCTGGGGGAGCTTCACATCAGGTGACTTCAAGCAATATTTTCTTATGGAGGCAGGGACTTCGGATTAGATAAGTATGACATTTGTAGTATAGTCTTAGCTAGTTTGGTATGCTGGAGGGGTCCTGGGGTCAGTGCATAATGTTTTGCAATGGTGTTTTCTGATGACTACGTGGCTGCTGCACATATATCATGCAGTGGGATTTTCCTCAGGTAAGCAATGGACGTGGCGACCACCCTTGTGGAGTGTGCCTGAATCGGAATTGGCGAAGGTAGGTCGTTTAGTGAATAACAAGTAGCAATTCATTCTGAGATCCAATGTGACAATCTCTGTGATGAAATTTGTTTTCCTTTACTATGATCTGTGATAGAGACGAAAAGTTGAGAAGAGGATCTGAAAGATTTTGTTCTGTCAGTGTAGAAGGAGAGAGCCCTTCTGACATTTAGGGTGTGCATCTGAGCTTCAAATGCATTAGTATGGGGTTTTGGAAAAAATACTGGTAAGTATATTGTCTGATTCAAATGGAAAGGGGAGCATACCTTGAGGAGGAATTTTGGGTGTGGTTGCATTGTGACCTTGTCCTTGAAAAAGATCGTGAAAGGTGGTTCTGCCATCAGTGCAGCCATCTCGCTCACTCTGCGGGATGATGTTATTGCTACTAAGAATGCCATTTTTAAGTATAAATGGCTCAGGGAACATGTTGCCATGGGTTCAAATGGTGGTTTTGTGAGGGTTGTTAATACCAAGTGTAAGTCTCAAGGCTCTTGAGGGGGTGCCACCCCTGGATATAGAGCCTTCAGATCTTTCAAAAATCACTTGGTTACTGGGTGTGCGAAGACTGTGGTGCCTTCCACTGTTGTGTGGAAGGTTGAAATAACAGCTAGGTGGACCCTGACTGAGCTAAGGGAGAGATATGATTGTTTGAGGTGTAACAGATATTCCAATATAGCAGGAAGTGGAGTGTCATATGTTATGAGAGGTTGCCCAGTGAACAAATCGAGTCCATTTGCTCACGTATGTTTTTCCTATTGCAGGTGCTCTGCTTTGTAAGAGGACATCACAGACTTGTTGAGAGCACTGCAGTTCTATGCCCATAATCATGTAGGTACCACATCTTGAGATGGAGTGTGCAAAACTGTGGGTGAGGATACATGGTCCCTGGTTGATAGAGAGTGTTGGGATTGTTTGGAAGCATGATTGGTTGATATACTGCTAGCCTGTGTAGGAGGGGAAACCACGGCTTTTGGGGCCAGCAAGGTTCAATGAGGATAACTTTTGCTTCGTAGTTCAGAATCTTTACGAGGACTCTGTTGAGGAGAGGAAATGGGGGAAAAGTTTAATGTAGGGGTGCATTCCAGGTTATAACAAGAGCATCCCCAGAAAACTCTTTCCCCATGCCCGCCCTTGAGCCATAACTTGGGCATTTTTGGTTGGTTGAAGTGGCAAATAAATCTACATCTGGGAAACAACATCAATTGAATATGACGCTGAGGCGTGCATAGTCAAGATCCCATTCGTACTCTTGTGGCAGGGCTCTGCTGATGGCATCTTCCATTGAATTGAGGACTCCAAGAAGGTGGCAAGCGGATATGCGAATGTCCTGGGCTAGACACCAATTCCAAAGTGCTATAGCTTTTAGGCATAGAGTGTGTGATCGGGCACCACTTTGCCTGTTTATGTAGAACATGCATGCGGTGTTGTCTGTATATATTTTTATGTGGATTCCTGTGACATTGGGCAACAGTTCTTGGCATGCCAGGTGAACTGCTCTGAGTCCAGTCATCGAGGAGTGGCAGAGGTCCTGGCAGCCCAACCTAGTCCTCCTGTTCGGTGCAGAGCAGCTGGACCATTCGCTGTGGGAGCTGGGGCTAAACATCTGGCCTGCTCAGCCTCTGGGTTCCAACTGAGCTTCAAGTTCTTATGCTCCTGGTCCTGCTTTGCTGCTTCCTGTGGGCAGGGTTAGTGAGGCTGGACCCACCCACCAATGGGTCTTGGAGGGCCCTTCATCTTTCGGGTCAGAGGGTGGCCATGTTGCTGTCCTAGACTCATTACAACTTCCCTTTTATCAAAGTATTTCCAGGACTTATCTCATACTAAATTTGGTGTGTATGTTGCAAAGGCTGGTGTAATGAGCGCACCATTGCTTTCCCATCCCCTTCACTTGCTATCTCCCACTACTGTTTACACTGTGGATTATTGTTAAGAGAGGACTCATGCAATGAGTTCATTTAGATATTTTGGAATCCCCATGCCTTCTAGTATCCTCCAAAAGTGATCACATTGGATAGTATCTAATGCTTTGGAAAAATCAAACACACATGCACGTATACTTCCTGAATTTTCCAGTGGTTTGATGGATAATTTGATCATATATGCCTTGTCCTTCCCTGAAACAAGATACTCTTGGTGGTAGCTTTGTGTCTGTCATGTGTTTCATGAGATCCGGAATTATGAAGAGCAGCACCTTACTCGCATGAGATATCAGGGGATGATACAATAGCCACTGCACTCTGTTATATCTCTTTTTCTTTTTTGGAAGAAATATTCCTTTCTTCCATTTGTCTGGACAATTTATACTTATCTACATATCATACATTTTTTCATAAATGATTGATACTACAGTCACTAATTGATTTTAGTTTTTCTGCTAATATATTATCTAACTCAATGCTTTCCAAAAATGTAAGAACATCAGAATGGCCATGCCAAATCAGACTAAAGGTCTATCTAGCCTATATTCTGTCTTCTCACAGAGGCCAATTCTTGAGGCTTCAGAAGGAATGAGCAGAGTAGGTAATAATCCCAGCTTCTGACAGAGACCATGGGCACCTTTTCATACATCCTGGCTAATAGCCATTGATGGATCTATCCTCCATGAATTTATCCAGTTCTTTTTCTGAACCCTGTTATAGTCTTGGACAACATTCTCTAGCAAAGAGTTCCACAGGTAGACTGGGTGTTGTGTGAAGAAGTATTTCCTTTTCTTTGTTTTAAGCTTGTTACCAATTAGCTTCATTTGGTGACCCCGAGATCTTGTGTTAAGGGAAGGATTAAATATTATATTCACTTTCTCCACACCTGTCATGATGTTACAGACTTCCAACATATCCCCCCTGAAAATTTAAGTCTCAAATCTTTCCTCATATGACAGCTATTACATGCCCGTAATCATTCTTGTTTGATTAGTATAGGCAGTACTCCCTTTTGAGACAAATCAGATGAGTCACAAATGAAAAAGAGTGATAGAAATGTAAAAGAGTCTAGCACATCAGGAAATGGCAGACAGATAAATAGAGAACATTTTAAAGTGTTTATATTCAAATGCTGGAAGTCTAAATAATAAAATGGGTGAACTAAAGTGCCTAGTTTTAAAGGGGGATATAGATACAATAGGCATCATGGAAACTTGGTGGAATGAGGACAATAAATGGGTCACAGTCATACCAGGATACAAAATATATTGGAAGGACAGAACAGGTCATGCTGGTGGGTGAGTGGCACTATACATGAAATAAAATGTAGAATCAAATTAATTAAAAATCTTAAATGGGCCAAAATGTTCCATAGTATCGCTATGGATAGTAATCCCATACTCCAATAATAAGAATATAGCAGTAGTGATATATTATTGACCATCTAATCAGGACAGTGATTGTGACTATGAAATGCTAAAGGAAATTAGAGAGGCTATCAATATAAAAAAACTCAATAATAGTGGGGAATTTCTACTATCCCCATATTGACAGGGTGCATGTCACTTCAGGACGGGATGCAGAGATAACAATTTTTGATACCTTAAATGACTGCTTCTTGGAACAGCTGGTTCTGGAACCCACAAAAGGAGAGGCAATTCTTGATTTAGTCCTAAGTGCAGTTCAGGATCTGGTCTAAGGGGTAAACATTGGAAATAGTGATCATAATGTAATAAAATTTAACATCCCTTTGGTGGGAAAAACATCTCAGCAGCCCAACACTGTAGCATTTAATTTCAGAAAGGGGAACTACACAAAAATGAGTAAGTTATTTAAACAGAAATTAAAAGGTACGACAAAAGTAAAATCTCTGGAAGTTGCATGGAAACTTTTCAAAGATAACATAATAGAGGCCCAATTTAAATGTATACCTCAAATTAAAAACATACTATAAGAGAACCAAAAAAGTGTCACCGTGGTTTAACAACCAAGTAAAAGAAGCAATGACAGGTAAAAAGACATCTTTTAAAAAGTGGAAATCAAATCTAAGGCTACATCTATACTGCAGTCTTTTTCCGCAAAAGCTTATGCAAATGAAGTGCGGAGTAGAAAATCAGCATCCTTCATTTGCATAAATAATTAGCAGCCGCTTTTGAGGAAGAACGGCTCTTGCAAAAGAGGGGTTTTTTGCACAAAAAGGAGCCATCTACACATTTCCTTTTGCGCAAAAGCCTCTTGTGCAAAAACGGGAGCTAATTAATTATGCAAATGAAGCATGGCAATATTCTACTCCGCGCTTCATTTGCATAAGCTTTTGAGGAAGAAGGCTGCAGTATAGATGTAGCCCTAGTGAGGAAAATAGAAAGGAGCATAAACATTCTCAAATTAAGTGTAAAAATATAATAAGAAAAACCAAAAAGGAGTTTGAAGAACAGCTAGCCAAAAACTCAAAAGGTAATAGCAAAATGTTTTATAAGTATATCAGAAGCAGGAAGCCAGTTAAACAACTGGTGGGGCCCTTGGACAATCAAGATGCTAAAGGAGCACTCATAAATGATAGTCATTGCAGAGAAGCTAAATGAATTCTTTCTTTCTGTCTTCACGGGACATTTTTTTAGGTGACAAATCTGAGGAATTATACCAGATTGAGGTGTCATTAGAGGAAGTTTTGGAACAAATTGATAAACTTAACAGTAACAGATCACCGGGACCAGATAGCATTCACCCAAGAGTTCTGAAAGAACTCAAATGGGAAATTGTGGAACTATTAACTGTGCTTTGTAACCTATCCTTAAAATTAGTTTCCGTACCTAATGACTGGAAGATAGCTAACATGATGCCAATATTTTAAAAAGGTCTCTAGAGGTGATCCTGGCAATTACAGATCGGCAAGTCTGACGTCAGTAGTGGACAAGTTAGTTGAAACTATAATAAAGAATAAACTGTCAGATACATAGATGAACAATATTTGTTGGGGAAAAGTCAACATGGTTTCTGTAAAGGGAAATCATGTCTTACTAATCTGCTAGAGTTCTTTGAGGGGGTCAACAAACATGTGGACAAGGTACATCCAATGGATATAGAATACTTAGATTTCCAGAAAGCCTTTGACAAAGTCGCTCAGCAAAGGCTCTTAAGTAAAGTAAGTTATCATGGGATAAGAGGAAAGGTCCTTCTCTGGGCTGGTAACTGGTTAAAAGACAGGAAACAAAGAATAAGAATAATTTGCCTGTCCTATTGTTTATAAGAGGGGTGGCCAACCTACGGCTCTTGAACCGCATGCGGCTCTTTGATTAAAGAAATGCGGCTCCTGCTAGTTCTGAGCCATGTGCCTGGACTGCTCACAGCCAGCTGCTCTGCATACGTGTCCCAGTGCTTGCTTATGGCCAGCCATTCTGTGGACACACCCCAGTGCCCAAAGGGAGAAGTGCGTTGTGGCGGCAGTGGCTCCAGGATCCAAGCATTGGGTCAGAGCAGAGGTGGGAGGGTGCCTGGCTCTGGGGGAGAGAATGGGGATTGGGTTAGAGTGGGTGGGCTGGAGATACCTGGCTCTGTGGGAGAGGGAGGGCATTGGGTTAGAGAGGAGGGTGGCGGGGCTGAAGCAACTTAAGCTCAAAGTCTTCATGGATACAACTAATAAAAATTTCACACATCAAATTATTGTATAATATTCAAACAGGTCCTGAAAAAATATTATAAAATATACCTAAAACATAATCTTATAAATATTTCTGAAAGTTTATTTATTTGTTTGTCTGTCTGTCGGTTTATTTGTCCCGAAAGAACTCCAAAAACGTAAGAAACACCAATTTTGCATGGATACTACTGATTTCCTAACTTAAAAAACTGGATTGGTTATATCTCTAAATCAGTTCCTCTGGCTCTCCCAGAAACCCAATTGGGCCCACTGATAATTAGCTTTTAGTAGTGCCTGATCGTAGAAATACAACATTTACTAGGATACTCCTGATTTCCTAACTTCAATAACTGGATTGGTTAATGTAATTGACATAGTTCATTCATCACGCCTTTTACTATATTTTTCCCGGGAGACACCGGGTATTTTTGCTAGTCTATAATGATAAATAATTACAACTTTCTGAAGAAGTACATTTTCTTTGGTGGCCCTGAAAGCTATCAATATTTATTAGTGCAGCCCTCAGCAGGCTTTGAGTTTGACATGCCTGTTCTACTGTATGTGGCTCTCATGAGATATTACAGTTTGGCACCTGTGTTTGATAGTATCACTTTGGGTGTGTCTACACTGCAGGGCTTAACTTGAAATAAGCTATGCAAATTGAGCTATGTCAATTGCATATCATCTTTTGAAATAGCTTATTTCAAAATAGGGAGCATCTACACAGCAATTATTTTGAAACAGAACAACTCTTCTTCTGACTTCCCTTATTCCTCATACAATGAGATTTACAGAAAGCGGAGTAAGAAGTCCTCCAGCTTGACAGTATTTCAACACTAGTTCAAAATAACTGCCTGCTGTGGAGACACGGACTAAGTTATTTCGGAATAGTGGTAGTTATTTAGAAATAGTGTTTCAGTGTAGACATACGTTTTGAGTAAGAATTCTGCCATCATGCTGTTTTACCTTGCTCAGTCATGGGAAACAACTGTTAGTAACAAGTCAGTCTATAGTAAACATATTAAATGTATTGTTGTCTTTCTAATTCTCGACTTCCTCATATTTTGTCATGATGAATTTGCTCATCTCATCTGCCTTTGAATCTGTCACTTCAATTTTTATTGTCTCCTGTATTCTTGAGTTTCCAAGACACCTTTTCTTTCACTCTGTGTTCTTCTTCTTCTTCTTCTTTTTTGGCCAGGTCACACCTTTTCCATTAACCGAAGTGCAGTCCCAAACTGACTTTTTAGCACATGTGCATTGGAGGCTTGGGGCACAATAGTTTTCATTTTATTATGAATTCCTTCATGCTCTTTCACTTGCAACAAATTCAGATTTCTGAAATTCAAATCTGTTCTGTATAGAAGTGATGTTGCTTTTGTTGATTTTGGACATGTTCAGATGCAGTGGATCTGATGAAGTTCTTATGGTTTTAAATTTTAATTTTATGTTGAGGCTAATATTTGATGATCTGATCTGCACTTGGGAATGTCTTTGACCATAGAACACTCAATTTCCAGAGTCCTTGTTTCATTACATTGTCAATTGTATTCTTTGTCATGCTGTCATTTGGCCTACATCCATGTCAATGTTTAGGATGTCAGGTGAAAATGGTGTTTGTAGCAAGTGGATGATTACACAGCAAAACTCAACTATATTCCCTCCTCTCTAATTTTATAAACCCAAAAGATTATTTCCCATTGCTTCTTTATGGTAGTTTAGAGATCCAACTTTTGCATTCAGATCTCCAATTGAAATGAAGATGCCAGATGTCTTTGATTGATATCTTGATGGGTGTCTTTTCATACTTTTCATAGAACCCTATTGCTGTGGTGACAATTGCTGTGATAGTGACATATTAACTGCTCAAAGATGAATTGATCAGATTGTATTTCTGATTGGATTATTGCCAATAATATACTTTGACATCTTCTTGGATAAGGCACTTCAAAGGAACCTCATTTTTCAACTATGGTAGGGCAGCACTCTCTGAAAATAAACACCCCTTAAAGCCATCTCATGGCTGGGGGGAGGGATAGCTCAGTGGTTTGAGCATTGGCATGCTAAACCCAGGGTTGTGAATTCAATCCTTGTGGAGGCCATTTGGGGCAAAAATTTGTCAGGGATGGTACTTGGTCCTGCTGTGAAGGCAGGGGACTGGACTCAATGACCTTTCAAGGTCCCTTCCAGTTCTAGGAGATAGGCAATGTCATTATATAAAATAAAATGTGGCACATTCAAAAATTAGGCAACCAACATCACTAGTGTCTTTTCAATGTCTTGGATAAAATACCTTGCAAGCCAGAATTTAGCAGCTATGTTTTATCCTTGCAGTATGTTTTCAACACTACAAGACCTATCCTTCCCAAACTCAAATGACAATGATACTGTATACTTAGTTAACAATGATTTTGAAAGAAACCTGGGAACCAGTCCTTTAAGTGCTTTACATTTTTTTCCTTTTTGGGGGGAATATAAAATTCCTTACATGTATCTTGTTTTATTGCTTGTTTATAATCATTATATAATGTGAACTAAAAAAACAAAACAAAACAGATTATTTCATGAAAGATGCTCAAATAATAATCTATAATCCTCCTATTAGCCTCTGGGCAAGTACCATAAATTTTGGACAATAAAGATTCAGTCTTCCCTCTACTGCCCTGACAACCTAGAAGGCTACCTCTAGAGATAAGATCATTTCCTCCATAAGCCAGTCAGTACCTTTTTTCTCCTCTAAAATTCCTAATATGAGCTGAGTTTTGTTGTGACTACCTATCTACTCACACTTGGACTAGACTGTAAGTGGCACTTATGTGAGCACTGCCATACTGCAGTGGCCCTTATGTGAGCATATTACTGTCTTCATCTGAAACTGCACTTCATACAGTGCATCTGCAGATAATCACATATGTCCAACCACAAAGATATCATTGCAGGATAGGGGCCCTAATCACTAAACAAAAGATTCATATCACAGGGATGTGCAGAATGTGAAGCAGCATATAAATAGTAACTGAGTTTCTGTTAGCTAACATTTTAATCTGGAATCCACAATCCTGATATAGGACTAATTCATAAAAATAGCAATTCCTGGTCAGATCAATCATCTATCTAGCACAGAAATTTATCTCTGACAGTGTGAGATGCTTCCAAACAAAACAGGACAATTACTGAGTGAGCCTCTGTCATCTTGTCCCTGTTTCTGATAATCAGAGGTTTAGAAACACCCAGATAATGGCTAAGAGCTATTGATAAACCTATTGTCCATAAATTTACCTACTTCTTTTTTTGAGCCCAGTTACATTTTTGGCCTTCACAACATCCTCTGGCAACAAGGTTTACTAGAAATATTCAGGCTGATTTTTCTCAGGGACATCTGAGAAGTTTTGTCAAAAACATTACATAGGCATTGTTGTCTTCTGGGAATATCATCATTAATGCCTGAATTTTAAAGTTTGGTTCCGTTTAGATATGTATCCAAAAATCAGATGACTCGTCCAAAGTTTAACAGTTTTGCCTACAAATAGATTTGGGGAAGTTCTCACAAACTCCATTGTTTTTGCCAATTTTCATTTTCCTGCTTCTGTGAAGTCCAGAAACATAAAATCAAATGAGCAGTTTTGTCTGCAGTATTTTAGTAATGGCACATGTAGTACCAGCCAAAACCACTAAGTGCAGAAGCATGGAAACATTTGAAATGGTTACCTTAACTTTTCTGGATGAAAATTAAGGGCTGTTCTTATTTCATCTATTCAAGCTGATCCTCAGGCCTAATAATTATTCTTTGTTCAGCATACATGCCTGAGAACACTGTTATAATATTATAGGAATGTATTCTTGTAAACTAATTATTTTTATGGCTTGCACTGTATTTGGGAAAATCAATCCTCTGATTTGTCTAACTAGATGAGAGACTGCTCTTAATTTTAAAAAAACAAAGTAAATAGGGAAGTATTAACTTCAAGAATATTCTCTTGCTATAAACATTTATGAGAATGTGAATGGAGATTCTGGGCAGAAACAGAGGCATGTTTGCAAAATAATCTTGCACCATTTCTGATGCTATATTTAAAGTTTTCTTTACATCTAGTTGCCTGATTCCTGGCACATATTGGCTATGTCTAGACTGCAGGCTTCTTTCGAAAGAGGCTCTTTCAAAAGCATCTTTGAAAGAGCCTCTTTCGAAAGATCGCATCTAGACTGCAGGCGGATCTTTCGAAAGAGCAATCCGCTTTTTCAAAAGAGAGCACCCAGCGAGTCTGAATGCTCTCTTTCGAGGAAGCCCTATTTACATTGAAGAACGCCTTCTTTCGAAAGAGGAACTTTCGAAAGAAGGCGTTCTTCCTCGTGAAACGAGGTTTACCGCCATCGAAAGAAAAGCCGCGTTCTTTCGAAATAATTTCGAAAGAACGCGGCTTGAGTCTAGATGCAGGGGAAGTTTTTTCGGGAAAAGGCTACTTTTCCCGAAAAAACCCCTGAGTCTGGACACAGCCCCAGTTAAACAGCTACATCATCCAACACTTGATTTTACCATTAATTATCTGACAAGCTCATACCCACTTTGGAATATTCCAATTGTTAATCTGGCCACTTGGAAGTTCATGGGATCAGCAGAAGTAAAACTCAGATCAAATTCCTTGTACTTTGGCTGTTGGCAGAAGAAGGCATACAGCATACAGCTGGGAAGCTCTAATTCTGAGCAAGAGTGGGCAATAGTACATACATTGTATCTCGCACTTTATTAAACAGAATAAAACTAGGGTGCAAGAGGCTTTTATGATACAACTGAGATGATGGTGCCATTTGATTGTATTGACAGAAGACTAATTGAATAAATAATACTACAGCTGCAATGAGGAAAAACATAGCTGTTAGTGATTGTATGACAAATAGCTGAAAGCAACTGTAATACAACTCCCCTGGTAGTCAGTAATTGATAGCCTTTCTACTGACCATTTATTCTGAGCACAAACAGTGCATCACACTATTATTTACAGTGTAAAATCTATTTAAGATATTTACAAAGATGGTGCTATGGGGTTAATGACATGTACTCACCTGGATTCCCCAGATTTGAAAAGTTTCCTTACATGGACCTGTCATAAATTTCACCAGAAAGTAACTTGCAGGATCACTGATATTTTATTTGGATGTCTGACAGGGAAAATAACAGTTCTTCTATGTTCCATTGAAATTCAATATCTCTAATCCAATAACAGAGTGGAGGATCAAAGATTTCTGCTAATAGGATATCTGTTATTAAGTATTTAAATAGTGTATCTCTCTATACAAAGCTTTTATGTTCTCATTATTGCTAAGTGCCCATGTACTGCCTCTTTGTACCTACTCTGCAGTGTTTCTCCTTACTCTGGAAGCAACTACATCAAGCTCAATGGAACAAAATCACCAACTGTTCTTGAAGCATCAGAAAGCTCAAGGTTTCATTTGAATATTTAGTCTTTCTCATGTCATTCAACTTGTTTTCCTGGAAATTCAGAACAAAACACAGTAACATTCTTCAGTGGCTAGTACAAGAAATCCAGAAGCACGTATGCAGCTACTTGACATTTCAAACATCC
Source organism: Pelodiscus sinensis (assembly GCF_049634645.1). Classification (NCBI taxonomy): domain Eukaryota; kingdom Metazoa; phylum Chordata; order Testudines; family Trionychidae; genus Pelodiscus; species Pelodiscus sinensis. The sequence continues at coordinate 259,622,795 of NC_134711.1, forward strand.
ATGAAAAGTAGGGATTTTTTTATTATTTGTGCACAGTTTGCTTCTGTTGATCCTGTAGTTCACTTCCTACAGAGGTCACAGATGGATCTTTATTTTAACAGTCAAAAATGCCTTTGCAGCTACCAAGAAGAGAAAAGTGATGTCCATTGCATGTTCATACATGTATTGAGAAGCAACATAGCAATGGCAGAACCTGAAAGTAAAATCCTATTCAATTGCAGCAAAGATGGCAGTATTTGGACTAACAGGCAAAGAATTATCGAAAGGCTTTATTATTTCATGGATATTGAAGCATTGTGAAGATACACTACTCCACAGAAGTTGTGTCTCAAGACATGAAAACAACCTGGTTCTATATTTACATGTGAACTGTTCATTTTAATTTATGCAGAGCTCTATATGTGCATGGCAATGTACAGAGAAGTATTGAGACTGTATCCTTACCTTACACATCTGACATTCTAACTTAGATGGTTACATTTTTTTTGTTAGAATAAAACTTGACAAAAAGAACAAGAACTGGATTTGGTGAAAGGACTAAGTATGTTTGTCTTTGTAAGTATATAGTGCTTAAGACATCTCTCAATGAAGCCTCTAGGTACATTTGGGATATTAAATAGTAGAAAAATAAGATAGGGATAACTATAGGGAATTAAGAAAACCACGGAAAAATGAAATAAAAGAAACAATGCTCCCCCACAAAAAAAAACAGCTTTTGCTACAATGTAATTAGATAATAGAGCTGTTTCTAAATCATCTTTTCTTGATTGAATTTGAAAGAGAGAGAGAGAGAGAGAGAGAGAGAGAGAGGCTATGTCTAGACTACACTGTATTTTCGAAAGAGGATATGCAAATTCCTGTGGAATTTGCATATCTTCTTCTGATCTCGCTTTTGAAAGCAGAGCTTTTAAAAGTGAAAGTAATCTGGATGCAGGTTTTTCCAGAAAAAAAATCCTTTAAAAAGAAGCAGCCCTTCTTTAAACAATGAGGTTTATGCGGGGTTTTTTTTTTTTTTTTAAAAGGTTTTTTTCCGGAAAAAAAAATGCATCCAGACTACTTTCTGCTTTTGAAAGTGAGATCAGAAAAAGATAGGCAAATTCCCATGGAATTGTATATCGTGTTTCGAAAATACTATATAGTTGAGATATACCCAGAGAAAGAGAGATGGGGAAAGCTAAGAAGAAGTTGGAAGTAGAGACAAAGATTAGAGCAATAAAGGAAAGAAAAGTGACATTTTGAATGTCGTGGGGAGGTGACAAGAAGGGAAGCCACAACAGAGGAAGTTGCAGTAGCTGTAACAAAACATAAAACTTGTGCACACAGGTTGTTTAACAGCAAGGATGGACTGATAAATTTTCATCTTTTCATTTCATCTGCACCCCTCTTCATCTTCCCTTTCCATGCTAGTATTACTTCTTTTCCATTAGTGGCTTTTTCCCCTGAGTTCAAACACACTTAACTAGAGACTATTGGTCAAGTAGTGGAACTGACCCTCCCAGTGTGCATGCTGAGGTAAGGAAAGGGGTGGGGAGAGGCATTTGGCTACCTCATGTGGGGTACTGCTTATTGTACTGAAGGCCTCCATGGGAAAGAAAGAGAAGCACAGAGCTAGTGGGCAATTCTGAATAACCTGTCAGTTACTTTTCCTTCTCCATGACAATTTCAGGAGACAATAGTTACGAAGCTTGCCCACTCTATGGCTTCCAGTTTGCTTTCAACACAAGCCAAAAATTGTGAAAAATCTATTTTGCCTCAACTTTTCCCAAGAGTAGTAACTCCCTGTAAATCTTACCCTGTTAGATGAGTATGGAGACAGGTATCATATCCCAGGAGATCATAATTCAAATGTTTTCTTAGGTCAAAAGACTCATTTCTACTAGTTGTGCACAAACTACACATGCCTTGGTGCACATAACATTTATCCCACACAATGATGGGTAAAAAAATAGAGGGAACGCTAGTGACAAGTAGAAAATAAAACCACAAAGAAACTGACCAAGGGACAGGAAAAGCAGACTAACAACAAAACTAAGGGTATGTCTACACTACAAAGTTAGTTCGAACTAACGGACGTTAGTTCGAACTAACTTTAATAGGTGCTACACTAGCGCTCCGCTAGTTCGAATTTGAATCAAACTAGCGGAGCGCTTAGTTCGAACTAGGTAAACCTCATTTTACGAGGACTAACGCCTAGTTCGAACTAGCTAGTTCGAACTAAGGGCTGTGTAGCCCTTTAGTTCGAACTAGTGGGAGGCTAGCCCTCCCCAGGTTTCCCTGGTGGCCACTCTGGCCAACACCAGGGAAACTCTATGCCCCCCTCCCGGCCCCGGACCCCTTAAAGGGGCACGGGCTGGCTACGGTGCCCGTGCCAGGTGCAAGCCTGCCAGCACCCAGCTAGCAGACCCTGCACCTGGCACGGCACAGAGCCACCCACCCGATGCCCCCCAGCCCACCCCCTCTTGCCGGGACCAGGCTGGCGGCTCCCGGGAGCTTGCCCTGGACCGCAAGAGGCGGGCACCTTCCTGGGCTAGTGCGGACATCGTGGACCTCGTCCACGATCTCCGCACTAGGCACAGGAAAGTGGCCGTCTAGGGCAGGAGAGCTGCCAGCCTGGCCACCCAGGACCAGCTGTGCATGAAAATCAAGGGGGTCCACTGAGACCCCTGACCCTGAGCCCTGAGCTTACAATGGCCGTACTGGGTCAGACCAAAGGTCCATCTAGCCCAGTAGCCTGTCTGCCAACAGCGGCCAACCCTAGGGACCCTGGAGGGGATGGACCGAAGACAATGACCAAGCCATTTGTCTCGTGCCATCCCTCTCCAGCCTTCCACAAACTTTGGGCAGGGACACCACTCCTACCCTCTGGCTAATAGGACTCCATGGACCCAACCTCCATCACTTTATCTCACTTCCCTTTAAACTCTGTTCTAGTTCTAGCCTTCACAGCCTCCTGCAGCAAGGAGTTCCACAGGTATACTATTTGCTTTGTGAAGAAGAACAACTTTCTCTTACTAGTTTGAAGCCTGCTACCCATTCCTTTCCTTTGGTGTCCTCTAGTCCTTCTTTATGGGAACTCAGGAAGAACTTTTCTGAATGCACCCTCTCCACCCAACCCCTGCTTTTAGAGACCTCTATCCTGTCCCCCCTCCATCTCCTCTTTTCTAAGCTGAACAGTCCCAGTCTCTGTAGCCTTTCTTCATCTGGGACCTGTTCCCAACCCCTGATCATGTTAGTTGCCCTCCCTTCTCCCAGCCTTTCTCTTCCCCTCTCCCACCTCCTTTTCCCAGTCTCCCCCAGTTTTGTTCAATAAAGACAGAGTCAATGTTGGAAGAAACGTTATCTTTATTTTGTACATCAATAAGAAGGGGGGCTAGGGAAGGGTAAGTGGAAGGAGGTGAGGGAGGAATGGGGTACGAGCCCCCGACGGGGAGGACTGGGCTGGCTCTGCGGGCTTCTGGGGGTGGAAGCTGTCCTGCAGCCCCCCAATTGCCCCCTCTCCCCAGATGGCAGCCTGCGGCAAGTGCAGCCGGGCTGATGGCTGAGTGGTGTGATGTGCCCAGTGTGGGTACTCCGGGCACTCCAAGCCAGAACTTCTTTGCAAGCGGGGCACCCCTGAGAACTGTGTGTCCGGGGTGGGGGTCGGGACCCTTTAAGCGCAGCCCTCGGCTAGCCTGAGACAGCATCTCCATGCTCTAAGTCCTCCTTTTATGCCCTGCCGGCACTGCTTCCGGCCATCCTTAAGCCCTGTTCAGAGTCCACTCAATGTGGACTTGCTAGTTCGAACTAGCAAAACGCTAGTTCGAACTAGTTTTTAGTTCTAGATGCGTTAGTTCGAACTAGCTTAGTTCGAATTAACTAAATCGAACTAAGTTAGTTCGAACTAGCGCTGTAGTGTAGACGTACCCTAAGATAGGGGCCAAAATAGAATACAAGAAAAAAAGAGAAGACAAAATATAATTATCAAAATTCCCAAGTGATTTGCACTCCTAAGTCCCACTGAAAAAATCAATATAATGCAAGCTTGCATGTCATTTTAATGCTTTATATTTTTTTATCCTCTATCTCCACCTCACCCCATACACAAATATATGACATCTATTTCCACTAAGTTTTATGGCACATAACTAATTTCTGAACATTAAAATTTTTAGGAGCTTTTAAAAATTGATTTAACCCTCTTTATTCACATATTTATGTTTAAATTTAATTTAAAATAAGAGTCAGTATACTGTTTCATTGTGTTGAAATGACTAAAACACTCTCTTGTTCTGAGCTTTTAATAGTACATCATTCCATTATCCAAAAGTAATTCAACACAAATGAAAAGTTTCTCACAGATGATTGAACAATCAGGACAAGAAAACTTACTTTAGTATTCTATGCCTAGACAAAACCATTTTAGAGATGAAATGAAGCTTCCTAAATTTGATTTTTGAAAGTTCATTTCAAAGGTAAGGTTCCATGTGTCATTGAAAGAATCACTAAAATGCTTTTGTAAACTAATTTGAAAAACCTGTTTATGATTACCATTCGTTGATGGACTATCTTTCTAAGACTGTAAAAATAAAACTACGTGCATTTTACAGTTGAATAAATGTCTTTTTTATTGCTAAGGGTACATCTACGCTGCACAGCTATTTCAGGATCCCAAAAGTATCCCGAAATAACTACCTTGCGTCTACACAAGCCGCCCATTATTTTGAAATATTTTTCAAAATAATGAGTGCATATTTCAGCATCCCAATAAATCTCATTGCATGAAGGGTAAGGGATGGCACAAAATAGCATCTAATTGAGAAATTTGGCACTGTGTAGACATGTCAAATTTCAAAATAAGTTATTTAAGAATAGATTGAAATAAGATATGAAATGTTCATGGCACAAATTGCGTATCTTATTTTAAGCTTAGGGTGCAGTACAGATGCACCCTAAGATTTGAATTCAGACCATCATGAGCCTGTCATTTTCCTGCAACAGTTAATAACTTAATTCACAAGAGTAGGGTGAGGAATTCTCTGACAGTGTTAGGGTCTGACTACACTACAGCACTAATTCGAACTAACTTAATTCGAACTAGTGCATCTAGACCTAAAAACTAGTTCGAATTAGCATTTTGCTACTTCGAACTAGCATATCCACATTGAGTGGACCCTGAACCGAGGTTAAGGCTGTCCGGAAGCAGTGCCGGCAGGGCATCAGATTAGGACTTAGAGCGTGGAGCTGCTGTCTCAGGCTAGCCGAGGGCTGTGCTTAAAAGGACCCGACCCCCACCCCGGACAGACAGTTCTCAGAAGTTAACCATAAATGTATATATTTCCAAGATTACCACCTATGTGCTCTATTTTGTCAGCATTGGATATTGTAATGCAGACTGCCTTTAATTATAAGTGAAGTAATAGTGAACTGGAATGTTTAGATGCATTGCTGGACTGAGAATAAGTATGTACGTATTGTTAAGTATGTTACTGGGAGCCAGAGATATCTTCTCCTTGCATGATTGAACCCAAGGATTTTTGGCCATTTATTTGTATGGAAGCAGGTCCTTTTGGAAAGTTTTCCTTTCACCATCCTGCCTCCTCCCCATGGGTGTGACTAGACTACATGCCTCCTTCGACGGAGGCATGTAGATTAGCCAGATCGGAAGAGGGAAATGAAGCCGCGATTAAAATAATCGCGGCTTCATTTAAATTTAAATGGCTGCCCCGATCTGCCGATCAGCTGTTTGTCGGCAGATCGGGGCAGTCTGGACGCGATGCGCCGACAAAGAAGCCTTTCTTCATCAGCACAGGTAAACCTGGTTTCACGAGGCTTACCTGTGCCGATGAAGAAAGGCTTCTTTGTCGGCGCATCGCGTCCAGACTGCCCCGATCTGCCGACAAACAGCTGATCGGCAGATCGGGGCAGCCATTTAAATTTAAATGAAGCCGCGATTATTTTAATCGCGGCTTCATTTCCCTCTTCCGATCTGGCTAATCTACATGCCTCCGTCGAAGGAGGCATGTAGTCTAGACACACCCCATTTGTCTTCTTGTACTGAAAAACCCTTCAGGACAGAGACCATGTATACCTCTGAGTTGGCACAGAAACAAACACCATGCAGTTCAATACTTACTGGTCCTCAGATTGATATGTATGTAACCCACACACACTCTGAACCCAATTAGTGACACTGAGACCACTTACAGTGTGCATAATGAGTCTGCTCTATTGTTTTTGCTAACAGCTCATGCAATAGGGGCTTAAGCAGTCAATTCTACCTTTTGGTGTTACAAGTGGGGGCTCATCTGGGAAGTGTCAAAAGCTCAGGATGTATTTCCTCAACTGAGGGAAATATGTAACCCAGAAACACTCAGAACATTCACAAGAGAGAGTAAAGTCTATTCTACAGCATCAGTTGAGATTCAGTTGACTTTTAGCTCATGCGGTAGAGGCACATGGCTTTAGTTTCTAAAGGTACATCTACACTGCACGGCTGCGTCTAGACTGGAAAAACTTGCCAATTGTCTACACTGGCCACTTGAATTTTCACAAGAACACTGACGATCTCATGTAAGATTGTCAGTGTTCTTGCGGAAATACTATGCTGATCCCATTCGGACAAAAGCCCTCTTGTGCAAATACTTTTACGAAAAACGCAGTATTGTTTTTCGTAAAAAAGCCCCGATTGTGAAAATGGCAATCGTGGCTTTCTTGCGCAAAACCGCATTTAGATTGGCATGGATGCTTTTCCGCAAAAAGTGCTTTTGTGGAAAAGCGTCTGCGCCAATCTAGACGCTCTTTTCTGCAAATGCTTTTAACAGAAAAACTTTTCCGTTAAAAGCATTTGTGGAAAATCATGCCAGTCTAGACGTAGCCCACATGTATTTCGGAATAAGCTATTCCAGAAGATACATTCCAAAATAGCTTATTTCAAAATAGAGCATCCACACTTAAGGGATGCCTCAAAATTAGTCTGAGGCAGGCTCCCCTAATGTGGATACACTATCTCAATTTATAGTCCATGGAAGCACTGGGAAGAAATTACTTAGAATGGCCCTGGTGAGGAGCTATTTCGAAATATCAGCAGTGGAGTGTCCACACTGCAGCTGATTCAAATTAGCTATTTTGGAAAAGGAGTTATTCCTTGTGGAATGAGGTTTACAGAAGTCTAAATAAGCTGCCCATTATTTTGATATTATTTCAAAATAATGGAATTGTTGTGACACACTCTTATTGTTATTACAGAATAACACTAGCTATTCCAAAATAATGGTGCAGTGTAGATGCACCCCATGATTACAGGTTCAAACCCACCTGCCAACAACCAGGGTACATCAACTTTACATATACACATTAATCATAATCAATAGAAATAATGGTTCATGTATTGGTAAATCATAGGTTTTATGATTAGCCCGTCCAGGACACAATGAGATAGAAATTTTACTTTCAATATTTCTCAAATTAATGGAATTATTCACATGACTGAGTATGTAAGTAAGGGTTACACAAATGTCTGCTTGAGTAAAATTCACCTTTCTGTGAAGGATGTGTAATAAATAAATAATAATAATTAATAAATACTAATGCCTATGTACTAAAATTAGGTGGTTCATAGAGACCACAGAGGTTAGAAATACCAAATTCTGGAGTTCAAAGAATTATGCCATGTGATTTAGGATTGCTGATTTAAAGACCCCTTAGAATGTAGAAAACAATAGATTGTAAGGGAGCACTTTACCAATTTCAAATATTTATAACTTTGAAACAAGCAAATATTTCTCAAACTTTTTTGTTGCATAGAATTCATTGGAACTAAGATGGGGGTAAGCCTTTATTTAATAGTTATTCACTTTAAATATTTAAACTGAGAAAGGAGAAACACTTGAGGAAAAAGGAACAGAAATAATAATTTAAGCGTCCAATGGACAGGGGTTAGGGTACTAGCTGGAATGTAGAAGCCAAAGTCCTTGCAGGATCTGATTCAGAACTTGGACTTAAACTTGGGTCTCATGTTCCAAAAGAAAACCCATATTGCCAGGCTACTGGCCATCCTGGAGTGGACCTCTTAATCTTTCCTTTTAGCACTATTCCATTTTGAATAAACAATTAAATATGCAATGGGGCAGAGACTTGTTAGCCTAGTGCTTGTAGCAACCACTTGGAATAAGAGATATGAAAGGAATTGAAACTTGGCCCTCCTATGTTATTACCCCAATCTCTGAGCTATTGGTAGGCGGGTATCACACTCTCCGCAACCCTGAGGCAGAATGGGAGATATTTTGAAATTATGAAAATTTTCATGGGATGAACAAATTATTTCCTCCTCGGTCCCGCTGCCTCAGGGTGTTCCCCGGGGTGTCCAACTGGGACCACCCAGCCTCCAGCAGCCCTGCTGCCACCAGGGGTTCATCAGCTGGGGCCACACCGTCAACCCAGATCTGCTGTCACTGGGGGTTTTCTGGGTTTCCTGGCTGGGGCCGCCCAGCAGCAGCTGAGGATTCTCCAGCTGGGGCCTGGACTCTCTGGCCAAGTGGCCCTGCTAATGCCAGGTGAGAACTCCTGGGCCACTGCCTGGCCTGCTGACACCAGGGATTCCCTGGCCGGGGATGGAAGTCCCTGGCTGCCACCTGGTCCTGTTGTTGCTGGAGGTTCCAAGTCAGGATGGGGGTCCCCAGATGCCACCTGGGACAGCAGGGGATCCTCAGCCCTTGCATTGCTCTGGGGCTCTTTGGTCCAGCAACATGCCTGGCCCTGCCAGACAATGGATGTTGCCAGACCAGAGAGTCCTGGATTTGGGAGATTCAACCTGTACCTTAACAATCAGGGGAGTTTTTCCTATTGTTGAATCTAAATTTTCTTTGCTGCAGTTTAAGCCCATTGTTTTTTGTCCTGTTCTCAGTAATTAAGGAACACAATTTATCAATCTCTTCTTTATAATGATCTTTTACATACTCGAAGACTGCTACTATGTCCCCCTTCAATCTTTTCTTTTCCAGACTAAACAAGCTCATTTTTTCCCAATCTTTCCTTGTAGGTCATTTTTTCTAGACCTTTAATAATTTGTGTTGTTTTTATCTGGACTTTCTCCAATTCATCCCCATCTTTCCCATACCTTAACTCTGTCTTTATGTGCCTATTTCTTAAAATTATGTTCTCGCTCTAAATTATTTAACATATATTGTCAATGACGTATGCTATAATCAGGAATACACAATACAAACCATGCATAATAACTAGACATGAAGATATACAACAATCTACAGATCTCATTCTGCCACATCAAAATATTTGGGCTTTGTCAAAACAGTGCAGGCCTCTCCTCAAAGAAAGATTCTCCCTTGTCTCCTCTTCTTAATGCTGGAGACTGAGATACATTGGCAGATGACAGAGACGTTTGAGATTACATGAAAAGAAAGATAATCGAATATCAAACCATTCAGAGCCCTATTAATTAAAACGAATATCTTGAACTGTGTTCTCAAACAAATACTAAATCAGTGTCCTGGAGATTAGCTGTCATATTCTTCCTGTGGAGGGCACTAGTAGGCAAATGAGGTGCCTATATGTTCTGCAGTAAGTGACATTCCTAAGTGGTTTACAGAGCATACTTTAATAATTCGCTAAGGAGCTGTCAAAGCCATAGATAATGGTTGTGAGGTCCAGATCTAAAAGGAAAGTCCAATCTTTTTTTCTCAGACAGAGAAGGAAAACTCCATCTATGCACCACTCAAGCAGGGAATCTGCAGCATTCTTCATATTTGTTAGTAGGATGAACAGTTTGAAAAAAAATCTTCAGTTTAAGATTAAAATGTCACATCTGCATGCTCCTCTGGATATCATGTCTAATCAGTAAGCACCATATCTTTCTTCTATGGTTTCATGATTAGCTCTCTAAGTTCTTATTCAGGCCCCAAGCTCAGCTAGATTCAGAGAGTTGACAGGATGCACTATCTAGATAGAGACATATCCTTGAGTGTCTTAACCATGATGTTGTCACTACAGAGCAAACAAAGTTGGAATACTGGCATCACATATACAGTGAGTAGATCCTTGTAGTAGCCCACACAGGAGATCTCCTGGGATGGAGGAAGACTCCTTGTAGGTCATTCCATAGAGAAAATAATAAAAAAGATTAAGTAATTGAAGTGCATAGCAATATACACATATCTGAAATGTTTTCTGTCTTGACATCTGCTTTTATCTCATAGTTTTTGCAGAAAAATTGGATTAACTATATGTTTCAGAATGTTTTGCACCATGCTTTACTCTTTGAATTTATAGGTTGGACCTCCCTGATTCGGCACGGTCAATGACAGAATTTGCCAGGCCAGGGGAGGGGTCCCCTGCCATGGGCCATGAGACAACTGGCCCCCAGCCTCTGGACCCTTCTACTCTCTCCCCTGCTCTCCTGCTGCTGATCCCAGCTCAGGATTGTCTTCAGCACCAGAAATTCTCCAGCCCTGCTCCGCGTTGTCACGAGTGGCCAGGTTTCTCCATCACTTTGAGGCTGTGGGCGGCCACACTTCTTCATCCACCAACCCAGCACTGTTACTAGCTGTCAGGATTCTCCGGCTCCACACTGCTGCAGGCAACTATGCTTCTAAATCTTCCAGCCCTATGCTTCCAGCACTGCTGTGGAGCTCCTCTGGCTCTGCTGTCCCCATCCCCAACAGGGCTGCTGGCCCTCTTGCCATTAGGTTCCAGGGTTCTCTGGTCCAGGAGTATCCGTGATCCTGCTGGAAGGCACCCGGAAGGCAGGGAGGTAGGGTGGGTTCTGGAGTGGGATAGGGCATTCACCTGGGGAGGGTGGGGTTGAGGGTCTTTGTCCCACCCCCCCAGATCCCACCCCAGAAGCAGCCGAACAGCCAACACTGGCTGCCACAGGGCTGGAGCTGGCTCTAGCACTCGGAAGGCAGGATAAAGGACTCCCAGAAGGTAGGGAAGTGGTTTGCATTCTGGAATGGCCTCGGGGATAGGGCAATGGATGTTGCTGGACCAGAGAGTACCACTTTTCAGAGGTGCAACCTGTACTTCCATTTGTTGGTGGAGTTTGCACCACCATTTTCAATATATAGTTCCAATAATAAAGCAGTATAAGTCTGCAAGGCAGGAAGTATACCGAGTGATGTTGTACCCTCTGGGAATCCTTGTATAAAACTGGTAATGCAGGAAAAAATAACATAAGAACGGCATCTTATGGTAAAATTGAAGATTTTAATGCAGAAAATGAAAACTGGCAGCAATATATAGAAAGTTTAGGACACTATTTTCTGTCAAATGAGATTAGAGATGATGATAAACATTCAGCAATATTTTTTGTGTGTGTCAGTAAAATCTACTCCTTCGTAAGGACTTTATTACAACTTTTGATTCCAAGAGAAAACAGTCTAATATTATTGTGTTATGCTTAAGTTTCATAATCGGCTGAGGAGGCCAGCTGAATTCGTATGACTGTGTGTGGCTGAGCTTAAAAAGCTAACTAAATATTGTTCATTTGGCAATGTCCTGAAGGATATGCTGTGAGACAGATTTGTTTCTGGTATTTGTGATGAAAATAATTCAAAGGCAGTTACTGGCAAAAGGGAATTTGACCTGGCCCAAAGCAATAGAACTGGCAATGGTTATGGAAGTAATAGTGAAAATTTACAAGATTTGCATTTAGACTACAAGCGCAATAAAAATAAATCTACAAACAAAATGAAAAGCCAACAAAAAGGGGTTCAGGTTCCTGAAAGAAGCTTCTGCTGTACCATAATAATAACATTTTATGTAAACATAAAATGGCCCAGTGTCATAAATGCCTCAAGATTGGACACTTAGCTGGGAAACACAGAGGAAAATATCAACATACCAACATATTAAAACCAAACCATTAAACCCATAATTACAGAGAAAGAGGAAGGAAGCTGAAGTGGCTCAGAGTTGTGGGGCTGGGTCATATCAGATGACTAGAGCTTTTAGTGGTATAGATTTAGGCTTGGGGTGGTGATCAGGCCCTAGGATCCTATGGATGGGAGGATCCCAGACCTTGGTCTGCAGCCCAAGACCAAACATCTACACTGTAATTAAATAGCCCTGTAGCTTGGGCCCTGCAAGTCTCAGTCAGTTGGGCATGGGAAAACTGTGGGATTTTAATTGCAGTATAGACATTGTCATTATATGCTGCATACCAGGGAAGAAATTAGGAAATTGCAAAGTCACAAAGAAGTTAAATGATTTGTCAGTATAAATGGAAGTAGATACAGAGATGTCAGTGACAGTGATTAATTAACAGTGGTGCCAAATGGAACTGTGGCCTCGAGTGAAGACAGGAGTGACCTGGACACCTACACGGAAGAACTTGTCCAGGAGATAAGCTCATTGCTAGTTCCTGTAGAATATGAAAGCAAAAACAAAGCAATGTATCTGTCTTAGTTACTTGAGGAAAAATTTAAAATGTGTTATGCAGAGGTTGGATGAAAGAATTAAAATTGAATTGTGAAGAAATATTTATATTGGATGTGGGTAAAAATACACAGAATGCCAGGAAGTTCTGGATGCTCAGACCACAAATTTTCCAAGAAGGGTTAGAGATTTGGGGGAGGTGACCAGGAGCTTGGGCCTCCTAATAGAACACCTAGACCAGATCCCAGTAAAAACTTCCAGAAAGAAAAAACACAAGACAGGATCATATCCTGTCCTGGGTTGTGGAGCACACATTATATGGTTGGCCATATCAGCGTATGGAGAAATGATTTTGCCCATTTAGGGCCAGGAGTACAGATCTAAGTATAGAAAATGGATGTAAACTGTGGGGCAAAAGCATCATGATTCCCTCACATAAATGAGATCAAGTTCTGACCAAATTGCCTAAAGCACAGTGCAACATTTTATGCATAAAATCTTTGACTCAGAGCTATTAGGTATATCAGGAAACTCTGAAATAGGTACCCCTTCCTCACTAGGAATGGCCGAGACAATTTTGCAGGCCCATGCATGGGGAAGGTATCTTTAAATACAATGGGTACCAATACAGAATATTAGGATGTGTATGCAATTACTTCAAAAAGATCCACAGATATCTGTAATAATCTCCAATAGAATTTTGCCACATGTGAAGTGCCAGCAGTACTGAAATTACAAAGTAGTAAATGTAGTCCATCTGTTAATGGCTTTGAAGGCCTAAGTATGTTCCAAAACTTTTAAAACATATCAGCGATATGGATTTTAGGTGCTACTAGTACAATCAGTTGGGGTATGTCTAAACTACAGGGTTTTTTTTTTTTTTCAAAAAAAGTGGCTTTTTTTCGAAAAAAACTTCCCCTGTGTCTAACTGCTGCTGCTTTCTTTCGAAAGTAAATCGAAAGAATGAGGAAGTTTTTTCAACCATGGAAAACCTCGTTTTACAAGGAAGAATGCCTTTTTTTGAAAGCGCTCTTTTGAAAAAAGGCACTATATAATGCAAACTGTGCTTTTTTGACTGCCTGAGTGCTCTCTTTTGAAAAAGCAGCTCGCTTTTTCAAAAGTACTGGTTGCAGTCTAGACACTCTATTTTGAAAGAGGATTTTTCTAAAGTATCTTTTGAAAAATCCTCTTTCGAAAGAGGCTTGTAGTATAGATGTAGCCTTGATGTGATTGCTTGGGTGGTAAGATAGTATCAAGCTCAAATCCATTGATCAGGTGACTCACACATGTCTGAACTCTGAGCTTTTGGGTGAAAATTACTGGGAGATGTAAAAGTCTAGGGAGGATAAAGACTAGAAAAGATGTTACCCAGAATGTTTGAGTTGGGGATATCTGCTGAATCACTGAACCAGGAGACTTGGAGAAGAGAGTTTCCCCAACACCCAAGGATTCCTGAGCAGGTGAGGAGAGCTGCTATCTAGAAAGATGAAGAAGAGTACAATGTTAACAGGCTAGAACTTGGCTATAAATTAGAATGGAAGGGATATAATAAAGTGGTTATCAAGGGGTAAATGAAGACTCAAAGCACTGTGATTTGAAGCTATTCTTTGCCCTTAGTAATTATTTCCTGTTTTTTTTTTTTTTTTTTAGTGGGGATTGTACCACTATTTTGAGTATGTAATTTCAACAATAAAACAGTGTGTTACTTAGCCTGAAGGAACTGTAAGAAGACACTGTGTAATTATACCCCCCTGTGAGAGCCTATGCAAATGTTTCTCTTCAGGGGGATTCAATTTTAAGTCTTAACATTGTATTAACTTTAGCTTTTTAATCTTTTAAACTTTGAATAAATCTATAAGAATGGGGAAAAAGGCCATAGCCAATCAAGTTCAGAATCCTAGGAAGCTTGTACTAGATATTTCAGAGGGAGGTTCTAGAATTCTTTTAATAGAAAATTATGGTTTAACATAATCATGATAGGGTAAATTTCTATATGTTTCAGATCTTTTCATTGTATTCTAAAAAATAATAATTCGGCATAGTCTTGAATTCTAAGAGCACTGAACTTCTTTCTTTTTCTCCATTTTCAAAACTCTCCTGTGCATTGTTAAGAAATAAGTCTACTTCGCCACTGGTTTTTGGTTGTTAATCCTTCATGAAGCATAAAATCCTATGGTCTCCAGTTATAATATATCTTATAAATATTTCTGAAAGTGTGTTTGTTGTTTGTCCCAAAAGATCTCCGAAATGGTAAGAGTTAGGAACACCAAATTTTGCAAAGATACTACTGATTTCCTAACTTCAATAACTGGGATCTAACCAGATCTCAAAATTGGTTCCTCCGGATCTCCCAGAGCCCCAATTGGGCCCCTTGATAATTAGCATTTATTAGCACCTGATCATAGGCATTTCCTGGACTTTTATTGCGTGTCACATAAACTGCAACTATGAGATCCTAGAGGATAAAGCATGTGGGCACCTGCAGCACCATCAAGGGAAAGCCCATGGAGAGAGCCTGCAGTAGGGCAGAGAATCAGCAGCCTCCCCTGTACTAGGGCACCAGCAGGTCTCCAGGACAGACCCAAATGTGGCTGATGCTGGCTGGGGTCTAGCCTTGCTAACTGTGGCTGGGAAAAGCCTCCAGCTATCACAGCCTCTCAACATCTTCACACAGCCGGGTTCCAACTAAACCCCTTATGGAAACTAAAGTTGCTTCCCTCCCCCCACACTCAAACATGCCATCCCACCACTCGCCCTCCTTTGGGCTGTGTGTGTTTTCTTGGCAGGGTTCTGTGCGTTATCAGCAAGTGCCATGGGCATTATGAACTTTGCAGGATTCAGCTCACAGTACAAAGAGGAGGTGGGTAGGAGGACAAGGTTTTGAGGAAGACACGGTGCACTCAGAACAGCTTATTCTCATTAGAACAGGTATGTTCAGGTGCTGCATGTTCTGATCATCTAGATATCACTAATTGCACCTGGTCTGAAGGTCTTTCACTTTGTCCGATCAATGCAACCGGTCCAGCTGCCGCTAGAAAGTCCATTCAGGTTACCCCTTGGAGCACGAACTGAAGGCTACTTGGGAAGCAGTGACTTGCTGCTGTTGCTGCTGCTGCTGCAGAGCCCAGGAGACAGCCCCTCCATTTCTCAGGGCTTCTGGCAAGGAGGCTGCAGGCATTGGTTTGCATAGTCTTTAAGGGAAGATGGGCCTTCCTGATTTGTGGGGATTGAGAAAAGAGACCTATTGGATTTGTCATTTTGTCAGCACATCACTAGCTATGTTCATTTCTTAAAGTAATATTTTGGAGAAAATATTTCCAATAAAATATGCTATGTTAATGTCATTGACATAGTTCATTCATCACACCTTTTACTATATTTTCCCTGGGCGATGCTGGGGATTTCTGCTAGTACGTAGTATAGGAATTTTTCTTCTTGCTCCTTAAGGTCTATAGTTGATACCCTAAAATATTTCTTCCTTCTTTGTTATTCTTCACAACCATCTTTCAAGGACTTCTCTGCTATTTTCTATATCATTACAGTATATCTCAGTGTTTTGGTAAATGACTTGATTAGTAATTAATGCTATTCCGGCATCTTTGCTCCTGTATACATTAAATTGCATCCTGTAGTGGTGACAATCAATTTCAGAGAATTTTCCAATCTAATTTCAGTTATACCCACTTACTTCATGACTCACTAGGTCTTTATTAAAATGGCTTGTATTTTCTGAATATTAAAAAGTTTACTTTAAAATTGGTTCAGTTACATGAAACAGGAAAGAGAGCTGAAATAATCCCAATTACATCTCTAATTTTGCTAAAACCTACACACTGGTTTAAGTTTACTCACTGTGAGTAATCCCTTTGCAAGCAGTGCAGGGCCAATGAGAACATCCATTTAGTAAAATGTGTTTAACTGCTATGGAATGGATGCAGATAGTCAATGGTAGGCATAACCCAAGTGCTATAGGGTAAAGTACAATATCAGACACTGTTCTAATATGTGGTTTTAATTTTCTAATGAGAACCTCATTAGATTGCAAATACATCATCACATCCATGGTAACTTTTATCCATATTTGCTAAGCCTCTTTGAAATCATTTCATGATGAGTATTACAATTTTCTTTCCTTTTTTTTGGCATAAATGTTTAAAAACATTCTGCTATTTTCACACCATATTTAAAATCAGACAAAATAAAATGTTGCTGTCGTTAGCATATTAAAAGAATATGTTATTCATTTCCTGGTAATCTGGCTTTCCTTTTTATTTTCAAAAGACAATCTGTTTTAGTAATACACACTTACGCAGATACATTTGGACAAAATGTCGAAATTGGATTCAGGCAAAAACTCTAGTGTGCCATTTTGCAAAATGCATCCAATAGTTTTAAACAAGTAATGGGAAAAAATGTGCACTTATAGTTTCATTCCACTAACTTTGTCTATTTTAAGTATGAAATTAAATAATATTTCAGTTTGGCTCAGTTCAGCACAGTAGGCAATTCTCCTTTGCTGTGGATAATCACTAAGAGAAAAGTCCATTCTCCATTTGTGGTTGAATTCCACTTGCTAGAAGAATTCCAGTGAAGCACCTTGTTCCAGACCCCTGTCTGGTTTTAGTTTTCCTCCCTGGAAAAGATTGTATCTGCCTAGAGAACTCCAATGTTAGATTGTTACAGCAATGTGGAAGTGGCAGTATTAACATCTGCTCTGAAAACCTTTTAGATTTCCACTGAAATTTTGAACTTTTTCACACTCCTAAGGTTGGTATAGTATCTTAAGAACGCATCTTCCCAGGTGCCGCCATTTTTAAATGTCTCTTAGTCCGAACTCCGTGCCCGCGGCTACACATGGCACAGAGTAGGTAGTTCGAATTAGGATCTCTAGGTGTACTGGTAGTTCAAATTAGAGATCCTAATTTGAACTATCTGCTCCGTGCCACGTGTAGCCACGGGCACAGAGCTCGGACTAAGAGACATTTAAAAATGGCAGCGCCTGGGAAGATGCAAATGAAGCCCGGGATATTTAAATCCCTGGCTTCATTTGCAACTTTGAATGCCTACATTAGCCTCCTTAGTTCAAACTATGGGGCTAGTGTAGACATACCCTATGATATTTCACTAGCAAGAGAAGAAGTAAAGGCATCTGAAGTGGT
The DNA here is from genome assembly GCF_049634645.1 of Pelodiscus sinensis. NCBI lineage: Eukaryota > Metazoa > Chordata > Testudines > Trionychidae > Pelodiscus > Pelodiscus sinensis. The sequence goes on from NC_134711.1 coordinate 259,640,320, forward strand.
AATATCAGTAGTGTCGACTTGACCAGGCCATGAACTGTGCTGAGTATCGGCAATTCCATTTGAAGAGCACGGGAGCTGCGAACGCTCAGACTAGTCCCTAGGGGTATGTCTACACTACAGCACTAATTCGATCTAACTTAATTCAAATTAGTTAATTTGAACTAAGCTAATTCGAACTAGTGCATCTAGACAAAAACACTAATTTGAATTAGCATTTTGCTAATTCGAACTAGCATCTCCACACTGAGTGGACCCTGAACCGAGGTTAAGGCTGGCCGGAAGCAGTGCCGGCAGGGCATCAGGTTAGGACTTAGAGTGTGGAGCTGCTGTCTCAGGCTAGCCGAGGGCTGAGCTTAAAGGGACCCAACCTCCACCCCGGACAGACAGTTCTCAGGGTTCCCCACTTGCTTGTCTACCTCGATGAGGGACAGCTAAGCAGTCCTGTCTTGGAGTGCCCTGAGTGCCCACACTGGGCACATCACAGCACTCGGCCATCAGCCCGGCTGCACTTGCTGCAGGCTGACATCCGAGGGGGGGTCAATTGGGGGGTTGTCAGGATCCAGGAGACCCTGCAGGAAAGCTTCCACTCCATGGAACCCACAGAGCCACCCCAGTCCTCCGCATCAGGGGCTTGTGCCCCATTCCTCCGTAACCTCCTTCCACTTACCCCTCCCTAGCCCCCCTTCCTGATGTAAAAAATAAAGGACACATGTTCAAAAATAGAAACTCTCTTTATTTCACAAAACTGGAGGTGATGGGGGGATTAACCTCTGGGGAGACTGGGAAAAGGAGGTGGGAGAGGGGAAGAAAGAGGGTGGGAGAGAGGAGGGGGAAACCTAGGAGGAGGGAGCTGGAAGGTGGAAGCCAGGGGGAGAAGGAGGAGGGGAAGTATCAAACTATGGTACACCCACATCTTCAGTACTGTGTACAGATGTGATCTCCTCAGCCCCGAAAAGATATTTTGGCCTTAGAAAGGATCAGGGGTTTGGAACAGGTCCCATATGAAGAGAGGCTAAAGTGACTGAGATTTTTCAGTTTGGAAAAGAGGAGACTGAGGGGGGATATGATAGAGGTCTATACATTCATGAGTGGTGTGGAGAGGGTGCATAAAGAAAAGTTCTTCATTTATTCCCATAATAGCAGGACTAGAGGACACCAAATGAAATTAATGAGTAGCAGGCTTCAAACTAATAAGCGAAAGTTTTTCTTCACAAAGCAAATAGTCAACCTGTGGAACTCCTTGCCACCTGAGGCTGTGAAGAACTATAACAAAGTTTAAAGAGATGTTAGATAAAGTCATGGAGGTTGGGTCCATGGAGTGCTATTAGCCAAGGAATAGGAACGGTGTCCCTGGCCTCTGTTTGTGGAAGGCTGGAGAGGGATGTCATGAGACAAATGGCTTGGTCATTGACTTCAGTGCATCCCCTCCGGGGTAGCTGATGTTGGCCGCTGTCAGCAGACAGGCTACTGGGCTAGATGGATCTTTGGTCTGACCCAGTATGGCCATTCTTATGTTCTTATGTTCTAAGCTCAGGGCTCAGGGTCGGGGGACTCACTGGACCACCTTGATTCTCATGCAAACCTGCTCCTGGGTTTGCATGTGGCCAGGCTGGCAGCTATCCTGCCCTAGACAGCCACTTTCCTGTGCCTAGTGTGGATTCTGTGGACGTTGGAGGCCTCCCCCCAAACCTGGATGAGGTCCACCATCTCCACACTAGACCAGCTGGGTGCCCACCTCTTGCAGCCTCGGGCAGGCTCCTGGGAGCTGCCAGCCTGGTCCCGGGAAGAGGCGGAGGGCTGAGTGGCAGCGGGTGGCTGGCTCATGCTGTGCCAGGTGCAGGGTCTGCTGACTGGGTGCTGGCAGGCTTGCACCTGGCACGGGCACTGTAGCCAGACCATGGCCCTTTAAGTGCTGAGGGGCCGGGAAGGGGGCAGAAGAGTTTCCTTGGTTGTGCCCAGAGTGGCCACCAGGGAAATCTGGGAAGGGCTAGCCTCCCACTAGTTCGAATTAAGTGGCTACACAGCCCTTAATTCGAACTTCTTAATTCGAACTAGGCGTTAGTCCTCATGGAATGAGGTTTACCTAGTTCGAATTAAGCGCTCCGCTAGTTCGAATTAAGTTCAAACTAGCGGTTTGCATGTGTAGCGCCTATGAAAGTTTATTCGAACTTACGGCTGTTAGTTCGAATTAATTTTGTAGTGTAGACATACCCTAGATCAGTGTTTCTCAAAGTGGTCCATGGACCCATTCTGAGAAAACTGCTACTGGGTCATTCTGGTTTGTTTACTTACTGGCTCCACAGCCATGGATCCTTATGGCTCCCAGTGGCTCCCATTCACCATTTGCAGCCAAGTGGACACACGGCTCCCCTTAGTTGCAAATGGTGAACCATAACCAATGGACACTGCAAGGCTCTGTGGCTGCAAAGCAGATAAGTAAACAAACCAGAATGGTTCAGCAACTTTCTCAGAGTGGGTCTGTGGATGACTGAGAAATAGTGCCCTAGAAATCTCAGGATGGGTTCTCAAAGTGAAAAATCCACAATTAGACACTACCTTGAAAATAAGATCCAGAATGAATGTCAGCCTGATTAAGATTACAGGACCTTCAATTTCTTTATTTTGGACTGTAGGATATATACTGTCAGTTAAGATTGCCAGGTATATTCTCACCAAAGGAGTGTTAGGGGATTAATTAAATCATAAAAGTGTGTAGACTATAACAATATATTTAATATCCTATCTCAATTCAAGAAACATAGCCAATGTATCCATCCACACAAAAACAATGCCCCACAAAAATAAAATCAAAAGGGGAGCTTAGCTATTGTTTGTCAGAAGATTTATACTTAAGGAGACTATCAGTATTTACTGACCTACAATGTAAACATAAACTAGTGCTTATTCAATATTTACCACAATCGATCTTGAGGCTCACTGTAATATGAAGTCAGCTTTCAGCCTCTGAAATATCCAAATCAAACTCAAAGCACAAAACTGTTGTAGCTTGTTTTATTGTAGTTTCATTGTAGACTCAAAATTTATTCTGGACTTGCACATAAGATCACAAGACTGATCCATGTACCAGAGATTTTGGTCAGTTTCAAAGGTAGCCCTCTACCCCCTTTTCTTTTTGCCTGATAGGGAGATTTAGTTGAAAATGGGAGTTGCAGTCTGTTCTGGCTCAGTGCCTCTTTCTTTTCTCCTACAAAATGTGTTGAAATGGAAATCTCTCTGATTCCATGCATCTAGACTGCAAATTTCTCTGTGTTCAGAAACTGTCTACATTAGGTATCTAATATGCCTGTAGCAGAAAGTAGCCATATGAAGGATAATTCTTATTGTATCTGTGCAGGGTGCATCTCATGAGACATATAAAAAATTAAAGGGAAAATATTTTTCATACCCAAATGACAAGAATATGACAAGATATTCATGTGGAATATCGCTACTGGCAAAAAGTGTTGCTGGTTGACACACGGCTGCATATTGAACAGAATCAAAGTTTGATATACAAGAAGAATATTGCCACAACAATCTTTTTGCATTTTTTTTCAAATGTATATCACAGCTAGTTCTCTGTGCTACACCAGTTACAGTCCCCTTGCATAATATTAGACAATCTTCCCCTCAGAACTGGTTGAGTAGTTAATTGCAAAATTATTGCAATTATACAATAGTTGTATCAACAAGTTCAACAAGTTGTATCAACAGTTCAACAAGTGTATCTATTATTTGACCAACTCTATTTACTGTCTATATAGCACTCGATCTTCAACTAACGTAAATGGGAAAAGATCCATTAAAGTCATGAGTATAGCTCTTCTCACATTACAGATATGCCCATTTGTCCCATTGTGACAAATTTTGAGGTAACACGTTGGTCCTACACAGTGATGCCACTTTGTGTGAAAACTATGTAGAGCCCACTTTTCAGGGCTTTGCAGGAGGATCAATATTTGTATTAAGTATTAAACTTGTATTAAGTATTAAACTGCCAGCCTGGCATCTAACCAGTATATGACCAATAATATGGTAACTTAATAAAAAGTCTATGCACAGAAAACAAGTGGGCCAGAAATAAACTGTAGTGAGATATACTAATCAAACTTAAAAATTAGTTATTTACAAGACTGTACATACATTGATGCCATATTGTAGGATGAACATTTCTGAGGCAGGCTATGATATTCTGTTAAGAACTCAATCTAAATTCAGACTCTGGGAATGGCACACAAATACAGTACATGGTTATTCCCCTTCCCCACCAGTTTAGCCCATCAATGGAAAGCCATCACCCAGGATGGGAGGAAGGACAAGACACATTCAATGGTGTTAATGTCTCTGCTTTAATCCCCAGATGGACCACATCCCGAAGAGATACCTTCTTGAAGCTGATAGACATATCACCACTTAACTGATAATTGATAATTGATGTCTGCTTTATTTAAATACTTGTTTTACTGGAAACACTATGTAACTTTATATTATTACTCTTATCTTGCCTTACTATTAGCATCTATCCAGAGGGTCCGGAATCTCCCCACCCACCATCACTTTGATCTGCCTATTGAGTATCCTATATAACTAGCTGGAACCTATTATTTGGCAGTGTTCACTGAGCTTAGCAAGTGACACTCCACCCAGCGCTGTGTGTGTAATAAACTCTCCTGCTTGCTTCACATACAGTGACTGGATTCTATTATTTCAATATGAATGCATATGAGATAAAGGCAAAAATAATATTGTAAATATCTTCATTGTATTATCATTTTACTTCATATTCTTAAGCTAAATATGCCTTTTACTTATAACTTATAATAAGAAACTTTCAAATCTGGGGGGCATAAAACAAAACAAAACCCCCAATGTTCCTCTGCCTTCATGTGCCAAGTAGTTTTGGAGGGAAAAGGTATTGAGGATGTTCTGAAGATCGGCACATCAGTCTATAGGTATAGCATTGAATGCAGTGTACTCATTATCTAGGCTATGTCTACACTACAGAGGGTTGGGTTTTTTTAAAAAATGGCAGTTTTTCCAAAAAAACTTCATTTATGTCCACACTGCAATCATGTTCTTTTGAAAAAAATCGAAAGAACAGAGGGGTTTTTCCGACACTGGTAAACCTCTTTCTACAAGGAGGAAGCCTTTTTCCAAAAGAGCTCTTTCAGAAAAAGGCGTGTGTGGATGGGGAAGAGGGAGTTTTTTCAAAAGAAGAGGAAAAAGCACAAGTGCCCTGTGGCCACTCTGTCCATAGTAATCACAGCTTAACTGCAAGATAGCCTCCATTCAGTGTGGTTAGTATTTGCAATCTTTGAACTTGTTTTTTCACAAGTATAAATGACTCTGTGAGGTAGAGGACATTAGGGCTACATCTATCTTTCAAAAAAGCAGATCGCTTTTCCGATGCACTTTGGCAGTATGGATGCTCTCTTTCGGAAGAAGTTTTTTGGGAAGATCTCATCCAGAAAAGCTTCTTCCGAAAGAAGTATGCAGTTTAGACATGGCCCTAATTTCCTCTACCTCACATAGTCATTTACACTTGTGAAAAAACAAGTTCAGAGATTACAATTACTAACCAATTAGAATGGTAGTGATTTTACACTCATTTAATACTGGGGTAACTGATAGTACAAAAAGTAAGGAAGTGGATTATCAGGGTTCATTGTTTTTGTTTGGAAAATGCCCTTCCACTGTCTTTCTGTATTTATGATAGTAGTTCTCAAAAAAAAACAGAGATAACTTCAATAGGAAGAGTCTCTCAAAGATGCTGTGCAGAAAACTGGCTTCTGTAGATTTGAATTCCAATACAGCAGCTAGTAGTTTTGATGGTAAGTTTTGTCGAAGAAGACTCATCCTTGACTAAGCAAATGCTAATTTTATTGTAATGAAAATTTGAGAGTACTATTTACAAGGTGATAACCGTATGTTGAGCTAAATCCACTCTGAAACCAAAAAGCTCTGCTTTTTCAGGTGCAACGTTTATTAACTTAAGAAATGGTTATTACCCAGTTAATAGGAATGACTCTGAGGTTATTTCACAATGACATTTTAAAATGGTAACCTTTAAAAAGAAAGAAGAAAAAGATGACCAAAAAAAACAAGCTATCAGAGTGTGGAAGTTATTTTAAGGAAAGCTTGTATGCTTTCCTACATTCTTCTGTCAGCATCTCTTTCCTCCCTCCATATTTTCTACCTCTCCTCCTCTTTTAGGGTATGTCTAGACTGCATCCCTCTGTCGGCAGAAGGATGCAGATTAGGCAGATTGACATTGAAAATGAGGCAGGGATTTAAATATCCCATGCCTAATTTGCATAAAAATGGCCGCTGCATTTTGCAGACTCAGCACTTTGTTGGCAAAAAGTGGCAGTCTAGAGGGAGATCTGTCAAGAAAGAAAGCTTTTTTGGAAAGATCCCTTATGCTCCTGCAAGGAGGTTTACAGGATCTGTTGAAAAAGGCTTTCTTTCTCAACAGATCCCCCTCTAGACTGACTCTTTATGCAGACAAAGTGCTGAGTCAGCAAAACACGGCAGCCATTTTTATGCAAATTAGGCATGGGATATTTAAATCCCAGCCTCATTTGCAATGTCGACCTGCCTAATCTGCATCCCTCTGCTGACAGAGGGATGCAGTCTAGACATACCCTTACTTATATTCCCTTGTCCATTACTTTGCTCCCTAAAAATCAGTAAAAAGAAGCCTACATGATAGATATGATGGAACATTTAAGAGACCTTTAAGGTTGTAAGATCAAGGGACAAAATAATCAAAAGGTGTTTTGATGTATATACAATTTTTCTTTTGTTCTTTTCTTTCATATAATTTTGGGGGGGTCTCATGGTGTAACAGAATGGCAAGTTACACACGGAGTTATCATCTTTGCTGCTGGCAAACAACTTGAAAACAAAGGAGCTATCCTAGGTCCCATGGTCAATCAGTGGCAGTGTTGAAATTAGAAAAAAAAAGCAAGGTTTGTGAGCTAGCAGCTCAATCAGCGATTCCCAAAATGACCCAGGGTATTCATAATTTACAAGTTCTGCTCCACAATTATGCATTCCAACCAGATAGAGTGTGTGTGAAGTATACCAGTTAGATGTAGTTAGAAAATAAAGTCCCATTTGTATAAAGGGAGTAAACGTGGTAAGAAATAAAATACAGTATGCATTGTGTGGCCTAGTTAGGGTTTGTTAACCTTGGAATACAACTTTTCAAAAAAAGAAAAAAAGTTATTCATTTTTAAGAATGGAGAAAAAATAAGTTTATTTTTATTTCAGCGACTTTATCTTTCCTGTGTTGTCCATGCCTGAAGGGGCTTAATGGACACTGGGTCACTTGTTTCTAGTGCCTGTCACATTCTGAACTTAGAAAAAAATGCACAGACTCTGGTTTCCATAGGGAATAAAATATAACCCTCATCACTGAGCCAGAAAAATATACAATTTGGGAAAAATAAGTTTTTGCAAGTATTCTCCAGGGATGCTCATTCTAATTTATCTGCAGAAAGTCTCTTCTTACTGACCCTGCTGGACAGACACTGTAGGCTTGTTCAAAGGACTCCAATCTCATGAATTCTCCTTCAAATCCTCTGTCTTTGACAAGAGTAGCCCAAATCCTTATGTTTCTATTTATAGAACTCAGTATGCTCATAAAATAAGCATTACTTACATTAATTCAGGAAATAAGGGGGTTTTCAGAGGCCGTCTACAAAAATGTAAGCCTTAGGATAAAATACATTAAACATTAAAAAAAATGTTCTTCCAGTACCTTGTAATTATTTTGCTTCAGCAATATTTCTGTTCAGTGCCCAGCTACTCTCTAGGAGCAGGCTACATGTAATATTCTTTCTTTTAATAACCATATGAGTATCCCTCTCTGACCTGATTATTCCTGTGAATATGGTTCCTGAGTAACAAACACCAGTTTTTAAATTAACATAGGTAGAATGTATGTTTATGTTCATTTACCAGTGGTAATGTATCAGGTTTAGAAAACCCCATGGTGGAATACACACGCTATCCAGAAGAAATGACAAATCAAGATTAGCTTGCATTTATTTTGGTTTCTGTTTGGCTCAAGGAAATGAATACTGCAAAAGTAATTTCAGGATCCTGACCAGATGTATAAATAAAGACACAATTCAGTTTAGGGGCCTACCTTGAAATTAGAGACATCAGGGATGAGTTGGTTTCACCAAAGGAATAAATCTTCTGCATCAGTCAGTTTCACAGACAGACAATACCTACAGGCTCTAAGACGGTCCAGATCCTGATATCAATGTTGAAGGACTCTCAAAATGGACCATATTCACACATTGGGGATTTGCAGGGAGTATGGTAGAACCTTCTAGTAAGATTATCCCTCCTCTTTTCCACACAGTGGGTGATAGTGTTAATATGCAGTGTTCATCTCAAATAACTTAAATTACAAATAAGTAACCTTCCCTACACATCCTCGAGAGCCATTCCTCAGTCTAAAAAACCCACATCTCTCAGGGTATGTCTACACTACAGCGCTAATTGGAACTAACTTAGTTCGAATTAGTTAATTTGAACTAAGCTAATTCGAACTAACGCATCCAGACTAAAAAACTAGTTTGAATTAGCGTTTTCCTAATTCGAACTAGCATGTGCACATTAAGTGGATCCTGAACTGGGGTTAAGGATGGCCGGAAGCAGTGCCGGCAGGGCATCAGATGAGGACTTAGAGCGTGGAGATGCTGTCTCAGGCTAGCCGAGGGCTGTGCTTAAAGGTACCTGACCCCCACCCCGGACAGACAGTTCTCAGGGGTGCCCCGCTTGCAAAGCAGTCCTGGCTTGGATTTTCGGAGTACCCATACTGGGCACATCACAGCACTCGTCCATCAGACCGGCGGCACTTGCCGCAGGCTGCCATCTGGGGAGGGGGGCAATTGAGGGGCTGCAGAAGAGCTTCCACCCCCAGAAGCCCGCAGAGCCACCCCAGTCCTCTGCATCGGGGGCTCGTGCCCCATTCCTCCCTCACCTCCATCCACTTACCCTTCCCTAGCTCCCCTTCCTGATATACGAAATAAAGAAAACGTGTGGTCAAAAATAGAATCTCTCTTTATTGAACAAAACTTGGGGAGACTGGGAAAAGGAGGTGGGAGAGGCAAAGAGAGAGGGTGGGAGAGGGGAGGGCAACTAAAATGATCAGGGGTTTGGAACAGGTCCCATATGAAGAGAGGCTAAAGAGACTGGGACTTTTCAGTTTAGAAAAGAGGAGACTGAGGGGGGATAGGATAGAGGTCTATAAAAGCATGAGTGGGGTGGAGAGGGTGCATACAGAAAAGTTCTTCATTAGTTCCCATAATAGAAGGACTAGAGGACACCAAAGGAAAGGAATGGGTAGCAGGCTTCAAACTAGTAACAGAAAGTTGTTCTTCACAAAGCAAAGAGTCAACCTGTGGAACTCCTTGCTGCAGGAGGCTGTGAAGGCTAGAACTAGAACAGAGTTTAAAGAGAAGTGAGATCAAGTGATGGAGGTTGGGTCCATGGATTGGTATTAGCCAGGGGGTAGGAATGGTGTCCCTGCCCAAAGTTTGTGGAAGGCTGGAGATGGATGGCACGAGACAAATGGCTTGGTCACTGTCTTCGGTCCATCCCCTCCAGGGTCCCTAGGGTTGGCCGCTGTCGGCAGACGGGCTACTGGGCTAGATGGACCTTAGGTCTGACCCAGTAGGGCCATTGTAAGCTCAGGGCCGGGGCTCTCAGTGGACCACCTTGATTTTCATGCACACCTGCTCCTGGGTGGCCAGGCTGGCACCTCTCCTGCCCTAGATGGCCACTTTCCTGTGCCTAGTGCGGAGGTCATGGACGAGGTCCACGATGTCTGCACTAGCCCAGGTGGGTGCCCACCTCTTGCGGTCCCGGGCAATCGCCCGGGAGCCACTAGCCTGGTCCCGGGAAGAGGGGGAGGGCTGGGGGGCATCGGGTGGCTGGCTCGAGCCGTGCCAGGTACAGGGTCTGCTGGCTGGATGCTGGCAGGCTTGCACCTGGCACGGGCACCATAGCCAGCCCGTGCCCCTTTAAGGGGTCCGGGGCCGGGTGGGGGACAGACGAATTTCCCTGGTGTTGGCCAGAGTGGCCACCAGGGAAAGCTGGGGAGGGCTAGCCTCCCACTAGTTTGAATTAAGGGGCTACACACCCCTTAATTCGAACTAGTAAGTTCGAACTAGGCTTAGTCTTCGTAGAATGAGGTTTACCTAGTTCGAATTAAGCGCTCCGCTAGTTTGAATTAAGTTCGAACTGGCGGAGCGCTAGTGTAGCGCCTATCAAAGTTAATTCGAACTAACATGCATTAGTTCGAATTAACTTTGTAGTGTAGACATACCCTCAGTGACTAACAGTCCAAACCGCTTCTTGGGGACATTTAATACTTAATCTGCTGGGAGAAGTTCTGAATTCTTTAGATACCACTTGTACATCTACAAAGAATCCCTGCTGACATGATCCACAATCTCATTTTGTTTCCCCACCACATTTACGTAATTGGGTAAATGTTGACCAACTGCTTCACACTACAAAACTACCAATATTAAAAACTTGAGTTTTACTATTATTGTCCATTGGTTTTTCCTAGGTTGTTGGGATCCTTAGATAACTGGAATTTTTAGATAACCAGAATGCCCTAATCCCTGAGCTTGATGGATAACACAGGTTTTACTGTAAATGTCTAGGAATTTTTAGAAAACATATTGTCCTTTGAAAGCATTTTAGCATCAATATCTTTATGATAAATTATTTTTAACAACCTTTCCTTCAGGAGAAAAGCCTTCCCCTCACCGAATCAATTATTGATCCTATGGATGCACTGGTGCCTCAGTTAAGGTATCTGGATGCTTCTACCTAAGCCATAAAGTGATTCACAAGGGCGGGGGGGGGGGGGGGAAGAGGGGATATGTGGTTGAATTCCTGGCTTGTCTGTATGGCCCAATCCAATAGAAATCCTCAGAACCTGTTTATTGGAATAGAGACTTTTCAAAATGTAGTGGGCTGAATTGGTGCCACCTACCTTATCACCTAATAGGGCATTCACTTAAGAGGTGGAAAAGTCCTCTCATTGATCAGTCTCAAAAGATAAGACTGAAAGGGTATGAGTAAGTGATCAATTTTCATAGTGGTCTCCTAGGGTATGTCTACACTACCCCGCTAGTTCGAACTAGCGGGGTAATGTAGGCATACTGCAATTGCAAATGAAGCCCGGGATTTGAATTTCCCGGGCTTCATTTGCATAAGCCGGGTGCTGCCATTTTTAAATCCCGGCTGGTTCGAACCCCGTACCGCGCGGCTACACGTGGCACGAACTAGGTAGGTCGAACTAGGCTTCCTAGTTCGAACTACCATTACTCCTCATTCCACGAGGAGTAACGGTAGTTCGAACTAGGAAGCCTAGTTCGAACTACGTAGTTCGTGCCGCGTGTAGCCGGGATTTATATTCAGCCTTAAGTCCAAGGCTGAATATAAAGAGTTACAAAAGGAACTCACACAATTGGGTGACTGTCCCAAGAAACGCACATGGAATTCAGTGTTGATAAATACAAAGGCAATGCACATTAGACAATATAATCTCAATTATGCATACAAAAGAATTTTGTTTAATTATCTGTTGCCACTAAAAAGAGGCATCTCAGAGTCAGGGGTCACCCAATGAAATTAATAAGCAGGTTTAGAACAAATACATTGAAGTATTTCTTCACACAAGGCATAGTCAAACTGTAGAACATGTTGCCAGGCAATGTAAAAACTAAAATTATAAGTGGACTAAAAATAAAAGATGGAGGGGATATGGGTGGATCACTCAATAATTGGCTCATTCTGTTCCTTCCTTTTGAAGTTGTTGTCATTGCCCATTGTTGGAAGACAAGATACTGGGCTATCAGGACCATTGGTCTGATCATATATGGACATTCTTTTGTACTCCATCTTTATGCTGAAACTGTATGCTGGGGATAGATCACATTACATTTTATTTTTACTGTTTTTCAGGGAGTTAAATGTATAAGGGTACAGGCAGTCCCCGGGTTACATACAAGATAGGGACTGTAGGTTTGTTCTTAAGTTGAATCTGTATGTAAGTCGGAACTGGCGTCCAGATTCAGCCGCTGCTGAAACTGACCGCCAGTTCTGACTTACATACAGATTCAACTTAAGAACCCCAAGTCAGCTGCTGCTGAAACTGATCAGCCGCTGATTCCAGGAAGCCCGGGGAAGCCCTGTAGTCAGCGCTGGTCAGCGGCTGACTTGGGGACACCTGGGGCAGAGCAGCTCAGCGCTACTGGACCAACCCAGCAGCACCCTAGCTGCTCTGCCCCAGGCATCCTGATTCAGCCGCTGCTGAAACTGACCAGCAGCGGCTGAATCAGGACGCCTGGGGCAGAGCAGCTGGGGTGCTGCTGGGTTGGTCCAGTAGTGCCCAGAGTGGCGCTGCGGGACCAACCGGCAGTGCCCCAGCTGCTCTGCCCCAGGGTCCACAACAAAAGCCTGGTCTGCTGGGGGGGGGGGGGGGGACCGTCTCCAGCAGACCAGGGGCACCGCGAGCAAAGCCATAGCCGCAGCAGGTTCCCGCGCTTCTGAGGCTTTGCCAGAGCAAAGCCTCAGAAGCGCGGGAAACCGCCGCAGCCGCGGCTTTGCTCATGGTGCCCCTGGTCTGCTGGAGATGGTCCCCAGCAGACCAGGGGTACCGGGAGCAGCTTTTCTCGCCCCGGAGGTCGAGGTGGCAGACCGCTGCCTGCGAGCTCCAGGGCGAGAAAGCCCCATTCGTAAGTGCGGATCCGACATAAGTCGGATCCGCATAAGTCGGGGACTGCCTGTATGTCTACACATCAAAGTTAATTCGAAATAACAGCCGTTATTTTGAATTAATTTTAATAGAGTATATAAAGGCAAACCACTATTTCAAAATAAATTTGAAATAACTGAGTGCTTATTTCGAATTTGCTGAACCTCATTCTACAAGGAATAACACCAAATTTGAAATACCTAATTTGAAATAAGTGCTGTGTAGACGCTAATTTCAAAATAGGGGCCTCCAGCCCTTCCCACTTTCCCCTGGTGGCCACACTGGGCCAAACCAAGAAAACTCTTCTCCTCTCCTCCAGCCCCGGAGCCCTTAAAGGGGTAGACTCTGGCCACACTGCATGTGCCAGATCCAGACCTGCCAACAGTCACTGCCCCTGACACAGTGGCCCCAGGATAAGCTGGGCAGCCAGAGCCAGCCAGTGGTCCCCCACCCAGTCCCCAGGCACCCAGGAGCCAGCCAGGGCCATAAATGGTGGGAACCCTCCTGTCCGGGGCGGTGGGTGTCCCTTTAAGCACAGGCCTCAGATAGCCTCAGGCAACAGCCACACAAAGACACTCCTTACCTGATGCCCTAACCCTGACCTGCTTCCAGCCAGCCTTAACTCCAAATCAGTGTCCACTCAGTGTGGATGCGGTATTTTGAAACAATTTATTTCTAATTAAATATTTCGAAATAAAATATTTCAAAATAATGCTGTAGTGTAGACATACCCTCAGTGTAATGGCACACTAAGGTGATTTGCAGAAAGCATATATAATATCTCTAGTTATTAACATTTCAAGCTTCATCTAATGCATAACAAGTAGGTGCTTTCTATGTAGTTTTCTTTAGCACTGAGAATGCAAGGCTGAGAATGCAATATTAATTATTAATAATGGCATATGAAGATTGTTCCTGCATAGCTGAAAACATGCCCATGTACTAAGCAAACATAACAGGAACATTTTATAAGCTTGTATCACAATAATCAGATTAAATATATATATATTTATTTTTAGTAGCTTCTTCACTAATGCTAAATTCATAAATTATATATGTTCTTCTCCATAATCTTTATAAAACTGGTAATTAAAGACATTCAAAAATTTCAGTAGCTGCTCCATGGTACAAAAATAAGGTCATAAAAATTAGGCATGGTTAAACTGTTACAGTACAAATTTCTTTTAGCTCCTATATGTTTCAGGGATAGAATGAGGAAACTGTCTTTTTGCTCTGACCTGAGCATGATTATGATACACAATATGGATCACATCAGCAACCATTCGGTATGCAAATTCCTGGTATATGTTGCATCTAATATCAAACCATTCCTAATTAACCACAGCTAGCATTTTGTATTATTTAATGCTCCAAAGCGGTAGCCATCATTTGTTTGTCACAATGACGAATCTGGTCAACCCTAATTATTTGTTAAACCTTTCTCTTGCATTAATATCAAGCAAGACGATTCATTTTCCAGGGAATATTTTCCAGATTTAATTAACGTATTATAAAATATAGTAGAAGGTCATAACTTGTTCCAACAAATTTGTTACTTCAGTTCCTGTCCTTCATGACCACTTAAAAAAAAAAACCAGAAAATAATTTGTTTTTAAATTCTTGCTAGGCAAAACTTAATTAAACCCATTCAGGGAGAAATTTTGTCTGCTTTGATTAATCTCAACTGGCACTGACAATTACTTTTAATTAAGTAATAGTAGAATGATTTGAATAAAAAAAAATGTTGGACTGGAACTGTGTATATACCTCAGACAAGCTGATAAACCCCCACCCCTAACTCAAACTTTAAAGTAATTTTCAGTTACCAGGTTGGCAGTTAATCATATATATTTCAGATTGTAGTATCTGTGATAAGAGTGATTTAACCGTACTACAAATCCTTAAACTTTCCACTTATAACTTTGTGGAGTGTAAATTTGTAAAGTAGTTATTTCACCCTAATATATAGATGAAATATGACAAGCACTAATGTCTATGTTCTACATAAAATTGAGTTTTCAAACATGGGAGTAAGTCTACACAGCAACATTATTTTGAAATAACTAGGGTTATTTCAAAATAACTTAGTCCATGTCTACACAGCAGGCAGTTATTTTGAAATATGTTGAAATAGTGTCAAGCTGGAAGACTTCTTACTCTGACTCCTCTAACCCTCATTGTACGAGGAGTAAGAGAAGGCGGAGGAAGAGTGCTCTATTTCAAATAAGTACAGTGTAGATGATCCCAATTTTTATATAAGCTATGCAATTGACATAGCTCAATTTCCATAACTTATTTTGAGTTAAGTCCTGCTGTGTAGACGCACCCTTAGAGAAACTATGAATCTTCTCTGCTATATGAAAATTATATATTATAAATTTACCTCCTTACATTTAGGGCATCCAGTGCTTGTCTACCCTTAAACAGTGTTGCAGAAGCACCAGTACAACTACATTACTGTAATACTCAGTGAAAATAGGAGAGCTTCTTATGTTTGTAGTTTAGATGACGGCTTAGTCTTTGACAAGAGAAATCTATACTGTAGCATCAGTGTATCTGTACAAAGGTTACTACTACTACTGAACAAAATGTGGCCAGTGAGAAGACACCAGGGCTGTGTCTAGACTGGCAAGTTTTTCCGCAAAATCATCTGCTTTTGCGGAAAAACTTGCCAGCTGTCTACACTGGCCGCTTGAATTTCCGGAAAAGCACTGACGATCTCAGTGCTTTTCTGGAAATACTATTCTGCTCCCGTTTGGGCAAAAGTCTCTTTCCGAAAGCCTTTTGTGCAGAAGGGCCAGTGTAGACAGCACAGTACTCTTTTCTGCAAAAAAGCCCCGATCGCAAACATGGCGATTGGGGCTTTTTTGCGGAAAACCGCATCTAGATTGGCCACGGACACTTTTCCGCAAAAAGCGCTTTTCCACAAAAAGTGCCAATCTAGACGCTCTTTTCCGAAAATGCTTTTAACGGAAAACTTCTCTGTTAAAAGCATTTTCGGAAAATCATGCCAGTGTAGACGTAGCCCAGCTGTAAAAGTCAGAGGATATCAGACTGAGCCCAGACCCGAATGGTGGTCAGACCAATGTTTAAAACCAAAAGATCTTAATAAACTTTCTTTCAAGAAATAGCACTCTTAAGTTAGGTCTACACTGTAGCCTTTTTTCAGAAAAAGCTATACAAATTACGCACTGCTATTTACATAGCTTTTTCGATTGCTTTTTCAGAAGAAGCTTTTCTACCATTTGGCCCTGTCAGGCCAAATGGCAGAAAAGCCTTCTCTTTCAGAGGAGCCCTTATTCCTCATAATAGCTACGTCTGTTTGAGTTTGAGTTTTGTGCTGTGTAATTTTGAAGAGAAAATATTATAAGGAACTTGTGAAAGAAAAAAAGATTTTTCCCCAACTTTCTAAAGGCCTCTTCAGTTTACAAACATTCCAACAAGCATGATATTCTAAAATAAAATGTTTTGCATCAGTTCTGAAAGATTAAATTTATCATTTCATATATTTGTTAAAATAAATTATCCAAATTGTTCTCATGGATTGAGAATTGAAGGTGTCCCAGAATAATTCATTATCACAATAAGGTCCAACTGATCCATGCTTCTATTAAAATGTAATTCATTTGAAATCTTTATGTTCCTCCAGAAGAGATGGCTTTCTAATGCTATTTTCTATTCACATCTCTTCCTTCACTCTGCCTTTATGGTATGTGATATTGCAAATTTAAAATAGCAACAACAGGAATAGTCTCAATTTGTGCCATTTCCCATTCCTGTTACACTTACCTTGTGGATGAATTTATATAGTGCAATTTCTCTCATCATGAAAGTGTCTCCACCGAGATAAGATACACACATCAAAATGATAATATCCAGGATAGTCTGTAAAAGAGTTCTACATTTTGTTTGTTTGTTTGCTATTATTTTTGTCTCTTTGATTGCCTAAATTGTAATGAGCAAGAGGATTAATTTCAAACCCACAAAAACTGAAAACTTTAAGGTAATGATGAATGTTTATGTATCATTGAGAGCCAGGGATTAAATGCACTGCACAGGGTGAGGCTTACCATCGTTCCTTTGGGAAGTCAAAAGAGTAGGGGAAAATGACTGATGATCTAACACCTTAAAGCTACATCTACACTGCAGACTTATTTCGGGATATCTCTGGTTCCCATGAAATAGCTACTTCTCATCTTAGGAACAAGCCCATTATATCAAAATATAATGGGCTCACTATTCTGACATCCCTGTAAACCTCATTGTACGAGGGTTAACTGACGTTTGGGAATAGTGCCTTATTTAGAAATTACCTCAAAAGAAGATACACAATTTGTAGATGAACCTCAAGAGAGGTACTGCCTCTTAGGTAGACTCACATACTGTGTTCATATTGAATTCTCTAGGGATGACCAGACAAAAAACAGACTTTTGGAAAATTATCTTGAATTTAAGCTGAACTTTTAACCTTTGGTGGCATTTGAAGTACTGATACCTATCAGAGACCTTGTTAGAGTTGATAGTGATGTCTGCTAAGATTTTTACCATGCGGGCATGTAGGTTCCTTTATTATTTTTATATGCTGTCTTTATAATACTTTTAATTTTAGAAAAACTGGTTGCTTGGAAGAGTGGTCAGTTAGGGACTGGGTGATAGGCAGTCAGGCCTAGTGTTCAGAGTCCCAGTGCCAGAACCAAAAGTAAAAATTAGGTTACCTAATGTCAGAGAAGGCAGCAGTAGACTAGGACTGGAATGGAGAAAGGGTAGGGTTGAAGCTGGAGCACTGAAGGACCAAAGCAGAAGCAGGGCTCTTGGGGTACATCTAGACTACAGGGTTTTGTCGACAGAAGTTTTGTCGACAGATACTGTCGACAAAGCTTCTGTCGACAAAGAGCGTCTAGACTACATTCAGTTCTGTCGACAAAGCAAGCTGCTTTGTCGACATAACAGTGTGGATGCAAAGGACTGTTTAGATGCAATAATGCCTTCTGTCGACAGAACTCTGTCGACAAAAGGCGTTATTCCTCGTAAAATGAGGTTTACCAACGTCGACAAAACTGCTGAGTTCTGTCAACGTTATGTCAACAGAACTCAGCGGTAGTGTAGATGCAGGTTTAGTTTTGTCGACAAAAGTCCACTTTTGTCGACAAAACCCTGTAGTCTAGACACACCCTTGGATTGAGGGGTGCACGTGGAGGCACAGAAGTCACAGGTAGGTAAACTGAGTATCAACGAGCTGCTGCTGGGTTTAAGAACAGCTATTGAAGCTGCATAGTCTGTCACATAACCTAGCTTCCTCCTTAGATAGTCAGGAGACTGACCACTGTGGACCTTACTTCTTATTCCAGGCCACTAAGAAGAAAGCAAAGCACTTGCACTAGCTTTTTAGGAAAAATTGTTGTTAGAGATATCATTATGTATCGCAGGAAGCTCTACATCCCTAACCGCCTCCCCAACCAAAAGGGGTCTTTGTCTAAGAGAGATGACATCCAGGAGCTGGAAATCTTTAAATGGGTGACATTGAGGAAGCATGGGGAAGGAAATAAAGTTGCACTTAGTCTGAAATTGTGACACTCTTGGACAAGTAGACAGGGGAATTTAACTGGAACCTCACACCTCCTAGAAAATATGTTATAATGGGGGGCACACCTACCACCATGTAGCATACTGGCTTGATACCATTAGAGGATGCTTATCACTCCTCATTCTTTAATACATAGAGAACTTGGATATCTAATCCATGCTTTCTGGATCCCATTCAAAAACTGATCCAGTCCCTGATTTTGACATACCGTATTCCTATGACTCTAACAATTCCATCCTCTTCCTAATGCTTCACCCCACATTTAGTCTGCAAGCTCTTTGTTTAGTTCATAACCATTGGCACATTTGGAACCCAAAATACACCATTGAGGTAAGTCCACCATTTGATCACAGAAATGGTGAAGCTCAAGTGTCAACAGAGCCAGGATTTTTCACCACATGTTTTCTAATCCTAGCAAGAGAATTAGATGACTTGATGATTAAAGTAGCTGAACTCATCTGAACCCAATCTCTACATTATAGCTTTCGCCAGTATTGCCACTCGCGGAGCTACATGTCTTCAGAATTACACATCTGAAGAATCCTATTTTGGATTAAGCCTATGTGAAGGCAACAACAGGCAAGACAACTAGTAGGTGTGGCTTTTCTTGAGCAATGGTATTGCTTTGGTATTAATATGGATTCTGCTTGTGAACAGCAGTAGAACTGGATTTTCTGTTCTGTGGAAAATTCTGTGATTTTGAAGGTATTTCCCCATTCTAAAACAGAATGAAACCAAATTCTGATGTTTTCTGGAAAATTAAATCCCTTCTCTCCCCCCCACTCAGAAAATCATGTTGACTCAACTAAAACATTTTGTTCTAATTTTAATATTTGGAGCACTTGTCTCATTGGGAACATATGACTTAATAGACTCTCTGGCTACATTTACACTTCGAGTTTTCTAGGCAAAAAATATGCTAATGAGAGACTCATTTGCATGAATCACCATCTCATTTGCATATTTTCTGCCAATCCGCTTTTGTGCTAGGTTTTTTTGTGCAAAAACAAGCAGTGTGGACATTTTCTTTTTGTGCAAAATACCCTTTTCCCACAAGATCCTTATGCCCCTAAAAAGGAGGTATACCGATCTTGTGGAAAAAGAGGTTTTTGCGCAAAAAGAAAACATCCACACTCCTTGTTTTTGCGCAAAAACCCCTTGTGCAAGAATGGAGCAGCAGAAAATATACAAATGAGATCACAACACATGCAAATGAGTCCCTCATTAGCATATTTTTGCCAAGAAAACTTGTAGTGTAGATGTGCCATCCGATGCCAACAGGCAGAAGCCACAGGATTATAGGATCACATTGGCCATCATAATGATTACAAGATGTGTGGGGAGAAAGGTATGGGAGAAGGTAATATGTAGACATACTAAAAATAACGTTTTCTAGGCTGAGGTTACTCAAAGATAGTGTGGAGACAAACTTTTCCACTCAGGAGGTGGGAGATGCTTATCTCCCTGGTAAACCACTATACACTGCTCATCTTATGACAGGAATCTATTAGCACACTGTGTCAAACGCTAAAAAAGAGCTTGAAAAGACTTAAGAAGGAAATAAACAAGAAAAGGTAAAAAGTGTGGATGAGTTTGAAATTATTCTCAAGTGACCATCAAATCTCTGATCTGGTATATCAATGGGTATGTCTACTTAGCTGGCTGATCTAGATCAACTGACTCAAACCAATGGCACTTGGACTATAGAACTAAAAAAAAAAAAGTATAGCATACATACTTGTTCTCAGTTTGCAGCTTGAGCTCTAGGACCTTTCAGCCTCACAAGAGCTTGAATTCAAGCCTAAATTTCTACACACTTGTACCTTATTCTCTTCAGCCAAATCTCAGTTGGGCTAGCGGCAGATTTTCTCTTCCTGTATACATATACCCTGAGAGTGTAGAGACATCCAGACTTCCTTGTATCTGAGAAGACAAGTTACCTGCAAAGTTATGAAAAGGGGATCACAGGCACTGTGGTTGAAAATGCTGGGAAAAAGAACTTGGAAAAGCTAATCTTAAAAAACAGGGAATTTATTGTGAGTTAAGCTTAGGTATGAAAAACATACTATGATTTTGTTTTCTATGTAACCATTTATTTCCAATTTTCTTACTTACCAAGTAACTGGTGTGTACTGCTTCCTGTAGCGTGACAAAATGGAGAGCTCTGTGAGTGTTCAGAGGAACAAAGGCTAGGCACCCCAGAAAGATACTTGGAAGACTCAAGCATTGGTACATGAGTCTATCACTAATCTACATAGAGGGTATGTCTACACTAGGAAATTATTTCAGAATAACTTATTTCAAAATAATAACTCCCTAAACAACTATTTTGAAATAGCATGTTTATACTTTGGGGAAGCCTGAAAATTAGTCTCCAAGGCAGGCTCCCTTAGGGTATGTCTAGACTACATGGCTCTGTTGACGGAGCCATGTAGATGAATTTACTAGACATAGGAAAATGAAGCAGTGATTTAAATAATCACCGCTTCATTTACATCAAAATGGCTGCCATGCTGTGCCGATCAGCTGTTTGGCGGCACAGTGGGGCAATCTGGATGTGCTACGGTCGACAAGGGAAGCCTTTGTTGACCACTCAGGAAAACCTCATTTCATGAGGCATACCTGAGCGGTTGACAAAGGCTTCCCTTGTCGACCGCTGCGCGTCCAGACTGCCCCGCTGTGCCGCCAAACAGCTGATCAGCTCAGCACAGTGGCCATTTTGATGTAAATGAAGTGGCGATTATTTAAATTGCCGCTTCATTTTCTTATGTCTAGTAAACTCATCTACATGGCTCCATAGATGGAGTCTAGACATATCCTTAATGTGGATGTGCTACCTCAACTTAGAGCCCCAGGAAGCACAGGGGAGTAATTACTTTGAATGACTCTGGGGGGTAGTTACTTTGAAAAAGCAGCAGTGGAACGTCCAAACTAACACTATTTCAAAATAACCGTTATTCCTCATGGAAAGCAGACTTATTATTTCGAAATAACAGGCTTAGTAGTGTGAAGGCTCTGCTTTTTATTTCAAAATAAGGAGAGTTATTTCAAAATAACTTTCTAGTGTAGACCAGGGCAGAGAGAGTAAGACCTGCAGAGGGCTAGAAGACAGTACTTGTCTGGTGAGAGGCTGGTGGAGTCAGGGATCTGATCCATAGCAGGCCCAGACAACATTGTGCCTCATGTCACTGGGTGCCCCTGGAAACAATCATAGAATCATAGAATCATAGGACTGGAAGGGACCTCGAGAGGTCATCGAGTCCAGCCCCCCGCCCTCAAGGCAGGACCAAGCTCTGTCTACACCATCCCTGACAGATGTCTATCTAACCTGTTCTTAAATATCTCCAGAGAGGGAGATTCCACCACCTCCCTTGGCAATTTATTCCAATATTTGACCACCCTGACAGTTAGGAATTTTTTCCTAATGTCCAATCTAAAACCTCCCTTGCTGCGCTTTAAGCCCATTACTCCTTGTCCTGTCCTCAGAAACCAAGGGGGACAAATTTTCTCCTTCCTCCTTGTGACACCCTTTTAGATATTTGAAAACCGCTATCATGTCCCCCCTTAATCTTCTTTTTTCCAAATTAAACAAGCCCAGTTCATGAAGCCTGGCTTCATAGGTCATGTTCTCTAGACCTTTAATCATTCTTGTCGCTCTTCTCTGTACCCTTTCCAATTTCTCCACATCTTTCTTGAAATGTGGCGCCCAGAACTGGACACAGTACTCCGGCTGAGGCCTAACTAGTGCAGAGTAGAGCAGCAGAATGACTTCACGAGTTTTGCTTACAATACACCTGTTGATACAACCTAGAATCATATTTGCTTTTTTTGCAGCAGCATCACACTGTTGACTCATATTCAACTTGTGGTCCACTATGACCCCTAGATCCCTTTCCGCCATGCTCCTTCCTAGACAGTCACTTCCCATCTTGTATGTATAGAACTGATTGTTCCTTCCTAAGTGGAGCACTTTGCATTTCTCTTTATTAAACTTCATCCTGTTTACCTCTGACCATTTCTCTAACTTGCTAAGGTCATTTTGAATTATGTCCCTATCCTCCAAAGAAGTTGCAACCCCACCCAGTTTGGTATCATCTGCAAACTTAATAAGCATACTCTCGATCCCTATATCTACATCATTGATGAAGATATTGAACAGTACGGGTCCCAAAACAGACCCTTGCGGAACTCCACTTGTTATCCCTTTCCAGCAGGATTTAGCATCGTTAACAACAACTCTATGACTACGGTTATCCAGCCAATTATGCACCCACCTTATCGTGGCCCTATCTAAGTTATATTTGCCTAGTTTATCAATAAGAATATCATGCGAGACCGTATCAAATGCCTTACTAAAGTCTAGGTATATGACATCCACTGCTTCTCCCTTATCCACAAGGCTCGTTATCCTATCAAAGAAAGCTATCAGATAGGTCAATTCCTATATTATCATTATGAATAATTTCCAGTACTAGGGGATAATTTTCATCCTCTAAAGCTAAATAATGCAGCTCTTATCAAGCAACACTCTCATTTACTTCAAGTAGGTTGTTGCCTGAGTAAGGATTGTAGATACTGATCTGTAATGATGTGTAAATAGTATAGAGAGTTTTAGACAGACCCATTGTATAGCCTTGACTTTTATAATAAATAGCTTCCAAATCTGGGTCCAAAGCTAAAAACAATATATGTCCAATTGCTTCAGCTGAAGCTATGCTTTACACTGTTTAAAATTGATTTATGTGTATATTTGGAACTAAAGTGTTATACTTTTCAGTTATGTAACTCCAGTCAAAAAAATTCTTTCAGTTTAAATTTTTTGCAGTGTTTACTTTTCCAACAAACAAGTCTGTCAGCCCAAAATTTGTTCAAAACAGAAATTAAAAAATGTATTTTCACTTCTTTTATTTGCAATAAAAATACCTTGAGCTTACTCCTTTGGAGAAATCAAAGTAACCTCACTCAATAAGTTCACTCCGGCAGCAATAAAAAGAAATCAAATGAGATAAACTCTGCTCCACAAAACATGTATAAAATGTATAATGTAACTTGTGCCTTGCTGAAAAAAATGCATGTATATCAGCGTCGGGGAGGGGAGTCAAGGCCGTGGTGCTCCCAAGGGATGGGACACTGCAGCCACGGGGCCACTGGCTGGTTGGTCTCTGGTACTGTGGCCGAGAGTCAGTGGGGAGAGGTTTAGGGCAAGAGGACCACTTACCAGTGGATGGTGGCTGGCAATGTGGAAAGTCCTGGCCTTAGCTAGTCCTTCTTTCTAACCCCTCCCTTTTTATGTTATGGAAAATAATCTCATTCCAAACATTTCCCATTTTTCTGGCACAACCAATCCCTGAGCTTGCTTTACGTTAGGGTAAGAGGAATCTGCATACATAGTTTAGGAGGTATTCTTGAACAAATGACTCATGGAAAAGAAAGACAACAGATGCACAGATACACAAACTACATACTTTCCAGTGGGTACTATTTAAACAATAATAATAATAATAATAAATCCATATATCAAAAGAAACTTAACCCTGTGAGAGTGGGAGTAGCAGGAATTTTATTTAAAATCCTGGAAATAGAGATAGGTAAAATATTTAGAATAAAAATTGATATGGTCAGTATTTGCACATTTCCCCATTAAGTTCAAAATCAGGCCCTGATTCCTCAGCTAGACCTAAATGGTGAACCTTGCCATCATGCAGTCTCACTCGAGCACAAGGATTTGCCCACATAGTACCATTTTTGTATAAATGGTCCTATTTAGCAGGCAGATGTCTGAAAAGGAGGCCAGAATTCCAGATTCTGTAAATGGATCCATTTCAGAGTAAACTGGTTATTGCTGCAAATATATGGCTATATTGTCTTTTTATATACTCAGCATTTTTTGTTTGGTTGGTTTTTGTTGAAAATTTCAGGATGACAAATGTAACTGATAGGAAAGCAAGTGAAATAAAGTTATAAACTAAATTATGAAACATTCTTTCCACTTTTGCAGAGTTCCAGAAAGAAGCACATGCTATCTATATCAGAAACCATGGCAACACCTGTTTCAGCAACATGAACATCCTCTACATAAAATGAGGAGTACTGAAAATCATGCAAGCATACAGTAGAAGATATAGAGCTGGAAAAGTCCTTCTGGGCCATTCTAATCCAATCAGTTGCACAAAGGTAGAATGTTTTTCAAACTTCCCCAGTGTTTTATCTAACCTTTTAACCACCTCTTGTGATAAAGCTGTATCTTTAGATAAATTGTTCTGTTTCCTTATCTCTCAAAGTTGAGGGGCGGGGGGCGGAGTTGTTCCAACCTATGTATTCAGTTAATACTTTCAATGTGCTAGGCTGACATCAGACATCCTTCTTTTCATGATTATTTCACAGAAATGTGTAGATATCTACATTCTTGTTTCCCCCTTTTACCACAATAATGTGTCACATTAAATTATCACTGAGTCAAATGGGGATGTAGCCATGAGGAATAAAGCTTATTCCAAAAAAGCTATTTCAGAATAGTAGCGGTGTGGACTCGCTACTGCTGCTATTTTGAAATAACTCCTCTCCAGGGCCATTCGGAGTAATTACTCCCCAATGCTTCCTGGGGCTCTAAATTGAAGTAGCACATCCACAGTAGGGAAGCCCACCTCGGACTAATTTTGAGGCTTCCCTGTAGTGTAGACATGCTATTTCAAAATAAGCTATTTAGGAGTATTTCTTCTAGAATAGCTTATTTCAAAATAAGCATACAGTGTAGACGTGCCCTTAGGCTGTATCTAGATTACATACCTTTTCTTGAAAAAGGGATGTAAATTAGACACTTCAAAATTGCAAATGAAGCCAGGATTTAAATTTCCCATGCTTCATTTGCATAATGATGGCCACATTTTTTTTCGAAATGGGGCTTTTTGAAAGAAAACTGGCTGTTTAGATGGGAATCGATAGAAAATAAAACCCTTTTTCAAAAGAGCCTGTATGCCTCATTCTTTGAGGCATACAGGCTCTTTCAAAGAAGCCTGCTGTTTTTGACAGACCCGCATCTAGACCATAGTTTTACTTTCAAAATGGTGCTTTTTCGAAAGAGCATCATTTCACAATTATGCAAATGAATCAAAGAATATTTAAAACCTCGCTTCATTTGCAATTTCGAAGTGTCTAATTTACATTCCTCTGTTGAATGAGGGATGTAGTCCCTAGATACAGCCTTAGAGAAGAAAAGAAAAAAAAAGTGCCCCAGAAGGTATGACCAGAATAGATTTGTTGTTGTTGTTTGGTTTTCAATGCTTCAGTTAATGATGTATTGTGTTTCTCCTTCCTTAAAGAATTATATTTTTGGCTTAGTTTTCTCTAGGCTACATTCCTCTTGCATTTTTTCTTTGTTTCTTTTGTCCTATCCCTACTGACATAGAAGAAAAACGTCAATTTGCAGTACTAGCTTATATCGGGCCCTATCTCCATTTGGCTTTTCTGACTATCTGGAGATCGTGAGACTGAATTCTCCTCATTTGCCAGTCAGTGGATCCCACATCAGATATTTAGCCCCGCCAGTAATTCTCTCTTTCTCCCTTCACTGAAGTTGTTGTGAAATCCAAACTGGAGAATTTGGCATCAAATACCACTCTCCTGACATAAGAAAGCACAACAATGACAGTTTTCCCAGTTTGGGTGATGGGGCAGAATAGATCTTGTTTTTCATGCCCTCCAAAACTTATCTACAATGTCATTCCTACTTCTGCCTGTACTTCCTTCCAGGTTGTAATAAAGGAATACTTTACATTTTTTCACATAGGATATGCAAGATGAAAGAGTTTCCAAACACACAATCATTAATTACTGTTGCATATATATGTATTAATGTGCAGCAGGAATTTAAATCCTGTCTCATGCCAATAGCTATGTTATGTTTCTGAAACAGACAAGACTGAATATTTTATGCTTGCTGTAAGTCATCTACAGGCTATGCACAGGAAATGAAAATGTAGTCGCATAACTACAAAAAGCCTGCAATGGCATTAATTTGTTTCTGACCAAACCACTCTGAAGTGATACATTAAAACATCATTATAAACACTAATGTTAATTAATGAAATATTCTTAATAATTTTGTCTGATCAAAATATCCATTAAAATTCTATTAATGTAAAATTCTCAATAATTATATTCACTGAGGAGATGCATTAAAACTCTAATAGTAACAAAGAGGAAAAAAATCAAGATGGGTTTTATTGGATTTTTTTCTCCCTGAGTAAGGTTGTGGACTTCTTAATGGCTAGTTTAGAAATTTTTAATGGTAAATTAAAGATTAGCCCCTAAAAGCTGATTTTATATGATGGCAATTATTTGATATGTCTGAAGCCTCAGGATGATTTTGAACAAGTTTTATTTATTTAAAAAATCTATTATGTGGAAGGATTGCATTAGAATAGTTTTACTATGCAGTACACTGGGGAGAGATCTTTTGCCCAGCTATTACAGATAAATATCTCTGAGACTGCAAACGCCCTTTAGAATAAACTAAGGGGAAATTTTAGCTACTTGTTTGCCTTTTTGCCCTGTCAGACCATGAACTGATGAACTGTATAATTATTAAGCTGAACAGGCAGGATCACCCTGGACATTAATGCCAAGAACTATTTAGCCCTGCCTCAAACCACTCAACGGGAGAAAATAAGAGAAGATTGGAGTGACAAGTTCTGTACACCAACCTCTTTTATTGCTCATTTTAAATGCAGTAAACTTTTCAATGTAATCTGAAATGTGGCTTTGAGTTCCTTCTATGCTCCCTCAAACAAGTTATCAAGCAACTGGTTCTGTAATGTATATTGGACTGAGAACAATCTGACAAACATTTAACCTAGTATAATGTTTAGGGACCATAGGGACCATGTTGGAAAAAAGTCTGTTGTATTTATTTTTACAACCAAAGCTTAAACTTACCAATATCTAGATGGGCCTGGTGTGTGTATATGTATATGAGAGGGAACCCTCAGCATCAGGCTCTGTTGTGTTTGCAGAGGTGTTGTGCACCTCAGTCTCTGCCTAGCTAGTCCATGCCTGATAGTGGCCGTCTTGGCTGACACGCTAGGGACTCAACCGCATGCTCCCATAGCTAAGTGCACAAACTTCTATAATTTGGAATAAAGAGAGCCTCTATAGCTGGGAGCTTTCACAGCTTCAAACTCAGCAATGGCAGAAATACACATTGTAATATACACTGACCAATGTGTTACATATGGGGTATGTCTAGACTGCATCCCTTGGTCGGCAGAGGGATACAGATTAGGCAGGTCGACATTGCAAATGAGGCAGGGATTTAAATATCCCGTGCCTAATTTGCATAAAATGGCCACCACATTTTGCTGACTCAGCACTTTGTCGGCAAAAAGTGGCAGTCTAGAGGGGGATCTGTGAAGAAAGAAAGCCTTTTTTGACAGATCCCTTATGCCTCCTGCAAGCAGGTTTATAGGATCTGTCGAAAAAGGCTTTCTTTCTCGACAGATCCCTCTCTAGACTGCCACTTTTTGCTGACAAAGTGCTGAGTCGGCAAAACGCGGTGGCCATTTTTATGTAAATTAGGCATGGGATATTTAAATCCCTGTCTCATTTGCAATGTCGACCTGCCTAATCTGCATCCCTCTACCAACAGAGGGATGCAGTCTAGACATACCCATGCTGTGCTCCTCAACAACCCCAATCAGGATAACACACAAGGTTGCTGCATAGGCAGAATATACTCCCCACCTCTGTAGCCCCCCGTATTAAAAACTTTGCCCCATAGTCCCAGCAGACTATCCCCTCCTGCTTTGCACCTCTGCTGCCATGGAGTTGGGGCAAGAATTGTTCAATAGTGCCATATATTTTTTCCAACAGATCACTATTTAATGGCAGTTACCAAGTATTGATATTTGAGATAAAGGGAAAATACTGCAGTCTCTCAGACACAATGGGGTGTGTCTAGACTACATGCCTCCTTCGACGGAGGCATGTAGATTAGCCAGATCGGAAGAGGGAAATGAAGCCGCGATTAAAATAATCGCGGCTTCATTTAAATTTAAATGGCTGCCCCTATCTGCCGATCAGCTGTTTGTCGGCAGATCGGGGCAGTCTGGACGCGATGCGCCGACAAAGAAGCCTTTCTTCATCGGCACAGGTAAACCTGGTTTCACGAGGCTTACCTGTGCCGATGAAGAAAGGCTTCTTTGTCGGCGCGTGGCGTCCAGACTGCCCCGATCTGCCGACAAACAGCTGATCGGCAGATCGGGGCAGCCATTTAAATTTAAATGAAGCCGCGATTATTTTAATCGCGGCTTCATTTCCCTCTTCCGATCTGGCTAATCTACATGCCTCCGTCGAAGGAGGCATGTAGTCTAGACACACCCCATCATATGTTCAACAAAGATCCAGTTGTGACTGGTTTTTAGTCAGGTGCCTAGATGAATGGAAATAAGGAGGTTTCTCACCCCATTTGCTTGTGTGTTCTTCTCAGAAGTCTGGCATCAACATTATAATCTCTGCAAAAAACAAAACAAAAAGAACACAGCTCTTGTGCAAGTACAGAAAGTGTTTGCTAAGATCACCAGGTTAAGGAGACTGTAACGAACACTGCATTTCTCAGAAGATGAAATGGATGTTTGTGTTCCTTTAGAGCCCCATTTCATGCCCATATTACCTAGTACTAGCCTGGAATTTAAGTTTTTATTTTTAGGATTACCAAGGCCTCACATGACATATTTTAGCCTAACCTTATTCTCTTTCCTAATTTTTTTCCCCTGTAGGCCTATGTGTTCACTGTCACTTATACACCAAATAAACACTTACACAATATACTAGGGTCATATGTACAATACACAGAAGATCGACGCTGCTGCAGTCAATCTCCAGGGGTTCAATTTAGTGGGTTTAGTGAAAACCCACTAAATCAGGGCACTCCCTTGCAGGGCTCAGGGCAGTGAGCGAGAGACTTCACGTGCTTCCCCTCCCCAGGTCCTGATTGACCTGGGGGCAGAATGGGGGAGTATGTGCAGTTTCCTACCACCACCAGGGGCATGGGTCCCTAGAGTGAACTGCCAGCTGTTCTGAACAGCTGGCTGTTTTCTCGAGGGGTGGGGGAAGAGCAAATACTTTGCCCACTCCCCCACCCCCAGACCAATCAGGGTCTGTGTGTGGGGAAGCATGGAAATGTCCTTGCCCACCCCTTTCGGGGCAGCCCGAGGCTACTTTAACACCAGTTCCCTTGTTCATCATAAAGAGTAAAGGAAGCCAGTGGGAGCTGTTGAACTCCTTCTGTGTGTGGATGGCGATTTAAGATACGTCGACTCCAGCTACATAATCTATGTAGCTGAAGTTGTGTATCTTAAGCCGATCTTCCTCTCCACCATGCCTAAGTCATTCTCATATTCTGCCTAAGTCTGACTTTCAATACCCCTGTTATTTCACTAGCTCCACTGGCTTCTTCATTTGGATTAGTTTGATGTTTTCTTTCCTTTCAACAGTTCTGTGGTTTGATTTTTCCTCTCTGGCTATGTCTAGACTGCAGGCTTCCGAAAAAGATCTTCTGCAAAAATTTCTTTCAAAAGGCAGTGTGCACAACAAAATTGCATCAAAAAAGCGATCTGCTTTTTCAAAAGATAGCATCCACATTGATTGAATGCTATCTCACATTTAAGTTGTGATTAGTATGGACGGAGTGGCCACCAGGGCACCTATGGTTTTTCCTGGAGGCCTCTTCTTTCAAAACTAAAAAAAAAAAACCCTCTTCCTCGCTTACACATGCCTTTTTCCAAAAGAGCTCTTTCAGAAAAAAGCTTCTTCATTGAAAGAAGTTTACTGCTGTGAGAAAAAAAAAAACCTCCTGTGTTCTTTCAACTTTGTTGAAAGCTCACATTTGCAGTGTGGACTTAAGTGTAGTTTTTTTCTGAAAAAATACAGCTGTTTTTCTCGAAAATCTCTGCAGTGTACACATACCCTCTATTTCATGACCAATTTAATAGGCAAAAAGCATTGAAAAATATTCTGCCAGTTCCTGAATCTGTGGTAACTAGTTCATTTTGACTGCAATTGTTGTATCCAATGAAATTCTAGCTGAAAGTATAAACAAGATTACTGTAGTAACAAAAAGCTCAAGAACATTATTTGGGATGCATTCACATTCCACTTATTTCAGAGTAGCTAACAGTTTTTATTTACTCTTTATCAGAAAGATTTTTTGAGAGTTAAATCAGTTATTTCCTTTTTCTTTTGATCTATTGGGAATAACATTGTTCCCATTTCAAAGAGCTGAACCTTTTGAGAGCATAGGAAAGACATTTTACAAAACTATACATTATATGTAAATTACAAGTGGGAATTGTTTTGCAGGTGGTGGGAAAAATAAGAAAGTAGTTGTTTTGCTGGAAGCCAAAAGTGATTGAAAGGCTAGTTGATAGCTCTTCTTGATCCAAAGTAAGATTTAAACACAAGTTCCATACAGTAGACTTTTAAAAAAATAGTTTGTAACAACTTCACAATTAAATTATAAAAAGTCTTGTTTTACTTGCTATTTTGGAACATGTGGTTTCATTTACAAATTATTTTCTTTGTTCCTTAGATAAACATCAGGAAGCGGATTGCTTCTAATCAAGAAAAATGGTAACAGAAGAGGCATACTTCCATCACTCACAGCTTGAAAAATGTTTATGAATGGCTTACATCCTTAATTTTTAAAGTTGTTATCTAGGTTTGATTAATATAGGTCACTCAAAATGGTTTGCTCAAATTATAAGAGTAAATACTTAAAATAGTTTACTTTAGAGGAGGCTGAGGTTTCCAATTACACAATGAATTAAAAAAAATCACTCAGCTAGCTCATTTTCAGAATTTTCTTTTGGCTATGATAATCTTATAATAATCATGGAATAAGATGGAAATCAAAGGCACAAATTTTATTTTTAAGATCTCTTAAGATTTAGCGAAGGTTTCCTTAATGTTATATTAGAAATGAGATAGGGAAGTATGGCTTCTGCGGATTGCATTCATAGAAACCCCTTTCTTTTCACTTCATTATATATGAAGTCTAGTCACCTGATTGTACTTTTGTGGATCCCATTGCTGTTCTGATGATTCCCTTGGTATTTAAAAGTTAGATGTTGCAAGATATAAATCCCTGAAGGTACATCTACACTCTACCCGTAGCTTGAAAAAAGCTATGCAAATTGAGTAGCTTACTATAAGGGTGTGTCTAGACTACCTAGTTTTGTCGACAAAAGTGGACTTTTGTCGACAAAACTATACCAGCGTCTACACTACCGCTGAGTTCTGTCGACATAACGTCGACAAAACTCAGCAGTTTTGTCGACGCTGGTATACCTCATTTTACGAGGCATAAAACCTTTTGTCGACAGAACTCTGCAGCTTGCTTTGTCGACAGAACTCAATGTGTCTGGACGCTCTTTGTCGACGGAAGTTTTGTCGACAGTATCTGTCGACAAAACTTCCGTCGACAAAACGCGGTAGTCTAGACGTACCCTTAGTGTATTTCTACACAGCACCAAATTTTGAAATAAACCGCTATTCCAAAATGGCCCTTAATCCTCGTGGAACAAGGTTTACAGGGATGTCGGAATAGTGAGCCCATTATTTTGAAAGCTATTTCAAAAAACTTGTTTAAAAGAGGTGGAATGGCTATTTTGGGATACCGGAAGTATCCCGAAGTAACGTCATAGTGTAGATGTACCCTTACTGAGTCTGACTGGTGGTAGAGATTTTTGAAAAAAAACTGTTCAAAGTTTATCATCCTGTCTTCTGTTTCCCCAACCAAGTTACATGGACGAGCCCCAGCATCACTTATTCATAGATTATACCAACTATTAAAAAGAGGGAGGGTATGTCTACACTACCCTGCTAGTTCGAACTAGCGGGGGTAATGTAGTCATCTGCAGTTGCAAATGAAGCCTGGAATTTGAATTTCCCGGGCTTCATTTGCATGAAGCTGGCCGGCGCCATTTTTAAATGCTGGCTAGTTCGAACCCCGTGCCACGCGGCTACATGCGGCACGGAGTAGCTAGTTCGGATTAGGCTTCTAATCCGAACTAGCTGTACTCCTCGTGGAACGCCTAATCTGAACTAGCTACTCCGTGCCGTGTGTAGCCGTGCGGCACGGGGTTCGAACTAGCCGGCATTTAAAAATGGCGCCGGCCAGCTTCATGAAAATGAAGCCCAGGAAATTCAAATCCCGGGCTTCATTTGCAACTGGGGATGACTACATTACCCCCGCTAATTCGAACTAGCAGGGTAGTGTAGACATACCCTCCCTCTTTTTAATAGTTGGTATAATCTATGAATAAGTGATGCTGGGGCTCGTCCATGTAACTTGGTTGGGGAAACAGAAGACAGGATGATAAACTTTGAACAGTTTTTTTTCAAAAATCTCTACCACCAGTCAGACTCAGTAAGGGTACATCTACACTATGACGTTACTTCGGGATACTTCCGGTATCCCAAAATAGCCATTCCACCTCTTTTAAACAAGTTTTTTGAAATAGCTTTCAAAATAATGGGCTCACTATTCCGACATCCCTGTAAACCTTGTTCCACGAGGATTAAGGGCCATTTTGGAATAGCGGTTTATTTCAAAATTTGGTGCTGTGTAGAAATACACTAAGGGTACGTCTAGACTACCGCGTTTTGTCGACGGAAGTTTTGTCGACAGATACTGTCGACAAAACTTCCGTCGACAAAGAGCGTCCAGACACATTGAGTTCTGTCGACAAAGCAAGCTGCAGAGTTCTGTCGAAATACACTAAGGGTACGTCTAGACTTGTAGAAATACACTAAGGGTACGTTTGGAGACTTAATATCCAAACCATTTTAGGTTACAATATTTGATGCATACATGAAGGATATAAAGGTTTTACTGACAATCAGTAAAAAAGATTTGCCTCACTTACTTGTGTATGATTTCACCTACCCAAACATATGGCAATGAAACCTTTATACTACAACACAGTCATTTATTCCCTCTATATTACAGTTATGGAGAGAAGGTTGTGAAGATAGATGAATAATGAATCAAGATTTCCATAATAAAATATTTAAAAGTTAATATTGCAGTGAACTATATTGAAAGAGAAAAGTTCAATACATTTGTGAGACAGTTGCTCTCTCCCAGATGCTTCTATCTTTAGGTTCAGATCTCAGCCAATGATGCCACAACCAATGTGGCAAAATATTCACTCTAGATGGGTACTGACATTACAAATACAGCAGGTGTTCATGGAATGCTTGAATGTGGCAACGTGAAGTCTCCTCTTCTTTATATAGCCATAGTTGCTCTAAAGCCCTAGTGTTACAAATTGATCAATGGAGCTCTGTGCACAGGTTCAGGAATTGGTCTAGGTGGATTAGATTGCCAGATCAGTTTATAAATTATTAATTCTTGATGTCACTGACATTACATCTACAATATAAAGCTTCATTTCTCAGGGTATGACAAATTAGTGCAGCTGCCCCAGATTAAGCAGTTGAGTGAAAATCCTTTTGCAGCTGTATTGTTTGTGTTCTGTGAAGGGATACAAGCTTTGTTTTGGTTAAGACTCCTGTTCAAAGCTGCCTTTCTTCATTCTTTAAGGCCCTTTTCCTTGTCTCCATCCTCAAACTGTTAATCAGTATAACACACTGATGTTTATTAGGAGAGATGTAGCTTGTTTTCACTGCTTCACTCGAAATCATTCAGTAGGGGATGTGAGGACTGAAGACTGCATTTGCTAATGAAAATTCAACTGGCATATCACCCCCACAACATACCGAGTCCCTTTCAGCTCAGAGAATGTTTATGCTTTTGATGTCTGAAGGCAGTTCTCTTAGAGCAGCTTGATAGGACACTGACAGGGAGTCAAATGTGACAAGTTACCTTTAGTGAGCTGAAAACCTCAGACAATCTTCTCTTTCCCTTAGCTCTGTTTGAGCACCAATGGGATATTTCTCTGGGGATTGTAATTGGCTTTAATTTGTTGAATCTCTCCTCTCAGAGTCAAGGGTAGATTATTTTAGACCACATTCTGCTAATTCAGGGGCGAGAAACCCCTAGCTCAGTGGCTGCTATTCACCACTCCTAGCCAATGGAAGCTGTGGGAAGCAGCGTGAGCCAGGGACCTGCTTCCTACAGTTCCCAGCAACCATGCCTGCCAGTATGGAGATAAACAAACCATCTGGCAGTATGCCAGCAGTTAACCCTAATGAAGCACAAGTGGCCAGTGCTGGAAGTTTTCAACCCCAGTTATCAATGGATAGATCAATACAATTGTAAGTTTATCTTTATAATTTTCAGTAAACTTTGGGCCAAATCTACTATATATGAGTATGTCTACAGTACAGAACAAATTCTCTGTTAATTCGAACTAAGCTAATTCGAATTAGTGCATCTAGACCTAAAAACTAATTCGAATTAGCGTTTTGCTAATTCAAAATAGCATGTCCACACTGAGTGGACCCTGAACCGAAGTTAAAGCTGGCCGGAACCATTGCTGGCAGGGCATCAGGTTAGGACTTAGAGTGTGGAGCTGCTGCCTCAGGCTAGCCGAGGGCTGTGCTTAAAGGGACCCAACCTCCACCCCGGACAGACAATTCTCATGGTTCCCCGCTTGCTTGTCTACCTCGATGAGGGAAAGCAAAGCAGTCCTGTCTTGGAGTGCCCTGAGTGCCCACACTCGGTGCATCACAGCACTCAGCCACCAGACCGGCTGCACTTGCCACAGGCTGCCATCCCAGGAGGGGGGTCAATCGGGGGGCTGTCAGGATCCAGGAGGCCCTGCAGGAGAGCTTCCACCCCAAGGAGCCCGCAGAGCCACCCCAGTCCTCCCCATCGGGGGCTCGTGCCCCATTCCTCCCTCACCTCTTTCCACTTACCCCTCCTTAGCCCCGCTTCCTGATGTAAACAATAAAGGACACGTGTGTTCAAAAATAGAAACTCTCTTTATTTAACAAAACTGGGGGGAAGGATGAACCTCTGGGGAGACTGGGAAAAGGACATGGGAGAGGCGAAGAGAGAGGGTGGGAGAGGGGAGGGGGAAACCTGGGAGGAGGGAGCTGGAAGGGGGAAGCCCAGGGAAGGAGGAGGAGGGAAAGTATAAAACTATGGTACGCCATATCTTCAGTACTGTGTACAGATGTGGTCTCCTCACCTCAAAAAAGATATTTTGGCCGTGGAAAGGGTTCAGAAAATGGCAACTACAATGATTAGGAGTTTGTAACAGGTCCCATATGAAGAGAGGCTAAAGAGACTGGGACTTTTCATCTTAGAAAAGAGGAGACTCAGGGGGGATATGATAGAGGTCTATAAAAGAATGAGTGGTGTGGAGAGGGTGAATAAAGAAAAGTTCTTCCTTAGTTCCCATAATAGAAGGACTAGAGGACACCAAATGAAATGAATGGGTAGCAGGCTTCAAACTAATAAAAGAAAGTTCTTCTTCTCACAGCACATAGTCAACCTGTGGAACTCCTTGCCACAGGAGGCTGTGAAGATTAGAACTATAACAGAGTTTAAAGAGAAGTTAGATAAATTCATGGAGGTTGGGTCCATGGAGTGCTATTAGCCAGGGGGTAGGAACAGTGTCCCTGGCCTCTGTTTATGGAAGACTGGAGATGGAAGGCACGAGACAATTCACTTGATCATTGTCTTCGGCCCATCCCCTCCGGGGTACCTGGTGCTGGCTGCTGTTGGCAGACAGGCTACTGGGCTAGATGGACCTTTGGTCTGACCCAGTACAGCCATTCTTATGTTCTTATATTCTAAGCTCAGGGCTCTTGATCGGGGGTCTCACTGGACCAACTTGATTTTCATGCAAACCTGCTCCTGGGTTTGCATGTGGCCTTTGGTGGCCAGGCTGACAGCTATCCTGCCCTAGACAGCTGCATTCCTGTGCCTAGTGTGGAGGTTGTGGACGTTGGAGGCCTCCCCCCAAACCTCGATGAGGTCCATGATCTCCGCACTAGACCAGGCGGGCGCCCGTCTCTTGCGGCTCCAGGCAGGCTCCTGGGAGCCTCCAGCCTGGTCCTGGGAAGAGGCAGAGGGCTGGGTGGCAGCGGGTGGCTGGCGCATGCCGTGCCAGGTGCAGGGTCTGCTGGCTGGGTGCTGGCAGACTTGCAACTGGCACAAGCACTGTAGCCAGCCCGTGCCCCTTTAAGGGCTCCGGGGCCGGAAGGAGGACAGAAAAGTTTCCCTGGTTTGGCCCAGAGTGGCCACCAGAGCAAGCTGGGAAGGGCTAGCCTCCAACTAGTTTGAATTAAGTGGACACAAAGCCCTTAATTCGAACTACTTAATTCGAACTAGGCATTACTCCTCGTAGAATGAGGTTTGCCTAGTTCGAATTAAGCGCTCTGCTAGTTCGATTTAAATTCAAACTAGTGGTTTGTATGTATAGCCTCTATGAAAGTTTATTCGAACTAACGGCTGTTAGTTCGAATTAACTTGTAGTGTAGACATACCCTATTTGAGAGAGTTTGTCTGTCCATCTGTCTGTTTTTTCAAGAACTCCTTCTAAACGGTAAGAGCTAAGTCCACCACAGTTGATATGCAGGTTCCTCTGATAACATAATGTAAGATCAGTGTTTGTGGTGCCAGGAAAATGGGATGTGCCTGGAATGGGATTGCTTCTCATAAAACCATAAGGAAAAAAGACTGAATCAAGTGAAAGGGGCTGGCTAGGGGCACATCCCCCTCTGGAATTGCCCCAGCGCTGAGACTCCCACCCCCAAGGTACCCTTTAGGGAGGATAGGAGGAGTTAAATCTTCCCCCCTTGATTCATATGGGAACATTGTTGGTTGTTCCCCTTGGTCATGGAGTGAGGGGAAAATGCACAGTTTGCTGCATGGGGAGCGCAGAGAGCGGATGAAACTGACCTGCCTCAGTCAAGTTCCCCTAGGCGGGACAAAGACTTAAGTCAAGATACACCAACATTGTTAGATGGAGATAAACAATCTCTGATACACACCTTATATATCATCTTGTGCATTAGTTATACGTTAGGTTCCTCCCCTTGTACTTTCGTTGAAAGCATTCCTGTTTACCACTCATTGTTATGCTTTCTCTCCTGTTTCAAACTATTTTAGCATGTACTAAGTTGGGGTGTCCTTGTACTGTCCTGGTGAATATATTTACATATTTCATGTGCTTTTAGCAGCACTAGCAGTCCTAGTGCTAAGAGATACTGACTTGAAGACAAACTGCTGGTTTTGCCAAGACCTGTCTGTTACTCATAGTATAACTCTTGCTTACTTTGGTTCAGTCCTCAGGCCCATGCTTTAGGCTCTCTCTTTCTCCTACAATTTCCATTTTGTTAAAAGAAAAGAGTTAAGGACCTGAACAATGCTGGGTAAATCTTCCAGTCTCACTCTCTATATATTTTAGAGATGTCTGTCTGTGAGTCCATCTTTTTGCCTATTTGTCTGTAAGTCTGTTAATTCAAGATTCTTCCTAAATGGTAACAACTAAGACCACCAAATTTGGCAGCTTCCTTTATCTGAACTTAAAGAAAAGTCAGGGTTTGGCATTGACAGGAAAATGGGATGTACCTGGAATGCAATTGTTTTCCATAACATGGAAAGGAGGGAGTTGATTGGAGGGTTGATTGGAGTCAACAGTGGGGGCAGTGAACACTGCAGCCAGCTATACTGCACAGTGATCACAGGGGACACCCACAACAGGAAGGGTTTTTTTTTTCAATGAGAGACCTCTCACTTGCCCCTAACTTCAGTATCCAGAGTCATCTTAAGATTCACATGGCTAATGACCTTCTTGAGTAATAAGCAGGTAACCATGTACATGCAACCATTTGATTTCTGTGAAGTCATAACTGACTACACAGCAATAGATGAACAATTGCATGCACATTTTTCCATACAAATTGAATATGTCTTTTAAAAAATATTTCCATGTGAGCCTTATGTGGGGTTATTAAGACAACTATACTGTTAAAACACCAAAAAGAGTGTGATATACCTCTTTGTGATGACTAGACCTCTCCCTTTTTTTCTGCCATCTCAAAATGTCTAGTACATTTAACAGTGCTAACTCAATTCAGATTGATATTGCTTGTATTTATCTTTCCAGCACTTCAAGTGTTCCTTTTCCCTTCCAAGAATGCTTTTGTTCATTTATATTCCACTTCAGCTCAAATATTAGCCGTACATAGAGCAATTGAATAATTATTAGTAATCTCCGAAACGAGCAAGAGCTGGGTACTCCTCAACCCATCATCTCTGGTGCAAGTGATATGCAAACTCTTCTTCACCTATGTCCTTCTCTTTCTTGTGCTCCCACATGGCTGCAAAATGGGTGAAACAATTTGCCAATGAATTACAAGGATTTTTAGTAGAAAGGAAACCCAACAATACTGGCTTTGCTTTTTTACACAAGCAACAAAACCTGTCTAAAAATTAGCAGAATCCTATAGAACAGTGTTTCTTAAACTTTTTAAGACCAAGGAACACCAAACATATTTTTTTAATGAGGAACACCAAGGATTTTTTATTGAGAAAAAAAAGGGGGACTAGGGGGAAAGTTACCGAGGCAAAAAAAAAGTCACCTGCCCCTTTAAGGGTGTCAATTTTTGTAGCCAGACAGGCCACCCCTCTGTTACATCCATCTTGCTTGCCCCTCTGAGGTGCCTGTGTACAGGGCAGAGAAGGAGCAATTACATCAGCATAGTCTTTGAAGCCTCGACAAGAGGCCCGAATATGCTGGCTCATCTGACCCTGGGTAAGCTGAACACATAGATATGAGAAGGAGCGATCAAGGCAATAAGCTGACCTCGAGGCTGAGGGAACTGCCCTGGCTGGCACCTATATTGGTAAGATCACACACAGTCATCCTTAGGAGAGGAATCTCCCACTGAGAAAAGAATACCCAGTACTCCCAATTTAGTTATCTCTCTTACAAGTGTAAATTAAGTTCACAACTCCCTTGTAAGAACTGGCGTCACAAAGACGGACCAGCACCATTTGGCATCACAGATAAGAAAGAGAAATACGTGACCCCCTAGGTATAAAGATGGGTCCAGCAGCACACTCACTTTGAGAGCCAATTCACCCTTTTCCTGCTGGTTGGGTTAGGTGTATTGCCTCCCGAGGTTCCATGGGCACGCCCACCTCGTATTTTGTCTTTCTGAGGAATTGAGGGACTGATTCTGGCCTGACACGTTGGGACCAAGCGACACAGAAGGGGTAAAAATTTTACCCGTATGTGTCCTTTTGTTTTAGTGCATGCATAGAATAGAACCTTATAAAGATTAAGCTGTCACTTGGTACCATTATTTTCTATTTTCCTTTTTCCTCTGTAACCATTTTAAGATCTGTATTTGCTAGCAGTTAAGAAATAGAGCAATAGCCATTGTAACCATATGATTTATAAGCTTCTTTAATAAACCTGTAACTGTTTAAGCTTTTTAACCTGACTCCTTCAGTTGCTGTAACAGAACCAAACACTATTTAAAAGAACTCCAGCCGGTCATAAGGGACAGAGATAGGCAGAGCTGGGCATTTGGATCGTGTCACTTCCAGAGGACAGATCCATAGGGGCATCTCTCAGCCTTCCCTAGGCTGCCCGCTGTGAAGGGATCATGTATCCTAGCAGTCAAAGTCTGAGATGTAATAAGCTCTCACTGTAAACTCTGGGGCATCTGTCAGCCTGTTGGCTGCCCGCTGCAAAGGGATCCCGATCCTAGAGGTCAAAGACACAGACGTTAAACTTCTCGGGGCGCCCGTCAGCCTTCCCTAGGCTGCCCGCTGTGACGAGACCTTGTGTGCCAGCAGTTGAAGACTTGGATGTAACATACACACATACACTGCCCTGACCATCAACTGGCAATTTTGAACTCTGTTGTTCTCTGTGGCACACCTCCAACTGCCTTGCAGCACACCAGTTTAAAAAACAGTGCTATAGAGAGTTTCTAGAAAGGTTTTACTCTAGGTTCTATATTTTTACACTAGGTTCTATAACACACTTTAGATTCTATAATTTTACATCAAAATAAAATTCACCAGGAACAGGCTGTGTATAACCTGTTGCTGACTCAGAGGCACATTAGCACATGCTAGGGCAACGAAAGGAGAAAACAGTTTAAAACAATGAAATTTTATGTTTGATATACTGACTTTATATTACCTTTCAAAACATCAGACATCAAAAGCTCTCTGCATGAGATCTGAACGTACAAATATCTGTAAGCCTGAAGGTTTCTGTTTTTGTTAAGTGTAGTTTTCCTACCTTTCATCTGAAATGAAAGAGCAAAATGAAATGTCCCTGTGCATGTGTTTGACTAGTGGCTGTCACAAGAAAGAGTGGAAAGGTAATTGGTATATTTAAAATGAGCAACATGGAATATTCTCCCCCAGAGACATACACTGAATAACATGTTCTATTTACAGAAGGGCGAGCCTGGGGCAAGGAAGCAAAGAAACAAAAACAAAAAAGGGATTAGTTAAGGAAAATCATCAGAGCAGAGGAAATAAATACTTCAGTGCATTTGTAATCCCAATGGAAATTATACCTGGTTTATTACAAAGAGGATAAACTTTCTGGCATGTTGAAAAGATAAGAAACATCTATATAGATTTGCTAATGTTTAAATATGATGAAAACTCTTTGCAAAAGATAATAAAGAAATCCTTACTGCTGCAAAGAAAAAAATAAATAAAATGTCAGCCAAAACTTCTAAGCTTTATGCCTTTTTGAGGATTATCACATTCTGCATTTTTTCTTTTACTTTGTGCTTGTTAGGATATTTTGGTTTAGCTCTTGTGTTGCTGACAAAAGCACCTCTCTCCATTCTCATCTCCAAAAAATTCTTCCTTTCTGGAAAAGAGCATAAAAGCATGCTGTGCAAAAAATTAGGCTACAAGTCTTTTTTGAAGTAACACAGGAGGAGATATGATTTTCAGGCTTTTTTTGTGATTATTTGGTACGCCAAGAGCATTTCAACATGAATATGTTATCTTCAGCTTTGTGTTTGAATAATAACTGTTGTTGGTGATAAACATTCCATGTGATAAAAGAAGAGTAATTGTTTCTTTTAAAAATAAATTATAAAAAATAAAGGATATATGCTTATTAATGATTATTTAACACACTGAGTAATAAGAGAAGCTTTATGGCAATGATAAACAGTTACATTCTTATTAATGATGTAACAAACCAGATGAAGAAGCAAGGAAATTCAGAATTAAATTATATTTTACTATTTCACATTGCCCTGGTTGCTTTTTAAAATAAAATAATAAGGACTTAAAAGGGAATTTATCTTTGAGCTATAGGTAGAACTGAGCTGTTCTACCACATAGCACATAAGTTAAAGTTACCCTAATATACCTAGATGTAACAGATGGCTTTGTATAAGGCAGTAATGAATGTTTTTTTTCTTAATTTCCCTGTCTCTTTGAATTGAGGCATGGGATATAATGTAGTCGATGTATTTACACATCTCATAAATCAAACAGAAAAAAAATCTCTGATCAGGGCTGTTTCCCAGTGAGATGATAAAGACACTGACACTTCCTTCTTACTCTCTGGGGCTCCTCACCACCCTGTCCTGCTGGGCTAGATCTCCTGGTCTCCTCCAGCCAAGGCACAGACCTGAGATTGCCACTCCCCACCAGTGTTGAGCAGTGCAAACACTAGATCACTTCAGTTCTGGGAGAATGTAGTTCATAGGCACAGAATCCAGGAAACCAGCCCCCAAATGGGATCAAATGGGATCAAACCCTCAAACAAATCTGTCTTTCACTGTGCGAGAGTTTCACACGTCAAAAGCTCATTCAGGTTAGCCCCCTTTAACAATGAAAGGAGGATGTATACACTGATGGTTTCCCCCCAGGTAATAATTATTTACACTGGGCTTGATAGTAAAGAAAAGTAATTTTATGAAGTACAAACAATAAGATTTAAGTGGTTGCAAGCAAAAGCAGATCAAAGTAAGTTACAGAATAAAAAATAAAAGAAAATGCATAGCTAGTTCTAATACACTAAAGCAGGGCTACTCAAAACACAGCCTGTGGGCCACATGCAGCCTGTGGCCCGTTTGTTTGTGGCTTGTGGTACAGTTTGGATTTATGCAGGGCTCAACATATGGCCCATGGGTGAGAGCCAAAACAAAAAAGTAGTCAATATAACTTCTATATGCATTTTAGTAGTTAAATTCCTGGACTGTCATTTCTCATTAAAAGTGCTGTCATATGGGTGAAAATCAGTTAGGGTATGTCTACACTACCCCACTAGTTCGAACTAGCAGGGTAATGTAGGCATACCGCACTTGCAAATGAAGCCCGGGATTTGAATTTCCTGGGCTTCATTTGCATAAGCGGGGAGCCGCCATTTTTAAAACCCCGCTGGTTCGAACCCCGTGCAGCGCGGCTACACGGGGCACGAACTAGGTAGTTCGAACTAGGCTTCCTAGTTCGAACTACCGTTACTCCTCGTTCTTATTTCAGGCAAACCTTGAAATCAGATAAGATCTTTTACTCTGACTCGAGTCCCTGGCTTTCCTTCTGAATGTGTCACACCAGCAAAAGACAAAGAGACTGATAGCTTTAATCTCAGAGTACGCTAGACTACCGGGTTTTGTCGATGGAAGTTTTGTCGACAGTATCTGTCGACAAAACTTCCGTCGACAAAGAGCGTCCAGACACATTGAGTTCTGTCGACAAAGCAAGCTGCTTTGTCGACAGAACCCCGTAGTCGGGACGCAACCCTACAGGCAATAACACCTTCTGTCAACAGAACTCTGTCGACAGAAGGTGTTATGCCTCATAAAATGAGGTATACCAGTGTCGACAAAACTGCTGAGTTCTGTCGACGTTATGTCTACAGAATTCAGCGGTAGTGTAGACGCTGGTATAGTTTTGTCGACAAAAGTCCACTTTTGTCAACAAAACTCGCTAGTCTAGATACACCCTTAGATAGATTTCCTTTTGGGTGAGAATCTTTTGTCATTTCCCCCTAGCATGGAAAATTACTTGGTTCAGTATGTCAATATAAATTGGTCTGGTCAAATGTCTATCCAGGAAAAACTACTGCTCAAACTTAGGAGACAAAGCCAGGCTATATACAGGCCATTAAGTTGATCACCCAGTCATTAAGGTTGTCAGAGCATTAAAACATCCTTGATGGCTTTCATTTGCACATATAAATCTATAAACAATTCCATACCCCATATTTCTAAGTTTACATACAAGAATGATACCTACACCAAAATAATATATACAGATCCACCAGATTATGGCATTAAGACTGATAGGTTACATGAGGTATTTTGTCCAAAGATCTCGAGTTATGCATATTTGTATCCATATGCCCATTTCATAAAGCATGGAAGGGAAAGGGGAGCATCACACAGCTACACATCCAGGATGACCCAGGTTCTAAGACAACATAGGTTCATAATCAACAGGCATAGCACCACCTAGGAGCCCATATGTCTCTGTGTAATAGTATATTCAGTGGGGCCAACAGCCACTGTGGCAAGGAATATGTGTGGGGCCTGGATCCATGCCTCTGGAAAAAGCAGGGCCAATAGCAGAAGGGACAGGGCTAAAGGTCATCAGCCCTTATTGCTGCCCAAATGCAGCTCATTTCCATCTCTCAGAGCCACCTGGAGTGGTGCCTGGTGCCAATTCAAAGGGACCTGGGCTCCAGCTGCTGCAGTACCAGTTGAAGTACCAAAGAACTTCAGGTCCCTTTGAATTACTGAGCCCCATGAAATTGCCCCATTGACCCCACTTCAACAGGCCTGGGTGTAATGCATCTAGAAGTAAGACACCCCACCGAGGAAGACAGACTCAGGGCAGATCTGTTTGAGACAGCAGTGTAGATATTGTAGCAGATATTTTGAAAGTTAAAGTAGTCTGAACGTGTTTTTTTCAGGAAAAAGCCTTTTTCGAAAAAACCACTCTTCCTTAAAATATGAGGTTTACAC
Source organism: Pelodiscus sinensis (assembly GCF_049634645.1). Lineage (NCBI taxonomy): Eukaryota > Metazoa > Chordata > Testudines > Trionychidae > Pelodiscus > Pelodiscus sinensis. Next base: position 259,684,638 of record NC_134711.1, read on the forward strand.
AGTTTTTTTGAAAAAGGGTTTTTTTCCCCGAAAAAAATGCATCCAGACTACTTTCACTTTCGAAAGTGAGATCAGAAAACGATATTGAAATTCCCGCAGAATTTGCATATCCTCTTTCAAAAATAGAACATAGTTTAGACGTACCCTGAATGTGTGTTCTCAACACTTATAAGTTCTTAGCATGGTACTGCCATTATTTGAATCAGGATGAGAAGCAGTGATAGGCTGATTAATTAGTTGTATTTATGTTATCCCTGGATTACTTAATTTAATCTGTTGATGACTGATCTGTGTATTTGTTACTATATATTTTCTAAAGAATGTCCAGAGATAATTAAACTTAAAAAACCAACAAATGGTCTGGTAGCACTTTATAGACGAACAAAACATGTAGCTGGTATCATGAGCTTTCGTGGGCACAGCCCACTTCTTCAGATAATACCATCTACATGTTTTGTTAGTCTATAAAGTGCTATCAGACCATTTTTTGTTTTTTAACTTTAACCTGTACAGATTAACTCGGCTACCCCCTGAAGCTTCAGAGATAATTAGATACTTTTACAGTAGGGTAGTGAAAATCCAAATCAATAAAACGTATCTAGCTGGTCAAATAAACTGACTTTTGAACATGGTAATGATGAGCAATTAGTATACGATGATAACTTTTGAAATGTCAAATGTGAATTCTCTATATGTAGCAAGAAGAACTGAGATCCTTCAAATCATGCATCATTAGTTAGAGTTCGATAATGTCTATTAATTGCATTTCTTTATAGAAAATAAGCAAACAAATCAATCATTCATTTTGTTTAATAAGTGATTAAGTTGATACCTACAGGGCAGTGCTTCAAGTGTATTTAATATCATTCCACATAATGCCTTTTAAGTTTGAACTTTGATCTCCAACTAACCTCTTCAAATAAAATTAGTCTTCTAGAGCTGATCAAAATTTCTAAAATAAATAATTAGATTATATAGATTTTTATAAATTGCCACTATTCCATTATTCATTTTAATGTGTTAGTCATTTTAGCATATCCTGAAATATTGCAATATAAAATGGTAATAACCTGTTCTTTGAAACCATTTCATGTTTCACCTAACATATTTAAGCATTTGTTATTATTTACTGAGTTTCAACCAGGTTCTCTATGCTATGCAAATCTATTATAAATCTTATTTTATGGATATGTGTAGCACTGAAAATGCAATGTTTTCATAAAAGAATCTTCATAGATTTTTCTCCCAGATGATGGGAGACCCTGGTCATGCTGGGTGGCTTATATTCATACCACAGTTTCTATTCCTTGCAAGAGGTACTGCATCTTTTGCAAGCCATTTTATGCCTCTACTAATGAGGGAAATCAAAAACAAAATTAGTGTTCCTGTGCACCTGAAAACAACTTCTCAGAGCCAACTTAAAGGGGAAAAGGCAAGCAGTTCAATGTTTTGCCACCTGCAGAGTGGTTTTCTAGAAATCCTTCCATCACATTCACTCTATTGGTCTTGAAGTTTGCCATGCTCCCATAGGGTTGGGGAATGGAGAACTCTTGAATTAAAGTTTCCCCTCGAATCTTCAGCAGTTACTGTACCATTTCCTGTTCAGCATGATCATTTCCTTCTAGCTAACTGTAATTTCCTGATGTTTAAAGGCTTCCTGCCATCCATCTGTGGGCTTGCCCTGCCCACTAGTGCCTTGACCATTAGTCTATCCACACCTACACAACTGGTTCCATAAAGAGTTTGAGGAGGTGTGGGGAATTCAGAGGTCTTTCTTGATAGGCTGAATGGAGTTGTTTGCTGGTCTGGAAAATGTTATGAAAGTAAGAAAAGGTGAAAGCCATAGAAGGAAGACCATTAGGAGAGGTCACTGAAGAAATTATGAGATTACAAATAAAGGGAAAATCTTAGAGCACAAATATGAGAAGGAATCTGTATAGGACCTAGGGGAAAAAAGAATAAGTAGCTGGCTTTTCAGGCCAAAGGTCACTGGAAATCAGCAGAAGCCTTTCTATTATTCTCAGTAATAGAATAACAGGCCAGTAATGCACATTAAAACGGGCCAATAATGCAGATGGCCAAAGGACTTAAAGAGGGGAGTAGCATGACAAAAGCAAATAGTCATTGGCATTTTAACTGCAGAATCAATGTTGGCTGTGATGATTCAAGAGCACAGTATTGAATTCTCAGATCCAGGTTGAATACAGGTTGGATGGAGAACAAGTTTCCCTGTAAGCTGCACACCCAAACGGACATGCAGCCCTTTTCTGAGCCCCGTGCAGAGGTTCAGAGCTTCCCATGCAGGCAGGGAACTCAGCTGATTGACTGGGGAAGTGGAGGCAGGGCATTCAGCCTCTCAGAGGAGCAGAAGTAGCAGCTGCTACTGCTGCTGTATGTTATAAATGGAGAAACTGTTGCTAACCTCTACTCCAGGGATGGAAAAAAGATAATCTATGGGCTGGATCCAGCAGCGAGAGCCTCCGCTGGCTCCCTGTCTGCCCCACCGAGCACTCAGGAAAGCCGGGTCATGTGTGTGCAGGGACATGTGTGTGTTTGTGAATGTGAGAGCCTGAAGGGAGGGGAGACAGGCTTCTCTGCTGTCTGGGCCCAGGTAGCTCCCGTTAGCCAATTTTGACTAATAGCAGTTGCCTATTTCCAGGACAGGCAGAATGTGAAGTGCCCCTCCTCATCACCCAGGCTCAGTTTAGAGCGATAAACATGGCTCATGCAACTCCCCTGAGTACACATAGGGGCAGGAAGGCAGAGATCCTGGCTAAGGAACCTGTGGCTCTTTCCAGCCAGAGCCTCTCCCTGGCACCCAACCCCTTCCTTCCTCCCTCCCACAACCCTCTGCCTCCCTACCCCATGTAACTGAAATCTTTTGTACCCTGCTCCAGACCCCATACACCTTCCCAGACAATGCATCTCCTCCTACATCCCTCCTAAGGTCATAACACCCTTTTAGACCTTGCACCTGAATCCGCTATCCCTGGTCACAACCCAAATCTCTGCACTCTCTCCTTATCCCAATCCGTTGCTCTAGATCAGATCCCCTACTTCACACAAACTCCCTCCCAGTTTCCACACCCCATTCCCTTACCCCAATCTCCCTTCTGCACTCAATCTCCATCCCAGACCCCCACACCTCCTCCATTAATATAATGGAAGAGTGAGGCCCTCAACCACTTGCCAAATTCTTGGAGTGCCCCACCCCCATAAAATATTATTGCCCACCCCTGTGTTAATGGCTTAAAGTGAGAAAGAAAAAGATTTTTAACACTTTTTTTTAGTGTTGCAGATTCATAAAACTCTGATCTTAATGGTTTTTTTTAAATCCTGTGTTACCAATTAACACATGGTAAACTGTACTGCATTAAGGCCAGATCTTTGCTATCGCACAGAGTTTTGCCTCTTATGAGTCAGAAGCAGCAAGCACTAGGTGTGGTGTTAACTGTTTTGTAGGATGAAACCTTATTTGCAAGATCTGTGAAACATGCATCTTGTCTGTTAGAAAGGATGATGACACATGTACTCCATGGTCTCAGTCTGTAACCAAAAAATTAGAAAAACAACAATGGTGCTTTAGACTACTCAATGGCCCAGAAACCCCGATTTCGGGGTCTGTGTTCACTTTCTGCAGGGCAAATTTGGCCCGTAGACCTAGTTCTTCACAAATGTCCCTCTACCAAATTGCCTACAGCCTTCCAGCCTCTTTCCAAAGACAATCCCTTCTAGCGGGGTATATATGGCCCTATAGGCTCAGTTTCGAAGTACAGTTCCCTTTATCAGGGTAAATATGGTCCTGCACATCTAGCCATGCACACACTCCCTTCTCTCAGGGTCGCTCTGGCCTAGAGCCCTAGGAGAAGGAGTAGAATTAGCTCGAAGGGGTTTGGTTCGAACTAACGCATCCCGGCGTGCACTTTCACTTTCGAAACAGCTGTTGAGCAGAGTAACACGCCGGCGAGATCATGCTAATGAAGTGCGGGATATTTAGATCCCCACTTCATTAGCAATTTTAGTCACCTACATTTGCATCCCTAGTTCAAACTAAAGAGCAAGTGTAGACATGCCAAGGGAGAGAACACTGGTGGAGAATATCTTTTTTCATGAAAATTGAGCAAATTTAAAATGGAATCACAGAGACTATGTTTACACTGCAAATTGCGTGCTCATTCGCATATCTTCTTCTGATCCTTTTTGCGGAAGAGGTTTCTGCAATAAAAAGCCCTGTGTAGACAAGGCCATTTGCTGGAAAAAAAAACCCTTTTTTCACAAGATCCTTTATTCCTCAGAAAATGAGGTTTACAGGATCTTGCAAAAAAGGGGCTTTTTATCGCAAAAACTTCTTCTGCAAAAAGGATCAGCAGAAGATATGCAAATGAGTGCCCATTTGAATATCCTCTTTTGCAAAAAACCGCAATGTAGACATAGCATGAGACAGATATGAAGCCTCCTCATCCCCAAAAAACATGTTCATAGTTACTTTTCTAGGTAGAATTATATATTAATTGATTGTCAAATATGTTTTTTTCCAGTAACAAGGTTGCATATGGTCTTTAAAAATAATTATAAGTGGAAGAAATAAAAGTAGTTTCCACATCACAAAGTGTCAAAGAAACTATAAGGGTGAGAGTAGAGAATGGAGTCCATAGTTAATAATTGGCTTAATCTATATAGAGGGCACAGCACACTCACTAATTGTATACAGACATCTCCAGTGACTGACAAGTAGAGAGGAAGAGTCATGACTTTCTGTCTGTTTGATTGCAGCAGTTAGCATTGGGGAAAAAATTCTCTTTATTTCTCCAACTCCATCAGTCCAGAGACAAGTATAATGTGGCAGTAGAAGGAGGAGGGTGGGACTTTCTGTAGCTGCATTAGACCCAACCAATGTTTAGTGTATAGACAGCTAATATAAAATATGACACTCTGAAGCGTACTGTTTGTGTTTTTCCCAGTAATCTGCATGGATATAAAGTAGAGGAAAGTATTAGCCTTTGACAGAACCATTTAAGAACAGCAGAGTACCCACGCAGCAGGAGCCTTTCACTGTGCTGATGCTATCAGGAGAACTTCCTCTAATGCTGTTTTCAGCCCTATAGAGAACCAACTGCATAAACATTACACACAGAGTAGTTTAGAAAATTTAAAAAAAACAACATTTCACAGTTATTTCTACATAGTGATATAATGAAACTAGCAAGGTGACCTGGACAGTGCTGAAATACCTATTTGTCTTCCTTATGGCCTCCCCGCCTCTTTTATGAGTTTGAGAATATTACATTTCATATATTCCTTTCTGTTGCTTTTAACAACAGGCACAGAAACTAAGTAATATTTTTGAAGCAGGTTGCTGTGGTTAGATTCTCCTTGTCCAGTCAGAGCCCCTGCAACTATTTATTTTATAACTTGATTAATGTGTTGTCAAGGTTGAAGTAACATTGTTTGTGATGGCTAAACCTAGAATCATGAATCATGTTCCATGCGAAAATGTATGCACTCAACCACTCTCACTCTTCTTTGTGCTTGGTTAGACTAGGGATGCTAAGGAATTTATCTAAGCATAATATAAATAACATGCTATTATACTAAAAGCAAATAGCACAACTATAAATAAAGTTGCTCTTGTGATATGGCAGGTTGTAAGTATCCAAATCAAATGGCAATGGAATGGAAAGTTTTGTTTGCATTTTCTGAGACAGACAAAAGATTTTATGTAAAGTGTACATTGCTTGAAACATTAACTTTTATCTGCCTGAAGTGTTTCTTGTTCCTTTCTGACTTTCAATGAGAGAACCTTACATGCTTGCTTCCTGAAATACAATCTTCAAGACCAGTAATAATCTTAAATGACGGCACAAAATGAAGAGTTTCAGAAAAGTCTGGATAAGCTAAGTGTGGAGGAGAATTTAATATTTTAAAGGTCCGGGCCTCCTGAATTTCAAAGTATTGGCTGTTGTCATTTTCATCTCCTTCGAGCATAGAATTTATAGCCCAGACAGCAGCACAGAGAAGGCCATATGGCTAACAGTCTGTTAGCTCCACAAAGTGTCCTTTTAAAGAAGACAGCTTGGGAGTGATGTAAACCTATGTGGATCTCACAAAGGTTTAGGGAACTACTTGTGGCTAGCACAAATCTGTCTCCCCCTCCCCCACTGCCCACCCCTCTCTCTTTTGACTTTCAAGGAGGATGGCTCTGTAAAGGGAATAAGTAATTTCAGTGTGCATCTCAAAAATATTTTTAAAAATCCACAATATATATCTCAAAAACAACTGTTAACGTTACATTCTAAATTTGGTTTGGCTCTCAGATACCAAAACATCCCAGTTTAATTTTAGATGTTTACATTATCAAAATGTACAAAACTTTCTCACAAAACAATGCATAGAAATTTACTTTGAGCTTAATTGATGGGAAAAATGAATAACTGTTTGTCAGCTTGATGGGAGAAAACTTTGAGTCAGGATCAGAAATTCCCATTGGATTACATTTTCTGCTGAATATAACATAGTTTATGTATCTCACATATAAAGTCTCTGGTGAGTCCAATGATTACTATCGTATGGGCTTCCGAGAGTTAGAAATGTGATATTTTTTATAATATTTGCATATGTCTTTGAATGATACTAACTTTACTGTGTTCATTTTACATGGAAAACTATGTGATAAGAAAAATTAATGTAAAAAAGTAATACCGCGATAATAATTAAGAGTTAATTCCCCAAGAACGGAAAGTGAACATCCCAAAAGTAAAAAGAAAATGTGTAATCACTACCCCTGCAAAACCTTCCAAGCCTCTCTTCTGTTGCCTGCAGACTGCATTTGAGGGATCATTCATATTTCATTTCATACCCAGCAGTTCCAGCCACCCTGATACTCCCTCACCTCTTCATACATAGTGGTACAGCTTTGGAGAGAGAGACAGAAAGTAATCACCTTCTGAATATCCTACAACTCAAAAAATAGATCACTTGAGTGGTAGGAAATCCCTTTATAAATCTTGTTTCCCTCACAGAAAGGGGAGAAATTTGAAACTAGGTCTTTTACATCCTGGATAAGCACCAAAATGTTTGGACTAATAGTTTAATCTGGGTGATAGCACCATGAGGAGAAGGGGATTCTAGCATTGGATTACATCAAACAAGACCATGCTCAAAGGAGGCACTTATGTCTTGATCTCCATAAGAGAGTTTAGGATTCACCCTCTCATTGTCTATCATTAGCAATTTTCCACCCAAGATTCTGGCTTGGGGATCACATTCACATTCAAAGGTGCCTTCATGTCCCTAAGCATTATATAGGGAGCCTAGTCACCTAACTCAGGGTATGTCTACACTACTGCGCTAATTCAAACTAACTTATGTACAAAATAAAGGCCAATTGTGTTCAAAAATAGAAACACTCTTTATTGAACAAAACTGGGGGAGAAAGGGAAAAGGAGGTGGGAGAGGCGAAGAGAGAGGGTGGGAGAGGGGAGGGCAACTACAATGATCAGAGGTTTGGAACAGGTCCCATATGAAGAGAGGCTAAAGAGACTTTTCAGTTTAGAAAAGAGGAGACTGAGGGGGGATAGGATAGAGGTCTATAAAAGCATGAGTGGGGTGCATAAAGAAAAGTTCTTCATTAGTTCCCATAATAGAAGGACTAGAGGACACCAAAGGAAAGGAATGGGTAGCAGTCTTCAAACTAGTAACAGAAAGTTGTTCTTCACAAAGCAAAGAGTCAACCTGTGGAACTCCTTGCTGCAGGAGTCTGTGAAGGCTAGAACTAGAACAGAGTTGAAAGAGAAGTGAGATCAAGTCATGGAGGTTGGGTCCATGGAGTGGTATTAGCCAGAGGATAGGAGTGGTGTCCCTGCCCAAAGTTTGTGGCAGGCTGGAGATGGATGACACGAGACAAATGGCTTGGTCACTGTCTTCGGTCCATCCCCTCCAGGGTCCCTAGGGTTGGCTGCTGTCGGCAGACAGGCTACTGGGCTAGATGGACCTTTGGTCTGACCCAGTATGGCCATTGTAAGCTCAGGGCTCAGGGTCGGGGGTCTCAGTGGACCACCCTGATTTTCATGCAAACCTGCTCCTGGGTGGCCAGACTGGCAGGTATCCTGCCCTAGACAGCCACTTTCCTGTGCCTAGTGCGGAGGTCATGGACGAGGTCCACGATGTCCGCACTAGACCAGGTGGGTACCCACCTCTTGCAGTCCCGGGCAAGCTCCCGGGAGCCGCCAGCCTGGTCCCAGGTAGAGGGGGAGGGCTGGGGGGCATCGGGTGGCTGGCTCGAGCCGTGCCAGGTGCAGGGTCTGCTGGCTGGGTGCTGGCAGGCTTGCACCTGGCACGGGCACCGTAGCCAGCCCGTGCCCCTTTAAGGGCTCCGGGGCCAGGAAGGGGGCATATGAGTTTCCCTGGTGTTGGCCAGAGTGGCCACCAGGGAAAGCAGGGGAGGGCTAGCCTCCCACTAGTTCGAATTAAGGGGCTACACACCCCTTAATTCGAACTAGTAAGTTCGAACTAGGCTTAGTCCTCGTAGAATGAGGTTTACCTAGTTCGAACTAAGCGCTCCGCTAGTTCGAATTAAGTTCGAACTAGCGGAGCGCTTGTGTAGCGCCTATCAAAGTTAATTCGAACTAACGTCTGTTAGTTCGAATTAACTTTGTAGGGTAGACATACCCTCAGGGTTTGTGGATCCTATCACTGTTCCAGTGATTTTCTAGATGCCTAAATGTTAGTTAATACAATGTTCCCCTTATGGAGCCGTAGAAGGATTCTCAAGGTAAGGATGGATGGAAAGTGTGTTTTATTGTGGGAATCCAACTTCTGTCCCAAGATCTCTTGTACCCTTGCCCCAAAATCTCTCTTCTTAAACTCCCATTTAAAGTATCCACTTTTCTACCCCATACAAGGTTTTAGTCTTCAGTCCATGGGCTACTCTTTTCCTCAAGTAGGGGACAGGTTTCCATACTACAGATGTCTACTCTCTATTCCCCACTGCATATGCAGCTGCATAAAAAGAGAAATCCTGACTGTGTCCCTCAGGCTGTGTCTAGACTATACCAGTCTGTCAACAGATAGATGTAGATTAGGCACATTGTAATTGCTAATGAAGGAGGGATTTAAATATCCTGTCCTTCATTAGCATAAACATGGGCACTGTTTTTTTTTAATGGAGCAAAAACACGACAGTCTAGACGTGGATCTGTCGAAAAATAAACCCTTTTTTGAAAGATCCTGTATTCTTCAAAAAACGAGGTTTACGGGATCTTTCAAAAAGGGGTTTATTTTTCGACAGATCCAGGTCTAAACTGCTGGGGTTTTGTTTTCGAAAAAGCTCCATTTAAAAAAAAATGGCGGCCATGTTTACTCTAATGAAGCATGGGATATTTAATGCCTGCTTCATTAGCAAGTTCGACATGCCTAATCTACATCTCTGTCGACAGAGAGGTGTAGTCTAGACGTACCCTCAGTAGGCGAAAAAGGGAGATAACACCAGAAGACATTAAAGTGGGAAGAAGACATGTTGGCAGCATGTAAGGAAGCTCTTTGCCTGAATGCTCCTGTGTGTAGTATTCTGGGAATATGAGTAGTAGGAGTACTAAAATGCACATACAAACATGTAATTAGTCAGGGTAGACTGTGCATACATTTTCTTAATTTTTTATTCTCATTACAATCTTAGAAGTCAGGCAAAAATTACCTAAAGCGTAAGGAAAGGGAAGAAATAGATTATTATGTTGTCTCCACCTCAAATAAGCAGGGGAAACTTGCAAAAGCATAAAATGCTATTTATTCTCCAAAGTCATAGAACCAAAGCCTAGAGAGTGATTTTTGGTGTGTCTGTATAAAGGACAAACACAATGACTGAAGTGTTCTCCCCCAAAGCTAGACATCACTATACAAATGTCACTTTGGGGAGGAAGGATTGGAATAGCTCTGACCACCTGTTTTCTGCACCTTCATAATTTTAAACTAGTCAGAACTAACTGGAAAACTAAATATGTAAATTTTTGACAGAGTTTTGCTGCAGCATTCTTAAACACATGTTGTTCTCTCAAATGGAAGTGAAGAAAATGAATTTGTGAAACTTGTACTAGTAGAGACCAAAAATAGATGGAGCACTAGAGCAAGAGAGAAAGTTACAGAGAGAGAGCAAGCGACAGAGTGAGCGAGAGAGTGAGAGAGGAAGAACAATCGAGGGAGAACGATAGATAGATAGATAGATAGATAGATAGATAGATAGATAGATAGATAGATAGATAGATAGATAGATAGATAGATAGATAGATAGATAGATAGTGTAAGAGCAAGAGTGAACAAGCTCAATAGAGATAGAGAGCAAGCCTGTTTATTGGCACACAAACTAATATACTAAGTAGAGTATGTACTATATTCCTAATACAGTGATACCAGTACCAATGGTCATGTGATAGGATGTTTTCAGGGGTGGAAAATCTTATTTTTTTAATCAGGAGTCACTGACATACAGAAACAAATCTGTGCGTGGGCCATACACAGATCTGCCAGGGAGAAGAAGGGCAGAAATTTCATCAAGCCAGTTCTCACAGCTCCTGTGCTGGGGTAGGTGGGGGAATGAAAGCTCAGGGGGGCAAGAAGTTAGGTGTGGTAGAAGGTTCGGGGCCGGGGTTGGGAGTTAGGCTCTAGGAGGGAATAAGGGCTCCAAATGGGGCTGTGGGCTCTGGGGTGGGGCTGAGGTGCATGGGGAGTAGGAGTGGGCTCAGGATTAGGGCTGGGTGCAGGTTTAGAGTTTGGGAGGGAGTTTGGGTGTGGGAAGATTCTGATCTGAAGCAAGGAATGGGGTGCAGGTGATGGAGCAGCATCTGGAAGAAATTTGGACACAAGAGAGGTTTCTGACTTGGGAAAGGAGGGTTGGGATGTAGGCTCTGGGTGAGCATCACTTATCTGAGGTTCTCCTGATCAGAGGCGCAGCAGGGTGAGGAACACTCGCATGACTCCCCCCACCCACCTTTGCTCCCAAAGTGTCTGCCACATCCAGTTCCTAAATGACTGGGCCAGGCAGCTGTTTTTCACCAATAAGCCAATGAAACTCCCATTCCCTCCCCTTATACTGTACCTATTATGCCTTTTTTTTACAAGGGCTTTTGACTTGATAGCATTGAACATGTAGCACTACTGTACCAAATTGTATCAGTGGTTGACACAGTACTTCAGTTTCTTGCACTGAAAAATGTGAGAAGTGTTCTCTATCACATTTAATTGCTGTGTATAGTATTGCATAAGTCAGTGGTTCTCAGGTTAGAGGCCGTGAACCCTCAGGGGGTCAGAAGCTGTCAGTTTTCACTCCAAAATCTGCTTTACCTCCAATATTTAAGGGTACATCTACACTGCAACACTATTTTGAAATAACTAGCACTATTCCAAAATAAATTAGTCTGCATCTATACAGCAGGCTGTTATTTTGAAATAGTGTCAAAATACTGTCAACCTGGAGGGCTTCGTATTCCAACTCCTGTAACCCTCATTGTACGAGGAATAAGGGAAGTCAGAGGAAGAGTGCTCTATTTTGAAGTAAGTGCTGTGTAGACACTCCCAATTTCGAAATAAGCTATTTCAAAATAAGATATGTAATTGATGTAGCTCAATTTGCGTAGTTTATTTTGAGTTATGCCCTGCTGTGCAGATGCACCCTATGAGAGTATTATATATTTAAAACTAAATTAATTTACAAAGGCTTGCTGTGTGAAAGGGGTCACCAATACAAAATTCTGAGAATCACTGGCATAAATGGTATGTAGTGAAAGGCATTCCCATTTTTACCAAATGAAGTTAGTTGTGTGTTCGATTCAGACCCCTGGGCAAGTTGTGTGTGTGGCGGGGGGGGAGGGGGGCGGGGAGTGCTGGCTCCATGCTCCTAGAAGGGGTGGGGCCTTAGGTGCATCCCGACCTCAGAAAAATGGTGCTCCCCTGACCAGCCAAAAATGTGCTACATGATACTCCAGCAGTGATTTAAAGGACCCGAGGCAGTTGCCAGCTTTGCCTTCTCCCCATTGGTGAACCTGGTTAGGTTAGCCAACTTTGCATACTATAAATTGGTGGACAAGAACTTGTTTGTACACACAAACAAGTTAGAATCAGAGTACAGAAAAAAAAAGTTGGACTGGAAGATGACTGAGGAATTTTAACAATTTTAATATAATTTAAAATATAATAAGTTAAGCCTGATGACTTTGGCACGTTTTTGTTTCCTTTTCTAATTAGAAAGTTAATCTCTGTCATTATACAAGTAAATTAGATGCAGTCAAGATCAAATTGATTTACTTTTATATATGATGTAGCACCGCTCTAAGCTCTCATTGAGCTGATTATTTTTATATCTGAGCTCTTACTCAATGAGAGAAAACTAAGGGTCACCTTCAGAATTATCTTGCCCTAGAAAGTCAAATATAATGTAAAGACATTGAACAAATACATGGACAACATATTCTGAATATTCATCTAAAAACCAGTGACGAACAGAGCAACTGGCAAATAATGAAATGACCTAGCATCACCATTCTTAGTTATTACTTTAACTATTGGACCTGGTTTATGCACTTCTGGAATTGCTGCAGTTTCTAGATGCCACCATACAGTGCAGAAGCTTGTTTCTCCAATTGACTTTGCTAGATTCCTTAGACTGGAGTTCACTCATTGTATGTGAATCTTCAAAGTGCTGTTCTACTCTGAAAAGCCACTGCTAATTAATGTGGCACTACACAATACATTCTCTCTCAGTGATTCCATATCAGTCACTGTGGCAGTGGTGCACAGTGTGAAGCAAATTAACAAGATAATCAAAGTTACCATTTTAGTCCATTTAGTCTTCAGTAAGCAAGAAATACATAGAACTAAGAGAAAGCTGTTGACCTAGTTATACTGAATGTCTTTTAAATATGGTTACTCTCCAACCTCTAAAGTTACTTATGAAAATTATAAACAGGAAAATAAACTCCATACACTTGTCCTAAGCTATGTCTGCTCCTTCTATTCATGGTTGCTTCTTCAACAGCTAATCCCGCTGTTTTAACTTGCTCTTGCAGCTACTCCATTTTGATGTTTGCTATGTAGCTCCATATCCTGAATCTCTCTGTTCCAGTGTGTTCTACTCTCTGCTGAGCAAAGGTGAACATTTCCAAGATTTCTGGCTTGCAAAGAGATCATGAAACTTGTAAAGTTTCATTTCAGAGATCATGAAACTTGTAAAGTTCACTTGGCCACTAGCACATTAAATACCTGAGCAGCAAGGGGAGCTAATGTGAACGAAACAATATCCAAAATGCTGAATGATCATGTATGGACTTATTTCCGATTCTGGCATTCATTAGTACATACATTCTTGGCACAGCATGTTTTCTTCCAATTTTTCAAACCAAAATTGACTCCAAGTTGAAGCCTGGAGTGATGTTTTCCCCTCAACCAATTACAACAATCCTGGAATAAGGGTTTATCATGTAAAATGTATGAATAAAGATTCCTTTCCTTTTTTTCTTCCCCCCATTTGGACAGTAAAAGTGGAGCATTATGTACAACAGATGGTGGTGTTTTCTTCCTTAATTTGCTAAATCGCCATGATGGGAATAAGGTAAAGATTTCATTTCACAGCAAACTTTGAAAATGTGAAAGAACATATAATTTCTATTCCTTGATGCTATGACAAGAAAGTGGCCTAATCAAAGACTGAAAGAAAAAAGTCTAAGGGAGGGGAAAAAAATCACTACAGATGCCAACAAATCATTAACATTTCAGCACAATGATTATTCTAGCATATAATTATGTTTAAAACCTCATGAAAAAACCTTGAGAAAAATGGTCCAAACCTACTGTTAACACATGAGCACTAAACACAGGTGACAACTCCTTTACTTAAAGTTCACTCCTCAGTTCATTTCCATCTTGTGGAACATTAAAAAAAAAGCAGACTATAGCTAGATATAAAAGAAAAGTTTAAGTAGACTTAGTAGGAGTCAATAAGTTATCATAAATAAGTAAACTAATATTGACCGTAAGACCCAAGATGATAAAGAGTTCTGTTCATTATTTTGTAATAGTCACAAGTTTTGCAAACTGTGATACGTAACTGCAAGGAAATAATTTGTACCTGTTTATAGAATTTTTGGGGCAACACTAGATGAATAAATATAGTTAGTATAGTAACCCAATTGATGAATGTTAATGAGCTTAACCTAATTAACATACTACAGAATATAGACACCTCAGTGTTGTGCAGGTGAGGAAGTTAAGATATGTATGCATAGCTCATTCTTCCTTTACCATGTGCTCAAGTCCCTCAAGACCTACAATACAATATCTGGTCTCAGGTACAACCTAAGTTCTTCTTCAGCATGCCACAGTTGAATAGGATCCATCTCAACTTCTACAGCTCTGCCTAAAGATAGAAGGAGCACACACCTCTAATGTTCTTCTGGTGTTGTCATTTTTCTTTTTTGGATTATTCTACTTATTGAAGTATATTCATAATAAACAACTTTTACAGTTACAGAAAGTCTTCCTTGAGTGTGAGTATTGTCACTGACATGCCCCCTAGGCTTCCCAAAGCAGTAACTCTCATAATAGAAATGGAAAAAAAATCCCAGGAAAGGTTGCATGATCCAACCTGCATGCTTAGGCAGGTATGTTGCTAACCAACTCAATGTTTATTATGAAAACTGTTGAAGAGTAGAATTAATTTGAGAAAAGGATTGGCAGTCTTTGATGTTTTAGAGTTACACAATGAAATATGCATGACAAAACATTGGCCCTGTTTCTGATCTCACACTTTGTAAACACAGAGCAACTTTACTGAAGAGAATGAGGTTACATTAGCATAGAGATAGTGTGGGATGAATCAGGCGCATTGACTCTGGCAAGTTCTATGCGCAATAGTCAGGCCAGCTCATAAGTAGGTGTAAATAAGTGTAGCTCCATTGAATTTACACCAAATGAGGCTTTAGCCTTAGCATTTGTACGTATGGAGTGACATCGTATTATTTGTTGTTATCAAACTGGTTGCAGAAGCATCATCTGGAGATGAAATTTCTAGAATGTATATTTATATTTATGTGCAGGATGTTAGGGAATGATGAATAGACATTAGTTTTAGGTATTTTATAATCGACTTATCCAAGAAAAATGTATACTGCTTTCTAAGGTTATGCGTTAGAATGAGGAAAATGTGCTAGTGTTGTTACCTACTTTAAATGTGCTGTATTGCGGTACAAGAAACCTGACATTTAATTTTCAGTCATATCATTTGCTCTCTGGGCTGGCTGAAACAGACAGTGCAGCTCAGATAATGTGGAAGGTAGGGACTGTCTTGTCTATGTTAACAGTATTCCCCAAGGGAGGATCAGCATGACAGCTCTGAAGAACTCCTATCTACTCTTTGAATGTAAAGACAATGGTTGCAATGTGGGTCTGAAGTGCAAGGGGGCAACCAGGCTGCTTGTAAAGATGCAAATCAGAAGACCCTTGAGGCTTTAAGCGAAAATAAAACAGACAAAGGAGAAAAGTAAAAAGTGTGGATTGAGCTCTCACTTTTACAAGTAGTAATACTTAGCTCTGATGATGCACTTTGAAACATTAAATAATCTTCATAATAACCTTTGGCATGAAATATCTTCCTTTCACAGAGGAGAGAGGACAGTTATTCATACAAGTTTCCAAAACTGGAGGGTGTCAATTTTAGTACCAGGATTTAAAAAAACAAAACAAAACAAAACAAACAAACAACTCCCCCCCCCCCCAAAGCCCAACCAACCAAACCACACACACATAGAAAAACAAACAAAAAAATCCAACTAAACTCTAGAGCAGGCCTGGGCAAAATATGATCTGGCTGGCCTAGACACCAGGGGTCCGAACTAGCCGGCATTTAAAAATGGCACCGGCCGGCTTTATTCAAATGAAGCCCGGGAAATTCAAATCCCAGGCTTCATTTGCAACTCCATATGACTACATTACCCCCACTAGTTCGAACTAAGGGGGTAGTGTAGACATACCCGGACAGTGCTTCAACTGCTAGAGCCTATAGATTTTGTTCCTGACGGGCCCCAGTAACTCCTTAGATACAAGTCTAAAATAAAGGCACAATTTTCTAACAATGTCAGGAAAGGGAAAATATTCAAATACTCTGGGTTTTAAGCAGATTTATTTCAATGTAAAACATAGCAGTCCCTACACTGGCCCCTGGGGCAGCCCAATAGAAGTTTAATCTCTTCAGGCCTACAGACTTAAGTACCCATCAGTCTGTTCTTCTGTTAAAGTTTACCTTCAGGTTTCCTAGCCAAATTAGACTAGCATGTCTCACTGGAGGGCTCTTTAATTTACTGTCCCATTGCAGCACCAGCCGTTTCCGCACATTTCCCGATATTGGACTGCTCCAACCAGAGTATCTGCTAGGCTGCCTATATGACATGGCCTTGACTGTATGCAGCTATCCTATTCAAGGACGGCAGCCTTTTCTTGTGAATCCACCAGCTGGTCAGAGCATTCTGAGCACTTCCAGACTCATCTCAATGTCTGTAACATGTGGCTTCAATAGCCTTCAGACTCCTGTCCCTTTGTGAGCCTGAGCTCCATGTCCTAAGAGTTCTCTTCAGATTCCTCTACTCAGTCCTTTGACTGCAGGGCCTATGCCCAGTCCTGGCTCCTTCTCTGCAAAATCTGCATGCAACAAAATTCAATTACAACATCTACCAGTTACATCCTGCTCCCCATGGAGTTCCTCAGCAGCTTCACTTATAGTCAGCATCCTTGTTTTGTTCTCAACGTCGCATGTGGCATCTACTTTTTCTGTGGGAAGGGTCACCTCTTGAGTCAGGGTCTTTCCTTCCTCTCTCATCACCTACTTCCTAGGGGAAACAGATGCATCTGCATGTTCTACCTGGAGGGTGACAAGTTAGCGGTGGGGGTAGGGAGGGGAGGAACGGGGGAATGGAAATCATAGTTTCCCGCTTAGCAGGTTAATCAAACCATAATTTGTTGCAATTAATAATAATAATAATAATAATAATAATAATAATAATAATAATAATAATAATACATTTCCTAAGGGTTTCAAAGCACTTTACAAGCAATAATTAGTTGTACTAACAGGAATTAAACCCACCAGTAAGCTGAAATCAATTGCACTCTTAAATACACTAGTAATAGAAATGTTGTGAGTGTTATATATATCTTAAAATAAGGACGTTTGAATGCTCTTCTGCAGCTTATCTTCCATTCCTGTTCTTGGTAGGTGGACATGGCTGATTCCTATGAGTTTGAAAGACTTTTCTGAGCAAACAGAATCTGAAAATTTATGATCATCATGGCACTGGCTGTCAGCTTTCAACCCGTAACTCCAGTAAAGAAGCCAGAAAAACTATGCTATTGTGTGCGTAAGTCTCTTAATCAGTCAATGTGACAATGCTGCTCCTGATAGGGGTAAGTGAGACACAGCATTTAACAATGTGTAATGGGAATTTAGAGTTCCTGAATGGTTCATTATTTATGGTTGTTGACACTGGCAGTCCCATTTATTCAGAGAACTGATACAGAGAGCCTGATTCTCCACTGCCTTTCATCTTGTGTAGTCTTTGAGCACCATTTGCAAAGTAGTGTGAAATGTTCCCAAACTAGAACAGTAACCATTTTCACCCACTGGGTGAAAGGTGTCCACAAGATGCAGGGCACTGAAGAATCAGACTTGCAATGGGCAACAACAACAAGGCCCCATTTGACCAATGAGCCTCCAAGCATATCAACAATGGAAGGGTTTTATTTTCCTCTCACAACAAATATAAATCAGGTGACCAAAGGAGTTACACCCATGTACAAGTTTATATGAAAGCAGAAACAGATCCAACATAGTTGGGGTGGTTCAATCTTTGTTCTTGTCCCAGCCCTTAATCTCAGCACTGAGGCTTCCAAGTGAATGCCAGTGGTGCCAGATGTTACAGCCTTTTGTAAATCCCTGTCTAACAGAAAACAGAGAGAGGCTGCCATCACTATGCAACATGTCTTAGTTTTAATGTGTCCAAATTTCCATCTTCATAAAGGGAACCCAGGGCCCATATAAAGTTCCAATGAGGCTTCTCTTTTCTAAAGTACCTCACTAAAGAATTTAGATCTGATTTGCATATCTGCTTCAGTCACTGAACTTCCATTGAAGTTAATAGATTTTCAAAACGAATAGATGCAGGATAGGGCACTAAGTATAAAGAGTGAATTTAAAAAGTTTCAAAACACCCAAAATACATTAAGTAGCACTGGACTGATTTGAAATATACAGGAGAAATTTGTAAGTGAAGAATGATCTCTTCATTGTGAAACAGTGATGTCTGTGATATTTCTTTTTATGCAATTCTCAAAAAATAGATCACTGTTCACATTCAAAGCATAGGAAAAGAACAGATATGGTAGCAATTAAGAATCACTTTTATGGTGATGGGAATAAGATTCTAATAGGAGTCTATTTGCAAAAGTTTACTTTGTGAAGGGTTAAACAGTAGTTTTATGCTACAAGAACACAGTAAATGAATTATTTAACAATTTACATTGAATGCTGGATATGACCTCAACTGCAGGAGCACTCTCCATTTTTAAGGCTTGTTTTCACATTTACCAGGTGCTATTTGTAACTTCTTATTAAGACAGACTCACAGCTGAAACATCTATTGGGCTGGAGTAGTGTTAGCAACTGCCATTCATGTTGTAGATTTGTATTTGTATTATTTTATTTTTCAAGCCAAGAAAAGTTAACAAATCTTCCAGTGCAGACATGACAATTCCAAACATAATTTAAATGAACTGCAAACATAGTAAAAGAACAGATTAGCTGATATTTTACAGCAAAATGTATAGAATATTTTCTGTAGTAGTCTCACTTTTCTTTCAACACGGATTTGTATGATAACAAGCATTGTCTATTTTATTGCAAACAGTTCCTTGTTTAAAAAAAGGGAAGATAATATAAAATTTCCAATGTTTCAAGTGGAATTTCTTATCTTATCAAATGACAATAAACTAATGAAAACCATGGTTCCCAATTACTGTATACAGTTATTTGGCACAAAATGCTAAAATTAAGGTTGTTCCTGATGATTGCTACTGATAAAAAATAGCGTAAGAAGAAGAAGACTGGTGCAGTGGTTAGGATATTAGCCAAGGAGAATTTGGTTTAATTTCTTGCTTCTGTGTGACCTTAGCCTCATTGTACCTCTATTCACTATCTGTAAAATGGGAATTATACTTCCTTAATTTGGGGAGTGTTGTGAAAATAAATGAATTGATGAGCTGTGTCTATTCATTCTACCCAGAGGTTAGAAAATAGGAAGGTGCATATGTCTAATTAAGACAACTCCATTCATAGTTAAACATGAACTCTGATCTCACTACAGTTGATTCAATGTCTCCTCCTTTTTAAAAAAAATATAGATCAAATCACTTGCATAACTTATCCACATGATCCCCTTTTTCTTGTTCTCTTTATAACTAGCCAATCAGCCCGTCATAAGATGGGATTTTCAGGTCTTTCCTCCAAGGTGGTCTTCTCTCCTGAGCCTCCGGTCTCTCTCTCTCTCTTTCTCTCCTCCTCCTACTGCCTCCCTCTCTCTCTCTCTCTCTCTCTCTCTCTCAGCTCTCCTCCCCCTCCTGCCTCTCACTCGTGCTCCCTGTCCTGCATGAGGAATGCGGAACCCAAATGGTCGCTTGTGTCACTTGCTCCCCCGAGGCGGCCTAGCTGAGCAGTGCAGAAGTCAGCCGAGTACCATGGCGGGAGGCAAAGGAGGGGGGCAGTGACGTGCGGCATGACAGCGGCTCCAGGCCCCGCCCCGTGGCCATGAACATCACTGCCCCACCCCCCTTCCCCTCTCGCCATAGCGCTTGGCTGGCTTCTGTGCCACTCAGCTGGGCCGATGCAGGGGAGCAAGCAGCACAAGTGGCCATTTGGGCCCGGCGCTCCCTATTCAGCACAGGGGTGCTGCATGGGGACCGCGGTGCCCAAACAGTCACTTGTGCCTCTTGCTCTCCCGCAGCTGCCTGGCAGAGAGGCACAGAAATCATCTGAGAGCCACGACGGGAGGCAACAGAGCCTCCCAGAGGGAACAGAAAACATTTCAGAGTCACAGACATTGGGCTACTATATATAAGATATTCAGAATGTTATTGCACACATTCAGATGTGTCTGGATATTAGAATCTGCATCTCTACTGCTACAAAGGAGTACTCTGGGAACCAGATTTAGCCAGGATCTGAGAATTCAGAAAACAAACAGTGATATCACAAAACCAAAGCTCTTGCAGTTATATTTGTCACAAACATGCCTGCATACTGGCAGACAAAATACTAAAACTGGTTTTGAATGGGTTCTATAATTTTCTAATTCTTAACAATTCAGTTCCTTATTTTCAGATTTGAGCACAAAGAAATCTCAAATCGTATGGTGATTTGCTCATCTGAATACTCAAATGTAAAAAAAAAAAAAAAAAAACACACAGAAAGGAAATTACCACTAATCCAGATTACCAATTTTCTTTCCTTTTTGCCATTCAGACCAATGGTCTTCAAGAAAAACATTGTCATTTGTGCTGTCCTTAGAGTAGAAACTGTACTTCTGAATAAAAATAAGATTTTGTTTTAGTTGTTTGGTAGCAACAGAATATGGAAACACTCTACTGGATTATTTTATCCCAGCCCATTAAATATAAAATAACGTTGCTGTCAGTGTGTCAGACAGGCAAGTAAACTTCCCTGAGCTTACTGTGGGGAGGGGAAGAGCTGTTCTGATGTTGAAGAAGTACAGTTAGCTGTCTGGACTCACTTCAAAGATTCCCGGATGAAGAGGAGCAGCCTATCAATTAGCCACAAAATGCCAACAAAGTTAAAACTGATCATGCTGGGAGTCAGACTGGATGAAAGCCACTTTCTTTGGCAAACTTATAAGGGAAACTTAACTGATAAGGGAAAACTTAAAAAACCAAATAGTCTAGTAGCACCTTAAAGACTAACAAAACATGTAGATGGTATCATGAACTTTTGTGGGCAAAACCCACTTCTTCAGATGATTGGAGTAGTAAAAGTCCAGATCCAAGAATAAATAAGGGGGGAGGGAGAGGAAAAACAGGAGGAAAATAGACAGTGAATAGATTATTCAAGTAGTTATAAGAGGCTGATAAGAACAATTAGTGCCTCCATTGGTTGGTTGGTTGGTTAAGGATGTGGAAGATAGTGTGCAAGACAGCCGAAATCTCTGTTCATTCCAATCTGATAACTTCATTTACGAGTTTACTTCTTAAGTTCCAACCCGTCTCTGTGTATTTGGCTTGTGGAATTGGGCTGAAACAACACGGTGACTTGGAGATTCATTAATGAGTGTCCAGGCTGACTAAAGTGTTCTCCAACTGGTTTCTCTGTGTTGCCTTTTTGATTATCTGATTTGTGTCCATTAATTCTTTCCCATAGAGACTGTCCAGTTTGGCCAATATACTTGGCAATGGGGCATTGCTGGCATTTGATGGCATAGATCACATTAGTGTATCCGCAGTTAAATGAACCCCTGATTTGATGGCTGATGTTGTTGGGTCCAGTGATGAAATCGCTTGTGTAGATGGGTGGGCAGAATTGGCACCGGGGCTGATTGCAGGGATAGGTTCCTGGATGATTATGATGGAGATGTGGTATGTGGTTACTGGAAAGAATTTGTTTGAGGTTAGGGGGTTGCCTGTAGGCAAGGATTGGCCTTTCCCCACAAGGCCTGTGAGAGTGAGGGGTCATTTTCCAGGGTGATTGCCTGGCCACTGGAGAGAAGATTGTTTACTAGAAGTGGTTGCAAACACAAAACCTCTTCCTTAGATTTGCCAGCAGAACATAAAGGTTTGTTGTATGAGACTTAGAAAGTTTGTACAGCTTTCCTGTGACAATGTCGCAAAGTGTTTTGATAATATAGATGAGTTTTGGATGTTTATCTGAAACCTCCCCCCAAAAAATTCGAAACTATTTCAGACTCCCCCCATATCAGATCTTGATCCTCCAACCTCAAATCCATTAATCGCATAACAGTTAAAGAAACTTTGGCCAACATTCTATATTAATTAGAATTGTGTATATTTTTCAAAGATACTTGAAGTTTAAGTAATAAGTACTTCCTCCCTAGTTTCCTCTCTTGCTTTGACTTGTCTTTCAACGTTTTGCAATTATTTGTCTCCTAGCAATCCTCAACTTGTTGGAATGTTCACAGAGAAAAAAATTGGATTCTTTTTTGGTTAGATTAACCTGAAATAGTATTTCACCCTGGTGGAACAGATTTTCAGGCTCAGGCAGTAGCCCTCTGCCTTCTGTGAAATTAAAGACAGGACTCCCCACACCCATATGGCTCTCATCCCATGTTTATGTTGGATGGAACTGTAGCATGCTTACTGACTGAACTGTCATTGACAGAAGAAAAACTGACAGATTCTCCTCTAGCGAATCAGTTTTAAATGGAAAACCACAAAATTGTAGCTTTTGTCTGTTTGCACCATGACTGCAGGTATTTGCATGCCCTTGATCATGAGATTCCTAACTAACATATATAACTTTCTAACATCCAGGTCATGGCTAAGCCTGTTTTCCATGACCCAGATGTTTGGCACAGAACTGTTTTTATAAGAAGAACAAATGGGATTCCAGCAGTGAAAAAAGCAGTATTTTCATTTTAAAAAATTGCCCCAAATAAAAGTATTAGGGCAGACATTACATAAGCAACAATTTTAGACTCACCTAGGTGTAAATCTAGAATAACAATATTAAAGTTGAAGAAATGATGGTGCCTAAAACCAGTGTAAGGAGAGAATCAGGACTAAAATTTTGCCTCTGGCATTGCAGGAGGGTATTGTGTTCTGGCAAGAAGAACAGATGAGTAAGTGAGTAATGTCTTAAGTCTTCTGTTTCTATGTCTGCCATTGCCCCACCAAAACCTTGGGCAACTCATTGAACTTCTGTTCAACCTCATTGAACATTAGGAAAAAGTTCCTAACTGTCAGGGTAGTCAAACACTAGAATAAATTGCCCAGGGAGGTTGTGGAAACTCCATCACTGGAGATATTTAAGAGTAGGTGTGGCAGGGTTACCAGCCCCGCCTCCTTCAACCCCATGGCCAGGTCCTTTAACTGCAGGCCCCACAGTCTAGTCCTTTGTGCACAGGCTCCGCAGCCTAGTACTTTATACACCGGCCCATCAGCCTGGTCCTTCATACACAGGCCCAGTGGCCTAGTCCTTCAATGGGATCCCTTCGTCATCCAGGATCTGGGAGGAAGGGGTATGGGGTCCCAGGCCCTCCCTCTCCACTGGGCCCCAGACCAGGGCCCTATCAGTGGTGGGTGGTTCCCACCACTAGCTCAGCAGGGAGTTCTCCCTGAAACTCGGTGAGCCTTTCCTGGTCCCTGCCCTGGGTTACTTCCTACCCCCTCACACTGGCTGACAGTGGTCCCACCTGTAGATGTGGGTCTGGTGACAGCAGCAACGTTGGCAGGCATGGCTTGGGAGACAGCAGTGGCTGGAGCAGTGACAGCTTCTAGAGGGGATGCACAACGCAGCTGGCGTTGCGATCTGGCTCAGCCCAGAGACAACAGCGGCACGGGTAACTGGCCAAGTGTCTCTGGTTCCAAGTGCACCGATTGTGGCTCTTGTGTCTGGAGAGGAGCTCCTTGTCTATCAGGGATGGTCTAGACAGTATTTGGACCTGCCATGAGGGCAGGCCACTAATTTCAAAGGGAGTACTTGAGCATGGAAATTGTTTATATTAGTTAAGTTTAGCAGGCATGTTCTCTCAATGCTTAAACTGCAGTTTTGTATCTGAATTTTAATAGATTAGCAAAGTAGTACTGATGTCATAGTTGAGATTATTATGCTCTTCAATGAGTAGTTCCAAAATACATTGCATAGTCTATTCTGGAGATCAGTAATGAAATAAAGAATTTCTCACCTCCATTCAATCTCCCATTCAATTCCACAAGTCCTGAGTACACAATCTGCTCAGTCTTAGTCTCTGTGAATGAACTGGTGACCTATTAGCGAAGAATTATGGTTGTGGTTGCAAACATCATAAAAACTGGTACTATATTTCAGAGCATCAACGGATGAACTAATAACCGAAAAAGTTACCCTTTTCTTTTCTTCTACTGGATGTTTAATTACATATTTGAGGCACTGAAGTTGTATACACTATTTTTAAAGAATATCGTTTTTTCTGGCCACCAATCCTCTCAATACAAGTATTGTTCCTAAATAAATGAAATAAAATCACTTTCCCTCTAGGCCAAGACTTCAGCCAGGTTTTAGCCCAGAGCTATTGATATTCAGGATATAAGACGTTAAATAAGTCTTTATGGTAGAAATGCTAACACATCCTTAACTACATTGGTTTAACTATCTTTTTGTCTCTTACCTGTTTTAAGTGAAAAATCTGCATTTTGTTTCATACCTCAAGTCATAGGAAAATGTTCATTTAATGTGTACACACACGACTTGCAATACTTACATAGGTAAAACGTTTACATGAAGGATCATACATATATAAAGGAAAATGTTAAGGATAAATTTTAAATAGCCCTGTAAGAGACAATAAAGCCAATTTTTCACTTAAGTACAGCAAGTTAATTCAGAGTTATGACATTCACAGCACTTGAGTTGCATTTGAAGTACTAGAATATTTTTCATTTCTCATAGGGTGATGTTTAGAGGAGTTGCGAGAGCTTTTTAGGATAGGATTCAAAGTGATATGGGCAAACTGGAGAAATAGTTTGAAGGAATGAAAATCAGTAAGGACAAATGCAAAGTACTCCACGTAGTAAGGAACAATTAGTTGCACACAAACAAAATGGGAAATAACTAGGAAGAAGTACTGTGTTAAGGAGCCTGGGGGTCATAGTGGATCACAAGATAAATGTTACAGAATAGTGTAAAAGCATTGCCCCAGGATCCACTGTGACTGTCCAATCAGAAATTGATTAATGCAGATGTATTTCCGCTGATACCCTTCATTGTAAAGTATAACTCCCCATCATGATTTGCAGATTTACAAATAATAACTAGCTGAGCTCACTTCATTTATATTGGCATCCCAACCATTATGCAGAGAGAGAAATTTTACCCACCTCCAGCAAAGCATTATTACATTTGTAGACTAGGAGATTCTTAATATTGAACTTTGGATTTAGGCAGGATTTCTTCAGCTCCTTAGTGCCACACTCGATTAGCACAACTCCTCTTTGGTTAGATATGAAACTGCATTCATCCCTGGCATAGCTAAATAGAATTGTATGAGGAATAAATTTTTCCTAGCTGGTACTGTACAGATGCATGGCGTTGGACTCACCTGCTGTGAGTACAATGGCACTATGAAGACTGAGACACTGAAATTATGATAGCAGAAGAATACCTTCACAATAATAAATATGTAGATGCAAGAGAAGATTATATAATTTACTGGAAACTGAGAAGGCAGCTGGGACCTTTGACAAATCTTGCTGGTTTTGACTGCCATTGTATGTTTACTCTAAATGCATCTGTATCACTGCAGGCAACATTTTTTCCCTTCACTGAAGAAACCTGTGTAAGAAACTATTTAGTTCCTCAAATTTCTTTAAAATAAGTCATGGAAACATTCCTAATTTTGAAGCTTTCACCTTGACTGCTCTGAGAATGAGGTGGAAGGTGAACACACTTGGAATAAAGATTAAAAACATCTACTTGTCATGTCATTTGAAATGTTGTTCTGGGCTTAAGTGCAAACTAATAGTATACAGGCAACATAAGTGCTTCCACACCATTCTTGTAATAGTATCCTAACTGCTGGATGAGTTATGGGACAAGTCTTTAAATCATGTTTTGAGGAATTAAAGTTATAGAAAAACTACCATTTACACTACTTTATATTTGCAAGTGACTTTTCTCCATCCTGCAGAGGACAAAGAAAAAAATAGAACAAACCATGGTCCCTGCTGATCTGACCTATGTGAAAATTCCTTTTCTTACCCATATGGTGGACAATTAGAGCATGGGCAATTAGGTAAGCCCACCAGCTAGACATATGGGGAAAAACTAACTATAGTAAGTCAAAGCTATCTGCATTTAATGTTCCATCACCATCCATTGGGTATATTTGCAGCTACAACTTGAAGCTTTCTAGTCCAGCACTCTCTGGTCCAGCATAATTTTAGTTAGTGGGATGTCCATTTAACATAGGTGAGGCCAAGTTTCCACAGTCCCATAAAGTTTGTTAATAGCCACCAGTTCTGGCTGTCAGTGTTCTGTGCTATTATTTAGCTCTAATTTAGCAACAAATGTCTTCTAAGACCCAGTAAGCAGTGGAAGTTTTGGTAATGCTGCTAGGCAATATTGATCTTCTGTGGTCAGCAAATTCTCTGGTTTGGCACTGGTCATGTCTCGAGGGTGCTGGACTAGGGAGGTTCAACCTGTAGCAGTAACATATTGACTACAATGGTATGTAGCCAATTCCATCCTGCCACTCCCTCCAAACATTGTTAAGTCTTGTTTTGAAGCCAAAAAAACTATCTCCAGCTGCTCCCCTTGGAAGGCTATTTCAGAATTAAATTTAAATATCCTGGGCTTCATTTGCATGTTCCCGGGCACCACCATTTTTAAATGCCCAGTACAGGCAGTCCCCGAGTTACACGGATCTGACTTACGTCAAATCCGCACTTACGAACGGGGCTTTCTCGCCCCGGAGCTCGCAGGCAGCGGGACCGCCCAGAGCGCAGCGGTCCCGCCACCTCGACCTCCGGGGCGAGAAAAGCTGCTCCGGGTGCCCCTGGTCTGCTGGGGACCGTCTCCAGCAGACCAGGGACACCTGGAGCAAAGCCGGGGAGGCGGAGGGGTCCTGCAGGGACCTACCTGGCAGCCCAGCTGTTCTGTCCCAGGCTCAAGATTCAGCCGCTGTTGAAACTGATCAGTGGCTGTTTCCAGGAAGCTGGGGGCAGAGCAATTCTGCCTCCAGCTTCCTGTAGTCAGCTCCTGGTCAGTTTCAGCAGCAGTGGCTGAATCTGGAGTCAGTTCCGACTTACATACAAATTCAACTTAAGAACAAACCTATAGTCCCTATCTTGTATGTAACCCGGGGACTGCCTGTAGTTCGAACTACCTGCCCGGGGCTACATGCAGCACGGGCCAGGTAGTTCAAATTAAAGCTCCTAATTCGAACTACCATTACTCCTCATTGCAGGTGGCAGTGTAGACATACCCTGAGTGAATATAACCACACCCAGGGCTCCCTTCCCCTTTCAGCAAGATGCATTGGAAGCAGTGGTTCAGACCCTGCTTGCATCAGGCTCAGAAATAGAACCAGTGCACAGGATAGAGGCAGTTATCTGGTCATGGTGGAATACTACAACAATGATAAATTTGCATGACAGATTTTCCACAGGGCCTCATGATTGATAGAGTGAAGGTTTTGATCAGATCAATAAGTTCCATATTATAGCTATTGGTGCTATTGACATTTTTTCTGGATCTGCATGGCAGAAAAAAATCATGTCAGTGGTGACTTGTGAAGGTTTGAAGCCACAATATGAATCTGGAAGTTCCTCTTCTGAAAGGGGAAGCAGGCTATTCAGTAAGATTCTTTCCAGCCATGAATAGGAGGCAAGGTCTTGAAAGTTGCAACAGACAGCCCTGTCTCTCTTTTTGGAAATGGTGTTGATGTTAGCATTATGTAATTCAGAGAGATTTCTTCTGTGCACCAGATTCTAAGGAGCAGCAAAGGAAGCTTGCTATTTAGTGATTATCCACTTTAAGCACTTCAGCTGGTATGCCCTCTGAAACTGGTGCTTTATTGTCCATATCTTTAATTGCTTTGCAGACTTCCTCTAGTGTCAAGAGTTGGCAAGAGACTATCTCCCAAGGAATAGAGCTGATAGAATCAATCAATCAGTCAGTCTTTTCTCATTTTAGATAGTATTTCATCCAGTCTTCTTTGATACATTTATTATCTTTAAAAAGATACTTCCATCTTTAAATCTCAGAGGCATGAAGCCACATTTGGTCCTTACATTTGGTCCTTAAAGGGTCTGTGTGTGTCAAACAACAAAACAAAAAAGCCCTCATGCCAGTCAGAATAAATGTTTGGATTTCCTTTGTCTTCCCACCATTTGGTTTTGATTTCTTGACTCCTCCTTTGAGCTTCATCTTTGAGCTGATGGAAAGAGGTATGTATGTTTTTGACTGGATAGTGGTTCATTTTGCCAATCATAAATCCTTTTTCTCTTCTGGTCCGAAAGGACTGTAATTTCAACATTGCTGTTATCAAACTGGTGCTGATGGTGGTTTTAGGGATTTGCAGTCTTCTTTGGCACATGTGATGCTATTTCCAGCTGTGCATATAAACATTTTTTTACTGAGGAGTGTTTGGAAGTTATCTTGGAGCACTGAGGATTGAAGTCTTTGGGTGTTGTGTTGCCATTTGTGTGATTTGGATTACTTTCTATTTTTTGATATAATCATGATGGACATGGGTGAACTCATAAGGTTATAGTCAGTTCACGAATTAACAGCTTCTCTTATGACATAGGTGATTTGGATATCTTTTTAGATCCTGTGTTCTGACAATATCATATCACTCTTGCCACTGTTTTGAGTGGAGGTATTACCAAGGTGTTTTGTACTTGTTGCTTTGTCTGAAGGCTTTGTTTGTGATCATTAGTTCTTGCTCTGAACATTTGCTGAGTAGAATAATGCCACTGGAATTGGCTTTGACAAGTCCTTCCTTCCCAGTGGTGTTACTCCTTACCTTACAAATTGCTCTCAACTCTCTCTCTCAGAGGCTAATCTTATCTGTTTTTGGAATAGATGGCAACTTATCAAGGTTACCATAGAATGATTCTTTCTGATCTTCTTCCGTGTCAGCAATTGGTACATATGCACCAATGATTATAACAAAGAGCTGATTGAACATTTGGATACAGAGAGTCATAAGGCATTCATTAATGCCAATGGGGAACTCATTCAGTTGACAGTTTCATGATTGCAAAGCCAAAATCATGTATTTGCATGTACTTGCTGTTTTTCCTTTACAAAAAGGAAGTGTAATCACCATTGTCTTCCCTTAGGAGGTCTTCATCTGCATGCTTTATTTTGCTGAGAGCAACAGTGTTGACATTGTACTTTGAGAGTTCCTGGACAACAACTTCTGTTCTTTCAATTGTGGGTTTTTCTAGTAGGGTACAGACATTCTGCGTTACAAGAAACATTTGTGTTTTTCAACCATATTGGGTGTGATCCCTCTTTATGCAATTATCCAGTTAGGAATTGTAGGATAGCCTATGTTTCAGGAACCTTAAGATCCTTCTTTATATAGGGTTAGCAGAAGGGCGCTTAAAAAGGCCTGCTCGGTCATGCTAATTTCTGCCAAAAATGCCCCAATATCCAAATCCACAGGCACATGACCATCTTTTTGTCAGAGCCTATGAGCAGATCTATAACTAGGGACTCTTGATGATCACTTCACCTGTCCCTGTCACCACTTGCCTAATAACCACAGGACTTTATGGGTGGTGATGGAGAAAAGAAGTAGTAGTCTTGGCAGAAACAAGGAGATCCAAGATGACTAGGTATTTATCCTTAGTTGCAACCTTCATCCACCTTCTCAGCCATTGAGAAATGACCTTGTTTCATCCAACCTTTCTACTATTGAGGTCTTATATTGTGTTGTATTGGGCAGCACCTCACATTTGACTTTACCATCAGGGTGACCCTAATAAGAGTACTAGACTTCAGATGGCCTCAGTCTGAGGGTCTTATGTATGCAAATTTAACAACATTAAGGTGGCAGCCCAAGGAGAAGTAAAAATATCACTATGTAATAACACTATACTAATCTTATACTGAACTGCAAGCCAAGTAAATCTCATTAAATCTTTTGCAGTCTCACCCCATTTCACAAGGAAGAGTCAACAATTTAACATATTTCCAAATTACTAATGTGTTATTACTTTTTAATGAAATAATATAGTACTTTAATTTTAATTATGTCACATCACAATATACCAATGAAACACTTTTGTCAGAAACTAGAAACTAGAGTACAGTTTATGGTGCAGTATCTTGATTTTTAATATGTTTATTCACTTACCAGTTTGCATGATTTAGCAGTGTCATATGGACCTCCATTCCATCTATGTGAATTAGTGAATTTTTCCTGTATTGTTATTACAAATACAGTGTCTTACAGCACTTTGAACAGGCCAACTGTCCCCAAATAAATTACAGTCTGATGGCCACATTATGTAAATCATATAAAGTTGTTCTTGAACATATGAATATGCTATTGAAAGCAATGGGCCTGGTTGTGGGAGTAAGTACTAAGGGTGACTAAGGGTGTCTAGAATGCTAAAGAAGGTTCATTCTTCACTCAGGTTATCAAACTTGAGTTGAAATTGCAGTGAAAACATGGCAATTTGGCTTTAAACATAGCAACTCACCTTAAACTCAAGGCTGACCTAGACAGGCTTAAACTTGAGGTGCAAACCCAAGCTAAAAACCATATTGTCACAACTCCATTGCTATTGTAATCCAAGTTAGCAAACCTAAATTAAGAACACGCCTTTTTTTTTCTATCAAGGTATAGCCTAAATCAGTGGTCTCCAACCTTTTTACACCCAAGATCACTTTTTAAGTCTCAGAACAGGTGAAGATCTACTGCCCCGCCCCTTCCTTGAAGCCCCGCCTACATTACATGAGGAAATCTAATGTAAATGTACTGCGCAGGTGCGCAATTCAGAGAGGGCTGAAGAGCTACTCTTAGAGCCCCTGAGATCTACCGCTAGATCGCGATCTACTGGTTGGTGACCATGGGCCTAAATGTTGTTCCCCAAGTACACAATGGGGACAGTATTTAAAATACAAAACTGACAGGCATTATTGGCAGTCCTGTGAGACAAGGTGAATTTTCAGAACTGAGTTTGAGAGGAAGAGCACCATTTCATATATAAGGAAAGAAGGAGAGTTGGGAATGTGTGAAAAAGAAGAATCAGTTCCAGGTCAGAAAAGTGAAGTTGTGAAAAAAAAATTAAAAGTAGAACTTTAGCACGAGGGTAAGAAACAATTAAGTTGTACATTTTTATGGAATAAAAGGGAGATTTGTGAAAACATTAAAAAGTTTTGAATTTACATGAGAAGTAATTCTTCCACTCTACTCTGATGATTAGGCCTCAGTTGGAGTATTGTGTCCAATTCTGGGAATCACATTTCAAGAAAGATGTGGCGAAATTGGAGATGGTCCAGAGAAGAGCAATAAAAATGATTAAGAGTCTAGAAAACATGAGGGAAGACTGAAAAAAATTGAGCTTGCTTAGTTTAGAAAAGAGAAGACAGAGGGCACATGATAGCTATTTTCAAGTTTCTAAAAGGGCGCTACAAGGAGGAGGGAGAAAAATTGTTCTCCTTGGCCTCTAATGATAAGACAAGAAGTAATGGGCTTAAATTGCAGCAAGGGGGGTTTAGATTGGATATTAGGAAAAAACTCATAACTGTCAGGCTGGTTAAATTGTGGTATAAATTGCCTATGGAGGTTTTGGAATTTCCATCACTGGAGATATGAAGAGCAAGTTGGATAGATATCTATCAGGAATTATCTAGAAGGTTCTTGGTCTTGCCATGAGGGCAGAGAACTGGACTCAATGACCTCTTGAGGTCCCTTCCAGTTCTAGTCTATGATTCTATGAAGATAGGAGTAAAAGTTAAACAAAAGTGAGTGGAAGATATATTGGTGGAATATTTTTAGCCAGGCTACAGGGATTAGTATCTTCCCCATCCTTGAGAAGGGTGTGCAGTAGTCTAGACAGGAAATTAAAAAGATCATGAAACAGAGTATTCGCTGTAATGACAGAGAAAAGGGCAACTTTTGAAGATGCAATAAAAGGAAAAATTGCCCATATTTACTCCACAGGTGCGTCTAGACTGGCAAGATTTTGCGCAAAAGCAACCGCTTTTGTGCAAAAACTTGCCCGCTGTCTACATTGGCCGCTTGAATTTGCGCAAGACCACTGACGTTATAATGTAAGAATTCAGTGCTTCTTGCGCAAATACTTTGGCGGTCCTGCTCAGGGATAAACCCTCTTGTGCAAGAATACTTGCGCAAGAGGACCAGTGTAGACAGGCATCTTAATTTTTTGTGCAAGAAAGCCCGATGGCTAAAATGGCCATCGGAGCTTTCTTGCACAAAAGCACGTCTATACTGGGCACTTTTTGCGCAAAAAAGTACTTTTTGCGCAAAAGCATCTGTGCCAATCTAGATGTTCTTTTGCGGAAATACTTTTAACAGAAAAACTTTTCCATTAAAAGTATTTCCACAAAATCTTGCCAGTCTAGATGCAGCCCACTAAAAATGTATAGAATTGAGAGTTAATATTTATATAACAAAGGAAGTCTTGGAGATAACTGAGTACTGTTCTGCCTTCATTTGCTGTGTATCTTTTAAGATACGGAATTAATAACTACTGGAGTAGGTTTGAATGGAAGAAGTTATTTTCTGGGATTTCATAAGAGAATGCCTGAATGGGACAATCTGTTGTCGTTTAGCCAGATACAGGTTTGATCCTTAAAATAAAAACTCTTAAAATCTATCGAAATATTAATTGAAAAATGTTGTAAGGCTGCCCATGTAATCATTCATAAGCCACAAACTAACTGTATTATGGCTGCTTATGCAATCTGCATTGGTAACATATGTAAAAGGTACCTGCTGACCCCCATTCAGAAAAGCATTTAAGCACATGTGACCCATGCATATTTAGGAGAGCACTTATGCTTATGGTTGCCAACCCTCCTAGTTTTAGCAGGAGTCTGAGGAGTTGGTGCTCAGAGAAGGGTCAGTGCCTGGAGAGCCTTGGCCCACACCCTTGGGATGAAGAAATGTGATAGCCACTTCCAGGAATAGCAGAGAGTCAGTGAGCCTACTGAAGTTCCTCTGCACCACCAAACAAGAACCTCTTGAGGAAAGCGCTGCATGCACCCCTTTCTCAACCTGTACCCCAATCCCATGCCTGAGCCCAGAGCTCTCTTCCAGACCCTGCACCCCAAACTTCTTCCTCACCCCAGACTGCTCCTGTGCCCAAACTCCCTCCCAGAGCTTGTACCCAACCTCCTGATGTAGGCTCAGCTCAGAGCCCCCTGCCTACATTCCAAACCTCTCTGTCCCAGTCCAGAGCCCATGTACCAACCTCCTGTCCCAAACTGGCCAAAGTGAGCAAGGATGGAGGAGAAAAAGTGACAGAGAAAGGAAGGTTAGAGAAGGAGGGGGGAGCCTCAGAGAAGAGGCAGGACAGGGGATGGAGCAAGAGTGTTTGGTTAGATAGTTTGCAACCCTTGCTATTCTGAAGAGGACTCTTTTGAACTGAAGGTGAGACCCCGGAGCAGGCCAAGTGACTTGGGTTAGACAGGGAGAGTTTTCCCTCCCTGACCAGGCTTCATCCAGAACTGGTCCCCAATAAAAGCAGATAGCCTTTTTTACCTGACTCCAACTGGCCTTTGCCTACTCCCAGCCATTCTCAGCTTCAGAAGACTTATTCTTTCTGGTTTTTCCTCACACCAGTTACTTGACCATTATGACACTAAATGCAGGACCAGTATTCAAGAATAAAATAAATAAACCTACATATACATTTTCATACTACCACAGATCATTTTAAATTGCATTTGACAAACTGTATATGAGAACACAATTTAAAGAATGGATATACACAAGAGGAAGAATTATTAGTGCATTGGAAGAATAACTTTTTATTTCCTTGTTTTTGAAGGGTAAATATACTACTAGATGAGAAGTGAAGTAAGGCTTTGATCTGATCCAATTTTGCTGCTTAAAAAAAAATCTCACAATTATGTGATCAAGTAATTACATCCTACCACAGTGCATATGCCCAAGGACAAAGAATTAATTTGTCTATGCAACCTTATTTTGATATTTCCACTTTTAAAAAAAACTGTGGAACTTTTGTTTTGTTATATGTTCAGCTATGTGTTTCCTCTGTGTGCTGTCCCAGCTCTGCACAGGTAACAGGCATAGGAAACCTTGTGTGTAATGCTCAGTGACCACAAGATCAGTTAAGGTACAAAGACACCTGGCAGGCTTATTTTATATCCCTCTAAAATGGACTAGCTCAATAAAAAGCAGGGTGTTCTATTTCCCCCTTGACCAAAGGGAAATGGGAATCAGGAAGAGTTATGGGACGTGAGAAGTGTGTTGACATTTCCATTTTATTAGTTAACCCTAACCCTTTCCTTCCTCGCATCCTTTTGTACTTCTTCCAGTAAATTTCCCCTTATTATTTTAGAGAGTTTTGTTTCTTTGTGGGGAGGATGAGGATTGTACTGATTTACTTCATTATCTCTTGTGAATATTGGATTTTATGCTCCTTGCCAGCAGGAGTAGCAGCATTCATCATTTTCCCAAGGAACATTACCCCTTATGACATGGGCATGGTGAGGGTGGAGGCACCAGCTGCAGGACCAGAACCATGCAAGGAGAGGGAAGAAGCCACTCCAAATAGTAAGCCCCATCAAGGGAACCACACTTCTGGGGAGGTTGGGTCCAACAATTACTACACTCTGGGAAAGAAATTTCTCTTCACTAAAATATTTCCCAAATAATTGGAGCAATAGAAAAATCCTGGCAACATGCTCAAAGTTTGAAGCCAGTTCCAAAACCAAAGAAAAGAACAGAGAACTGATTGTCCCCCCACTCGATTACAAAGTGCAATAGATCTTTCCACACACAGTACACATGCTTATACTTTGGAGGGATGACATAGTAGACACTATGACAAATCAGTATTTGTTTAGCTACACAGTGTGACCTGAGAAGTCATTCCCTTTTTGTGCAACGAAGAAATAGTTTCTCAGATGTCACTGCTGGTAAGTGTAGATAAAAACTGGCATTTTAATACCAGCTTTTTTATGTAAGTAGATAGCCCCCACCTGTCTCTCTTGAATGCTGAGCTGCAATTCTGATCAGGTGTTAATCTGATACTGAGAAGAAAGACTTTCTTTGCCTTCCTCTACAGGCTGCAGCTCAAGAGAGAAGGGCTTTTCTTTGAGTGGAATAGATGCTGCCTGTTTTATATAGGTAAAAGAGAAAGAAAGGGGGAAAAATCTATACATGCAAAGAATTCTTGGGTTCAGGCTTTAAGCACTTCTAAAACATCTAAGTAGCTCTTTTGGATTACAAATGCTTGAATAAAAGCAGGCTTTCAGTAGTATTGTTTCACAAGCTTTGATCCGAAAAATGAGACAACAATTGTGAAATAACCTTTGAGAAGCCATCAAGCAGAGGAGATACATTTGCAGCTTTGCTAGTATTCACTTTTACAGTGGATAGTTCCATTTCCTTCAGAAAGCATCCAAGTACACGGCTCTCCCAATAATGCCTGTGCACATTACAAACTGATTTTATAATTGTGCATCAATTTCTAACCAGAAAATGAACTGCAACAACATGTGGAAACTGGTCATTCTTGGGTGACTGATCAATGCTTATTGCCCTCACGGTTGTTGAAAAAGATCAGTACAGGTTAAACCACCCAAATCTGGGACTCTCTGGTCTGGCAACACCTATAGTCTGGAAAGGCTATGGATGTTGTTGGACCAAATAGCCCCATGAGCGGGAGCCAGTCTGAAGATTTAGGGTTTGTGGTATCCCAGCCAGGCCTGCAGCAGCTGGGCAGGAGAACCCCAGCATTGGCAGGACCAGGAGACATCAGAGAACCTCTACCCTGGCTGGGGAACCCCTGTTGCTGAGGAACCTCACGCAGGCAGAAAGCCCCTAGCAGCAGAGCCGGTAACACCTGGAGAACCCTGGAGACCTCCCTGCAGTGGGGCTGGGATGGCTGGGCAGTTCTGGGAAAACCTCAGCGGCAGCAGGCCCAGACCACTGCAGGGGGGCCACCAGCAGCTGGATGCACTGGGGCTGGGGAATCCCAAAGAACCTCCAGAGGCAGCGGGACTGGTGGTATCTGGGCAGCCCTGGCTGGGGAACCCTTAGGAATCCCTGGCACAGGGCAGAGAGCCTCATCCAGGCCAGCTTTAGTGGGGTAGCAGCAGGGCAGTGAGCACCAGCTTTGGGTACCCCAGAGAGACAATCTGACAGTGGAACATCCAGCAGGGGAGCACTGGCCTCCTCTGGTCCAGCAAATTCCCTGGTCTGGGCTGACTCAGGTCCCGAGGGTGCCAGACCAGGGAGATCCAACCTGTATCATGTCACTGGAAAGCTGAATTACCTCAATGAACTCTTGGCAGTATGTTTTGGATATATGAGCCCAGACCAAATGAAACACTGGTTTTAATTTTGAATTTCGGGAACTATAGTCACAACCTTTAGTTTATCAACTATACAGGGTAGTTTCTCAGTTAGATGTTTCCCAGTAAAACCAGTCTTAATCTGGAGCAACCATCTCAGCCAGTATAACTATTCCAATTTTATATTAGTGTAATTGAGAGTAATATAAACACCAAGTTTACATTAATAGCTCCTGAGTCTGATTCTTCATTCTAGTACACTTTTACGAACATAACTCCATAAGTCTATTGAGTTAAAACAGCATCACCCCAGAAAACAGAGAATATTGAAGTCCTTCATATCAATACATAAAGGCTACGTCTACACTGGCCCCTTTTCCGGAAGGGGCATGTAAATTTCACCTATCGTAGTAGGGAAATCCGCGGGGGATTTAAATATCCCCCGCGGCATTTAAATAAAAATGTCCGCCTCTTTTTTCCGGCTTTTAAAAAAGCCGGAAAAGAGCGTCTACACTGGCCCCGATCCTCCGGAAAAAGCGCCCTTTTCCGGAGCCTCTTATTCCTCCTTCAAAGTAGGAATAAGAGCCTCCGGAAAAGGGCACTTTTTCCGGAGGATCGGGGCCAGTGTAGACGCTCTTTTCCGGCTTTTTTAAAAGCCGGAAAAAAGCGGCGGACATTTTTATTTAAATGCCGCGGGGGATATTTAAATCCCCCGCGGATTTCCCTACTACGATAGGTGAAATTTACATGCCCCTTCCGGAAAAGGGGCCAGTATAGACGTAGCCACAAGGTTAATGTGCCAAATTATTTACATTTACATTAGTATAAACTGTCAAACCTCACACCACTTATGCAATAATTCTTTCAAGAGCAGGTACTCATGACATAGTTCTTGAACAGCTAAGTGCAACTCCATTGCAATCAACGGATTTTCCACTCTTAACCAGGGCTGACATTGACGAAATGAGTTGTCGTTTTTGTATCAAGAAGTCATGTAACAGACATTTAAAAAAATTAGGATAGAACATTCCTTTTAGAAAGGACAGAAGCTAGAGTATTGTTAGGATAAATCTATGCATTCTAGCAAAGTATTTCAAAGATAAAAAGCTGTCTAATTTTTTTTGTATTACTCATCTTTCACAATAATATTTGACATTCTTTCCATAATATGGAACATGCTATAATATTCATAATACACCGGTGCATCTATTTTAGTTATTTTCTTTTTCAAATAGTTGATTCTCCCCACCCCTCATTATACGTACATGTCATGATTGACTACTGTCTTCCACTATTTTTAGAGCAGTGTAACTTTTACACTTGAGAATTAACTACAAAGGGCCCCACACTGTTTCCCAAAATGCCTCCCTACTTCCCATGCTTTAGTTTAGGTTTTTGCTAGACTAACAGTCCTCCAGAAAGAATTCCACCATTCTGTATTCTTTTTACTTCTCAGTTTTTGTAGCAAATTTGACATTTCCCATGTCATATCAGAGATACAACCATCAATTTGCTCTGAGGATGTGATTACTATAGCAGTTTAAATGATGGATCAGTAGCAAAGTGCCAATGTGGTAGCAACAGTGCCAATGTGCTAGCAATCCTGTGATGTACCAAGGATCCTTTCAGCTCTGTTAGCTTGTCAGAAAAATTTTTGCTTTTCGTCTGCATTTCTGTCATTTCCAAGATATACTAGAAAGGTCTGGTTTTGTTACTGCTATCAAAAGGGAAGTTTCTAGTCACTTAGAAGATAGACATTTATTTCACTAATGTTTAATTTTTAAAAGTTGTGTTTTTGAGATGGCATATTTGCCATTCTTAGGATGAAGTGGTTTAGTGTGTGTTTCAAGATTCCAGATTGGTTTGGGGTTTGTTTGTTTATCTTTCCTCCCTCCCCATAATTTATGAAGCAAACAAATGTAAGTCATATGAATAGTTTAATAGGACACACCACACTGCTGTTTGAAGCCTTTGGAACCTTTGAGAACAACTACCTATGTTGAAGAGAAATACACATTTCTCGAGCTTCTTTATACTGTTTATGCTTACAAATAAACATTTACTTTTGCACAGAGAGAACAAAAGGAAAGTGTCATGCCTGGAAGGTGAAAATTTTAGAAAACAGGTTATTGAAGACAAGAGATCAGGATCATAGAATACTAGAATTGGAAGGGATTTTAAGAGTCCAATCCCCTGCCCTGCCCTCACAACAAGAACAAGCACCATCTAGATCATCCCTGATGGATGCCTATCCAACCTGCTCTTAAATATCTCCAATGATGGAAATTCCGCAACATCGCTAGGCAATTCATTCCAGTGTTTAACCACCCTGACAGTGAGAAAGTTTTTTTCTAATATCCAACCAAAACCTCCCTAGCTGCAATTTAATCCCATTGCTTTTTGTCCTATGATCAGAGGTCAAAAAGATTGTTTTTTCCCTCCTTTTTGTAATATCCTTTTAGATACTTGTAAACTGCTATCATGTCTCCTCTCATTCTTCTCTTTTCTAAACTAAACATTTCTCCAGAACTGGACACACTCCAGCTGAGGCAGTGCAGAACAGAGCAGAAGAATTACTTCTTGGCTATTTCTAGACTGGCATGATTTTCCGCAAATGCTTTTAACGGAAAAGTTTTCTGTTAAAAGCACTTGCAGAAAAGAGTGTCTACATTGGCACGGACGCTTTTCCGCAAAAGCACTTTTTGCGGAAAAGCATCCGTGCTAATCTAGACGCGCTTTTTTGTGCAAAACAAATCTGAGCTGTCTACACTGGCCCTTTTGCGCAAAAGCTTTGCGCAAACGGACTTTTGCCATAATGGGAGCAGCATAGTATTTCCGCAAGAAGCACTGATTTCAGACAGTAGGAAGTCAGCGTTCTTGCGGA
The DNA here is from genome assembly GCF_049634645.1 of Pelodiscus sinensis. NCBI lineage: Eukaryota > Metazoa > Chordata > Testudines > Trionychidae > Pelodiscus > Pelodiscus sinensis. Next base: position 259,723,799 of record NC_134711.1, read on the forward strand.
AATTCAAGCGGCCAGTGTAGACAGCTGGCAAGTTTTTCGGCAAAAGCAGTTGCTTTTGTTGAAAAATTTGCCAGTCCTGACACAGCCCTTGTGACTTGCTTGTGTCTACACTACAGGGTTTTTGTGCAAAAACCCACGGAGTGTCCTCACCTCAAGTGAGGTGCGCAAAAAAATCTACAATCAACAGAACAGAGGGCTTTTTGCGGTGTAGGTATACATCCTTCTACAAGGCATAACTCCTTTTTTGCAAGAACTCTTGTGCAAAAAAGCGGTGTATGGATGCTCAACAGTGGGATCTTGCACAAAAAAATCCTATCACAAAAAGCACAGGTGCTCTGATGGCCATTATGTTAATGGCAATCAGAACTTTCTTGCGCTAGAGTGTCCATGCAGTGTGGACATTCTCTTGTGCAAAAGCACATCGCATTTGCGATGAGCTTTTGAGGTGCGGACATGCTTTTTTTTGTGCGAAAAACTTCTTGTGCAAAAACCTTACAGTATAGACAAAGCCTAAGAATTTAAGGCACTTCCTTAAATATCATATTAATTTGCTTTTGCTGGTTTTTGTAGTGTGTGCAATTCCTCTGCACAAGGGATAGATCAAAAGCTCAGAAAAGGCTTCCTATTTAGACCTCTCTGCCCTATGACAGTATTTTCATATAACATTAGTGCACAGTGAATATCCTCTTCTCAGTGTGTTTAAGGTGCACTATTGCTGCTTGAGATTTAATCTGTAGTTACCTCACACAGCAGCATAATGTCTCAGAGCTCTCCTTTTAAATTTAATCAAAGGCCAAGCAACCTCTTGATCTTTGGAGAAAATCTACTTCTAGAAAATCACCACAAATAATAGCAAAAAGGCTCACAAGTGCCCTGCAAGCATACCAACTTAATTTTGATAGAGAGATAAAAGTATAAATGAATGAACCTCACAGACTTTTAGGTTTTGTGAAGTAATTGAACTATTTTGGAGGGAGTTAAAGTAAGAGCCTATGTTTACTAAACAGTTCTTTGCTGATTTAAATTCAGGTATTGTTTCCCTCAAGACAACTTATGTTTAAAGGCATTTGTAAATGTAAACAAAAATTTACTCTTTCTGTGGACTGCCTATGAATACTGGGTCTATTTGTCTTCACTTACACTGTGTAAAGAAGAAACTTCACCACAGCAAATCCAGTTACAACTACTGAAAAGTGGTGAAAAGAATCTCACCTTGCATGTATGCAAGTGAACACATGAGCACAAAGTTTCTTCTTTTGTTCCTCCCTGCCCTCCACCACTATTACTTCTCAATCTTTCCTAAACATGACACACATCCAGTATTACTGAAGTTTGGACCAAACTTTTGAACATATTGGCAGCATTTGAAATTAAGTGCTATAAGTTGGTCCATTCCTAGTAATCAGCAGCTGTTTACTTCTTGGTCATATTTTCCTTTTCAATGGATGTAAAAATCTAACCACTGGCATGTTTAAATTTTACCTTGTTCTGCTGCCCAACAGCTTTTCTAAATCACTAATAAACAGAATCCCAAAGACATTGCTAACAGGAAATCAGAACATATGGCCAAGTACACTATACATTGATTTTTTTCCTCTGAAACTCTCAGGCTCTGCTATCAGGTCACTCTTCTCTTTGAGAGGATACATTCAGCAAAGGCTTGATGGCTGCTACTTTCTAAAGAAGAAGAAACTTCTACCACCAAGTTAGCACAATGCAGAAAAAGAGTTTCCTGATACATAGTCTTGTGTTCAGCTTTCTTAAAAAGACACAATAGTCAACATTTCTTTTTAGCACTACAGATCTATCTGTAGATCTTATTCCATCATCTCTCTTAGCTATCTTCTTTTTCAGATGAGGCTATTTTAAGTCAGGTACAACTACTATATTGAACTGATGTTTGGTCCTTTAAAACATAAAGTGTCTCTCTGGGACTTCTGTAGCTCCAATGAGCCACAAATCACGTAATAAGCACACCTGGCATTTGTCTAGTGTTTTTCATGTGTAGATCTAGAGTGATTTACAAGATACCAGAAAAAAACATGGAGCCATTTTATTCATAAGGAATTAAGATAATCAGATCCAAGATCACAAAGAATCAAGGACAGAGCTGGAAACAGAATTCAAGTTTTTTACTCTTGTGCCCAGCTGCTTGGACTACTCTGCTTCAAAAAATAATTAGGTCACAAGCCTTTCTATGGAAAATTGTCTTTCGTTAATCTGTATGGGACTGTGTTAATATTGCCACGTGACACAGCCTGTCATGGCTGGAGGTAGCTATTCAACCTTTTTGGCGTCAGTTTCTTCTACCTTCCAGCCATTTCAAAGTGTCAGTCTGTCCTGGCCCATCAGCCAAACAGCTTTACAGAAATCTACCCCATCCAGATTCAGTGTTCTTTACCAAAAGATGGGCAAATAAAACAGTAAGCCTGGTTAGAGCTCAGCTAGCAGACACACCATCACAGGCATGCCTCAGCTGTTCTGTACCACTCTCCTTTCTATCCATAGGCTTATTTGCCTTGATCAACCAGCTCAAGAGGTTAGGCACACTTATCTCATCAATCGGGGATTTTACCAGGCTGCTGCTTTTCAAGGTGTCTACTTCCAGTCAGACTTTTGACTCACTCCCCAGTACTCAGCTTCTCAGTCTTCTTTCAGACTACTTCCCAGAGAGCTAGAAGCCCCTCCTCTCAATTGGCTCGCCTCCCTCTGTAGGGCAACAAGGCCTACTCTCTCCCCCATATGGGATTTTTTTTTCCTATCCCACCCTCCAGATGTGAGCAGCCAAGTTAACTGGACTCACATCACCTTAACCATTTCTCAGCATGTTGAGTAAACACACCATCACAAAAACCTTTGCCCAGTGGTTAATCCCTGGACCTGGGATTCATTTTGTCACGGTAAGTTTTAGACCCACAAAATCCTCTCCTTACTTGAAACTTGTAATTAGGAGGTCTCTGAACCCCAACTGCATTCATTGACTACTTCTTGACTATATTACTCCATCACTACTAGGAGCCATCTTTTCCTCATGACTATTCCTGTGTTGAGTGTATTTAGAGTGGAGGGAATGGATTTATGGGCCAGGTGGACTAAGTACTCAATTGCTCCAGAACAAGTACCCAGTAGCAGGGATTATAGCAGTACAAGCTTTTTCTGGCCACACCGAGGATGTACTTGAAGCTCACATAGGAGGAATCATCTCTAAGGGTGAGATGATAGTCTGGTCTCCATGCCCTTCCATCTCTAATGTTTTCTGCTGTGACTTCCAAATTAGTACCAAGTGTAGTGATTACTTTTTTAATATGGATAATTGCACTCTGGGATGTGAACTCTGACAACCAAGCACATTTTTAATAGGCCACCAACAGCAACAACTTTCAATCACTTCTGAACTGGGATTAACTCACACTGGCAGCCTACAGATGAAAGCTATAATAGCCCATTACAAATCCTCGAATCATCCATTTTTTAACACTGGCAAAAAGGACTGTTTCTCTCATGAGATTCTTATCTTCACCCAAACACTAATAGGCCTGCTCACAAAGAATTAATTGACTTGACTATTACATGAACTCTCCCCTCTCCAAGTCAGCCTGAGGCCTTGATTTTGAAAGACCATTAAAATGTGCTATGATTTAACACAGTTATGATCAGCCACAATGGACAGAGCCAAACAGCATTTCAACTTAATTCAGAAACAATGTTTGAACCAATATAGGAGACTGAATATGCACATCTGCTTTGTGGAAGTATCAGAAACTGAATGTAACCCTATATCATTTTTCTTCAAAGCTGAGTAGCCCAGTATACAGGGCACAAGAATGAAATTTTTTTAAAAATTCTAGTTCCAGTAGTGGCTCAATTTAAACACTGGGGAAAAGGAGCCATGCAAAGTTTAAGCAACTTGCCCAGTGTCACAGAGAGTCAGAGCCAATATTGATCACATAAGAGATCTAAGATTGGGCAAGAAAAAATGGAAAATACTAGTCAGTTTTTAAAATCTTGGGTCAGAATTTTATCTCATATAATACTTAATGATATTAGATTATTTTTCTACTTCCTCACCTTACAGTGCCTGCAGCGATCCAGCATCAATTGAACTAAAACTCCTTTTTTCTTACATGGTTTACCTGCTATTACACAGGCTGGAATTAAAATTAAGGAGAGAGGAAACTATTATAAAGAATTTCTAAAGGGTTTCATTTCTGCATTTAGGTACGACTTTCTATCGGACAACACAATTGGCTTTACTTAGCTGAAATGTCATATTTGCAAGCTGATGAGTATAGCAAAAAAAATCCATGTTTTTTTTTTCAGAATGATTATCTGCTCTGCAAGTAGTAATAATAAGGTATAGGTCAGACATGTCTCCCTCATTATTTTTGAATAGTTTCATTTGCAATTGACCTTTTACTGATTCATAATGAGACATTTCAAAAATGTTTCCAGCCTTAAAAAACAAATAAATAAATTGAACTGCTTTGTGGACCAGTGATGATGTTCACAGAAGACTTTAATATTGCTTGAAAATATGTCAATGTGTTATTGGGAAGGATGCACAAAGAGTTCAGACCTATCAGCTTCTTTTAAACTCCATCTCTGCTTGTGTTGGGTCTCTTTGCCACAGTACAATCTCAGTGGAATACAACTACAACAAATCTGTGATACTTAAAAATACCTCCCTGCACCCACCTGGTCTATATTTTTGTGCCTGTGGTCAGCACATGAGAAAGGTCAGCATAGCAGAACAATGTAGAGATCAAAGTAATGTTCGGTTCACTTGTTATTCGTGGAAGAAAACATTACAAGTTTGATACAACTTTTATCAAGAATCAGAAAATAAAAACCCGAGAATGCAAAACAGAATAGCATGTAACTATGCGTCAATGACTGCCGTAAGATGATGTTAGGCAATCCATTCCCCTAAAAAGATTAACAGATGAATTTTCCTCTGGGAAATATCCACACATGGACAAGGAGAGTGTGGCAGAACACAATGTTTCATGAATTTGCAGAATGTTGCTGATATTTGTCTTGGGATTTGCCTACTGAGGAAGAATCCCCATGCTGAAATGTTTTTTTATGGAAGGTTGGAGGACAAGTCCTGGAATAGGAAGATGACAGAAGCATATGCTTTTCTATTTAGATGCATCACCATCCAGTGTATAAATTCCTGAGGCATATCCACATTCTATGATGAGGCTGAAGGAAGCTGGGCTAAAGGAAGGCTGAGGGAAGGCTGAGGCTGAAGGAAGACTGAAACTGGTGACATCACTAAAAGGCTGACTCACTCCTGTCTGTTCTGACCTTTTCACAGTAGTATTCTGTGAAGGCAAATTCTCCTGCTGTTTCATGAGGCTACTGATGCCCTGCCATAGCGACTGCTGCTTCTACAATATATGTGTGTGTGCATGTATATGTGCAGGGAGAAGGGGGACCAAGATCGCCATGTATTACTGCTCACTGACACAGTTCTGTGCAGTCCTCTCCAGCGCACTTGCCAGGAGAAAGGGGGATGATTGTCTTGCATGCTGAAGGTATTAGAGAGTGTCTTCATCTCATACCATGCACTGAAGAGAACCTGTGTGGAGATCACCTTGTTACCAGATTTGCCCAATACTCTGGGGTATGCTCATTTATCAGGGTTACCCTGATGGGACTGGGGGAAGGTTAACAATTCTATCAGTGTGATGTTGGGTGCTTACTTGTGCTCTCATATGGAGCTGAATTCTCCCTGCTGTCAATTCCCCCTCCCACTGGAGCTCTCCTGCAGGAACGAGGTTCCTCAGGATGGGGTTCTTACCACCTTGGCAACACACACAGACACTCACACCCACTAATCAGAGCACATCTGAGAGGACTGGGTACTCAGCACTCACAAGCTGACCCCCTCATATGTCCCTGGACTCAGCTGGCTGGGTTTCACAGCAATGCCACACTGCACCCTCATGTGCCTTTGGACTCCGTGGGCTGGATTAAACAGCACTTTAAGCTGCCATCCTCATAAGCCCCCAGGTTCAGCACCCCCTATCCCCACTTTCACACCACAGTCATTCACTGGTAAACCACACGATAAGCAAACCCCACAGGATTTTGGGCACTACAGGGATCTTTTGCTTGGGTACAAGAAGCGTTGCTGCAGAGCGAATGGGGAAGCCAAAACAACACCCCTTAAGGAAGAGTGAGCAAAAGAGAAAGAAAGAGAGAGAAGCAACCAGCTTAACAATGAAAGTGTTTTATTTCTGAGTAGTGAATAGATATCAAAAAGTTACAATATTAAATCTAACAATTACAATATTAAATCTAAATTGAAACTGATTAAAAATGTTAGGTAACCATATAACAGTTTACACAGTGCAGGGTCAGGAGGCTATGCTTAGAGAGATAGTTGATGAGAGAGAGAAAGAGAGAGAGAGACCTCACCACTCCACGGAGCTTGCACTGATCGGGGTTCCCAGATGATGATGGTAGCCGGGGGTCCAGAGAAAAGCAGGACAGAGCCCCCAGCACGATCAGACAGGAGATGAAGAAGTCTCAATGGAACTGATGCAGTTTAAGTCCAGGTATCAGAACAGTTTTTCTTGGGGCAAAGATAGACTTTTTATAGGGATAGTTGAAAGAGAAAGAGGAGAGACAATAGAGACTGATCACCCCTGGTTATGGGTGATGTTCCTTGAACGAGCTCACAATGCAACTAGGCAGTTTTTTAGATGTCAATAGGATCATTACTAGAATTGGTCTGATAATAACTAATTTGGGTGTGAGCAGGCCTAGATTCATTAGCATCTGGAGCAGGGATTTCCCATCAGGCAGTGCTTCTCTGCTTTCGGTGTCCCATAGTTCACTGCGGTTCTTGCCTTGGAAGAGCTGCTCTCCATTCTGTATGCTAATGAGATGTCCCTCTGTTCCATCTTTAATGCAAATGAGGCTGGGGTGTTTCCTTAATTGTATCACCATTGTCTGAAGCAGTTTAGGTGTGTCTTCCCCGGCCTTTTCATTGCTTTGTCTGATTCCAGCAAAGGCTGGGGGGAGGGGAGATGGTTTTCCATGAATGTCACTCCCTGGCTCCCAAAAGCCCATGGCTGGTAGGTAACAACCTTCAAGGCTGCCAAGCAACAGAAAGTGGCAAGATGAACAATCCTTTTCATCTCACCTTTTTGGGTCTCTTCTATGTTGTGTGTTTTGCTGCACAAGAGTGAAGTGACAATGAGAATCTCTCAAAATCCCCTTTACCATAGCCAAAAAGATTCTGATTGTCCAGAAAGAAAGGGAGCGCTGTGAAATTCCAACATAAGGGAAAATATCTGTTCAACTATTATAAAAAATATGATGAACATTCTAATTCTATGCCTGAAAGTCTGGCCCTTGACTGCTTTCACTCTGTACGACACAGTCAACTTATGAAACTCCTTGCCAGAGGATGTGGTAAAGGCTAAAACTTTAACAGGGTTCAAAAAAGAGCTAGATAGATTCATGGAGGTTAGGTCCATCAATGGCTGTTAGCCAGGATGGGTAAGAATCATGTCCCTAGCCTCGGTTTCTCTGGAGGTAGGTGACATGAGGATTACCTGTTGTATTTCCTCCTTCTGGGGCATCTGGTAATGGTCATGGTCAGTGGACAGGATACTGGTTTAGATGGACCTTTGGTCTGACCTAGTGTGGCAATTCTTATGCTCTTATCTAGTAGAGGTGGAGAATTCTGGGAGGCTGTCCTCAATAAGTGATCCCAAATGGAGCTATAGAAGTATGTTCTGTGACTCAAATTACCAAGGAAGAAGGAAAACCTGATATATCATCATTGGATGTGACCCACACAGTAAAGCTGAGTAAGATTAAATAAAAAAGGAGAGCCATTCGGTAGGTTGTTTGAATCCTCCAGTAGGATTAAATAGAGAATTTATCCCTGCAATACGATTCAATTGAGCGGTTCTAAACAAAGTAAAATCAATTTATGGAGAGTTGTTAAGAGTAATTTCTGTAGAATTGGATTGTCTTCAATCTCTATTTTTATTTTAAGAGAACTCCACAATAGTGGGATGCAGTTAAAAAGAAGCTTATTTTAGTTGTATCACTTCCTTCTTGGTGGGTGGGAGTAGTGTAGAGAGAAAGACACATGGGAAGATCAGTAATAGGTCAGTGTACGGCAACCTGACAGGCTTACTTTTCTGCATATCATCTTGACTACCTATGGAGTCAAGATTCATGGTCTTCCAGGGCTTTGAAGTGTACAGATGCTTGTAGCAGAATTGGGTATTGTCAGTAGATTCTTTTTAATAAGACAGGGCAGGGAAACAGCCCATGTGTTCACATGGAGATTGAATTATAATGAAAAGAGAAACAATGTGGTTCATGTGAAATTCTAAAAGATTGAAGGTGTGTGTCACTTTTTTGTTGATCAAACAAAATAGAAATAGAAGACTCAGGGAAAAAACTTTGGTAGTGTTCAAAAACATTGTTTTAATATATTAATATAGAAATTGTGTATTAATATGGAAATTTAGATGCTGTGAATTTAAAGTCTATTTTTCCCTTCTTATCTTTTCCATGTAGACTGCTTAAACTACATCCACAGAATGAAACACGAATTCTTTGAAGTTTAGATGTAATTATTTCAACCACAAATATGCAAGCTTTTGACACAGTAGCCCTCAGCATCACTTGCATCTCTCTTTCAAAACTTGTTGTGAACACACGCACTCACAAAAAGACATGATTTTGTCTGTTTAATACCCATTCATTAAATGGAAAATATTACTCATCAGTTAGAGAGCTCACTCTTTAAATATCTTTATAACAATAGCTATTTGAAAATAAGTGCTGTAAACCAAAGTGTTTACTATACAAAGCTGCTTAATATGCCCCAATCATGCTCTTTTTACCTTATATCTTAGAATCTTCAAAGATCAAAATGCTCCGTGGAACATGGGAAATGTTTTCTGGAGTACATATTAAAGCTATAACGTAGGACATGGGTTGGCAATTAGAAAGCAGCATTTCCACAGGGTTAGCCCGAGACAGGCTGATGCCACATTTTTTATCTGCATCTCTGCAGGAATGGGTGTTTGGGGCTCCCGTTGGCCATGGATCAGCATTCCTGGCCAATGGGAGCTGTGGGAAGCAGCACAGACTGGGCCAACACTTTCTGTAGCTCTCATTGGCTGGAAATGGAGACCTGCAGCCAGCAGGAGCTGTAAGCACCCATACCTGCAAAGGCACAGGTAAATGCAGTCAGTGGTGGCATCCCACCAGGGCTAACCTTGGTGATCCGCATCTGGCCTGTGGGATGGTTATTGCCTGCTGCTGTCATAGTATCATAGAAATGTAAGGCTGGAAGTAGGATGAGCATGCGTCCCATTTTGTCACGGACAGTCCTTCTTTTAAGCCCTGTCCAGGCTGTCCCAACTTGATGGCAAATCTGGACATTTGTCCCATTTTCTCTTGACTACTGATCATCTCTTGTCAACTAGACAAATGCAGTTTTGTCAAAAAAAAGTGGGGTGTGACCCTTGGCACTGGCAGGGGAGCGAGGGAAGATCAACAAAAAGGGGAAAAAAAGCTTAAGAAAATCTGGCCTATCTGAAAAGATTAAAATAACTGGGTGTGTTTAGCCTTGAGAAATGAAGACTGAGCCCTGTGTGAGAGGGACCTAAGCATGCTTCAACCACGGAGGTTTTAAAACAACTGGCTGTTATATTTACTGACCTTGTTTAAACCACCATTAACTTTATGACCAGTATCAGAAGGGTAGCCGTGTTAGTCTGTATCCACAAAAACAATGAAGAGTCCTGTGGAACCTTAAAGACTAACAGATTTATTTGTGTAGGGGGTTATTCACAAAAGTTTATGCCCCAAAAAATCTGTTTGTCTTCATGGTGCCACAGGACTCCTCATTAACTTTATGAGTGTTCATATTGGATGTAGTGGATTGCACAACTTTTCTTTAGGTTCCAGAGTAAAGTATTACTGAATCAGAATCCACTAACATTAATAAGTATGTATGCTGAGGAAAACTAAAACCATTTATAGCTCTATACACTTTTGTTGATATCTACAAAACAAACAACAATAAAATGTAATTGTAAGCGTCAGGTATTATAAATTAAATGTTAAACACAAAGCTATCGTAAATGCTTAAAGACTTGATTTAATATAGTGAAGTACAAATGTTGTAATCAACTCCAGTGCAAATGAACTCTATAGGCCGGACACAACTTTTGTATATAAAATCTCCATTTTTACCAGCTGAGGATTTTTCTTTGTTTATATTTTAAAGCTGCTCTTCAACTTCTAATTCTTAATATATGTCAAAACATGCCTTGCAGTGAAAAAAGTAGGACGAGCTTGTAAACTAAGATTTGAACTTATTTGTTTAAAAACTCTTTAAAAGATTCTGATGAAATTCTTCCTACCAATTTGGTCAGACACAGGAAAACATGCTAATATCTTTATATTTATATTCTGGACAGAGTTTGTACAAGACGAACTATATCAAAAGGTGTATATCACATTGAAATTTGCTTAATGGAAAGGATCTTATGGAGACAACAGATAGAACAAAGAAGGATATATATTATTATAATTTGAGAAATAGCAGGCATCCTCCCATTTTAAAAGTTAAAAACGTTAACAAATACTGCATGAATTGAGAATGTATTTGCAGTTGTCCTTATTTACAATCAATTTTTTAAAAGTGCAGCCTATATTAGTATCCAGATAATGCTCTAAGCTCTATTAAAGATACATTTCAAAATTAAACAGTTGGAAGAAGACTAGAACAACATCAGTAAATGAAACTGATGATCTTGTTAGGAAACCATTTATGTACAGGATACTTGTTGCTTAATTTACAAATGTAGTGAACTGTTAATAGCTTTAAGACATTTCACAATAATCAAAGACAATATATATATTCATAAAATATGAAGTGATCAGACAGGTTTGTTCTTTAAGGACTCTATTTTAAACATATAAAATTTTGTTTTCTGCTACAGGAGTTGAAAAGGAGTCATCATCACTACCCATTACAATTAGTTCCACCTAGAGTAGAGTTTGGCACTGGTTGGTTGAGAGTAAGGAGATAATGATACAAGAGAGCATGAAAATGGAAGGACAGAGTTCTTTTTTCGGACAGTCTTTTAGATTCAGCTTTTAGAATAATTTTAAAATACATGCACACAAAATCAGAAAGGGTAAACCTCTCAGACATCTTTCTTAGAAGCTTTGCCAATTTTATAGGGTTATGTAATTCAAACGTTATGTACGAAAGTATTGGAAATAAAAAATAAGAAGGAAATCAGTCAATATAACATATTGAGTCATGCGGATGTAAATCAGCATAATTTCAGGGCAATGATGTTATGCTTAAAAGAAGCACACAGACCTTTTTCAGGGGGATAAGGCAACATGCTGCATTTACGGATATGCATTTACACACACACAGGGCCAGACTAAGGAATAGGTGAGCCAGGCAGCTGCCCGGGGCACCAACCGATGGGGGATGCCTGATGGCAGCTGTAAGAGGCATGCAACGTCACTTATAGCTGCCATCAGGCACTGCGCACCTGGATCCCACAGCGCCGCCGCCCCCCCGCCCCCTCCACCGGCCAGCAGCACCCTTCCCCCCATGGCCGCAGGGCCCTGCACGGCCAGGCACAGCCCCACCCCGGGCTGCGCGCCAGCAGCAGTGGCCAGTCTGGGCTGGGCAGCACATGTGCTGTGCATCCCAGGGGCGGGCCCCAGGCTGTGCGCCAGTGGCTGTGGCCGGGCCGGGCAGCGCATGCGCCGTGAGCCCCGGGGGCGGGCCCACACATGCGCTGTTCACCTGGAGGCAGTGCCGCGTGCCCAAACCCAGGGTGCCTAAATGGCTCGGGCCAGCCCTGAACACACACACACATGTCCTGCTGATGGAATAGTGACCAGTCTGTAGCTCAGCCCAACTTAGTGGCCAGATAATTTGAATACAAGGGAGAAGCCGGGTTCTTGTCAGTCTGGACTCATGCTCCATGGTTTTAGCAGAACTGAACCCAAAGAACCATGCAGGACACCTCATCCTTTTTTCTTTCCATGCATGGCTATGCATTTTGCCTTGTCAGGCCTTAATCAGTATTTCAGCATCACAATCAGTTTTTCTGCAACATATGTTTATCTGGAGGTTATTCTCGCAGTCATCTGATATCAGTATGCTGACGACCCCTCCTGGGTGTTGTTTTATGGCAAAAGTTGTTATCGATTGCCTGTCAAGGGATGCTTGCCACTAACTTCAGAGTTCATTAATCTGCCCCAGTAGTCTGCTTTTACTTAGTTGATAATTATTTGGTGCTTCTGAGTGTCCAGCCCTTCCTCTGACCATTTGACCGTGCAGTGGCATTCACACTTCTCTCTCCTAATACATTCTCTCTCTCATTCACACGAACAATGCATTTACACAATTGCAGCATGGGACAAAAGGGTGCTTCTAGTCACTTTACCAAAGTTACAAAGTCTTTCAACATTAAACATCTATCTATTACAAGGCCTTACCTAATATTAATATCATTATGTATTACAATATTCCATCCCTTCGCACTAACATCAGAACATGCTAACATCAAACAGAGCTGGAGCTAAATTAACAAAGCTGCCTGGACTGACTGAGGCCTATATCTTGTGTTGAAGTTTAATCCAAACCTTATGATATAACATACATTCATTATAACTAAGGGTATGTCTACACTACCCTCCTAGTTCGAACTAGGAGGGTAATGTAGGCATACCGCACTTGCTAATGAAGCCCGGGATTTGAATTTCCCGGGCTTCATTAGCATAAGCGGGGAGCCGCCATTTTTAAATCCCCGCTGCTTCAAACCCCGTGTAGTGCGGCTACACGGGGCTCGAACTAGGTAGTTCGGACTAGGGTTCCTATTCCGAACTACCGTTACTCCTCGTGAAACGAGGTGTACCGGTAGTTCGGAATAGGCACCCTAGTCCGAACTACCTAGTTCGAGCCCCGTGTAGCCGCGCTACACGGGGTTCGAAGCAGCGGGGATTTAAAAATGGCGGCTCCCCGCTTATGCTAATGAAGCCCGGGAAATTCAAATCCCGGGCTTCATTAGCAAGTGCGGTATGCCTACATTACCCCGCTAGTTCGAACTAGCGGGGTAGTGTAGACATACCCTAACTGACTTATTACTTACACAATGACAAGGCTACATTGTAGGTTGCAAATATCTGACCTAGAAAGTCCATGCCTTTTTGTTGGCTACTATTATCCTAGTAACAAAGCCTCTTCAGAGTAATTGCATGTTTAGCACTCTCTGCATCCTCCTATAGTTGTGCTCATTAAGGTGTCAGGCCTGCAGCAATCATTTGTCTCAGGGCAGGGACCTGTGGCCTACTCCCTTCTGACTGTGTTTTTTTTTTTTTTTTTTTTTTTTTTTTAAGGTTGCAGAGTTCCCTTCTACTGTGATATCTCCAGCAGAGCAGTCTGCATAATGGCCAGACTCTGTGCTTTGCTTTCTTGCCCAGGGCTACAGTCACCATGTCTAAGTGGATCACAACTGAGAATACCAAATTCAGGAAAAAGTGCTGAGCAAAAGGGCAGACACAAACACATGCCCCAAACTGGTAGTTTATCTTCTATAAAATATTCCAAACCAGTAACAAATGTAAGCTTCTGTCTCATCACACTGGCTAACAAGAAGTCAGAACAGCATCGATAGTCTCTATAGATTTTCCAATCTGTCGTCAATCCCCAGACAGTAGCCCTAATGATGAGCGGTTATTTAAAACCAATTTAAGCAATCAAAGTGTTCTTCTGACCCAAAATGGCCAGCCACAGACCCAGGTCAATGCATAACTCAGACCTTATCCCATAATCATGCTGTTGCTGATCCTTTATTATCTAATATCTAAAAGTTTGTTTTCATCTCATCTGATGAAGTGTATTTTACTCACAAAATCTCAGGATATTATTACATTTGTTAAGGTGCCACAGGGCTACTCGTTGTTAATAGAAAGAAAGAAAGAGATGAGAATTAAAATTGGTTAAAGGAATCAGCTGTCCCTTTGTGGATCAGAAAGAAGGACCTGAAACTGCTTAAATGTATTCCTTTTTAACTAGAAATTCTGTTTTGTCTCCCAACCTCCTTAAAAAAGATAAAGCCAGTGCCTCCAGGAGGGGAGGCTTTGAAGCCCGCATAGGGATTTTGCCCTAATCTCTCCTAGTAGTTATTCCACGTTCCCCACTCAGTGGACAGGGTACCCACAAATATACATCAACTATACAGATACTGAAGGCAAAGAATATTATATATCTCAGATTGCCTGGCCTATCTCAATACAATGGGTATAATGGATTTTTCTGAGGTTTGTATGCATTCTTGAAACATAAAGGCTACGTCTACACTGGCCCCTTTTCCGGAAGGGGCATGTAAATTTCACTAGTCGTCGTAGGGAAATCCGCGGGGGATTTAAATATCCCCCGCGGCATTTAAATAAAAATGTCCGCCGCTTTTTTCCGGCTTTTAAAAAAGCCGGAAAAGAGCGTCTAGACTGGCCCCGATCCTCCGGAAAAAGTGTCCTTTTCCGGAGGATCGGGGCCAGTCTAGACGCTCTTTTCCGGCTTTTTTAAAAGCCGGAAAAAAGCGGCGGACATTTTTATTTAAATGCCGCGGGGGATATTTAAATCCCCCGCGGATTTCCCTACGACGACTCGTGAAATTTACATGCCCCTTCCAGAAAAGGGGCCAGTGTAGACGTAGCCAAAATGTGATATGGTTCCCACAAGTGGTTGGAAAATGTGTCATAGACACTCAGAGGTATCTGGAAACATATCTCCAATGCAATGAAATTGCTTCCCAGGCTTTCCTTGCTTTCTCAAGTACAAGGTTGCTTTAGCCAAAGCGCCCAATTGCCTTCAAGAGATCCCATGTTAAAGGTATATCGTCGGTGAGATTGTGGGGTGGTGACAGTGCTGCCGGTAAATTTGATGACTACAGCAAACTGACTTCAACATAAGCAAGGCAGGCCTACATGCAAATCAAGGGACAACTTACTTGAACTAAGTGTTTGAAGGATGAGATGTGTCCAAGATAATCTCACAGGTGAGCACGATTTTTAGATGCACTGAATATCCACAACTACAAATGAATTCCAAGGGAGATGAAGGTGCTCAGAAGCTCTGAAAGCCATAAAGTACTTTAAAGCTTTGGCTTCATGTGAGAATGGAAATTCCATTTTCGTAGCTGCTGTAAAAGACAGTCCCTGCCCTGAAGGACTTACAATCTAAACAGTCACCACTGAGAGTAAGATGGGAATCAGAGGCACCGAGTGGTGAAGTGATTTGACTAAGGCCAAAAGCATGACAATGGTCAAGTTGGGAAGAGAATACAGGCCTCCTAAGTCCCATTCCAGTACCTGATGCATAACTACAAGGCTGCCTTTGAACTCAAATAAATGTTTTTCTTCAAAGAGAATATTAGTTTTTCCACTGTGCTTTAAACCTTAAACTATATTGGGCTATATTAAACCTGGAAAGAATTGCGGTCTTTCATGGCTAAAAGTAGCATTGTAGATGTGGTGGCAGGGGTTTTAATATGGGCTGTACAAGCATGCTGGGGACTAGAGGTGTGTTGTGAAAGTCTGTGCCACTATAACTAGGATGCTATTTTTATCCCTGCAAGTGTTAAGTATGTCTATCCAAACTGCAATCATATTTTGGATTACACTGCAGACCTACCCTCAAGCTACTTAGCTTGAAATGAGATATGGCTGTCATATTACTATTTTTATTGAAGTATATTTCTAAAAGAAAAAAGTGCACTATTTTATATTATTGACAAGCTTGTGTAGTTGAGAAAGGAAAGAAAGAAAGAAAGAAAGAAAGAAAGAAAGAAAGAAAGAAAGAAAGAAAGAAAGAAAGAAAGAAAGAAAGAAAGAAAGAAAGAAAGAAAGAAAGAAAGAAAGAAAGAAAGAAAGAAAGAAAGAAAAACATAGCTACAACCCTCACTAGTTTTAGAAGCTTCAGGGGGTAGCCGAGTTAGTCTGTACAGGATAAACTTAATAAACAACAAATAGTCATCTGGAGTCGTGGGTTGTGCCCATAAAAGCTCACAATACCATCTACATGTTTTGTTAGTCTTTAAAGTGCTACTAGACTATTTGTTTTTTCACTAGTTTTAATTTGTCACAATTAAGTTGAGAAAGCTTATATAATTTGAATTCATGAATGTCTTCAAATAAAGCATTTCTAAGAAAAGTAAAAAAAATATATACACTTCCATTGAGGCAATGGAGCTATACTGACAAACACCAGCTAAGGATCTGGCCCATAATTTGGGTAATTGCTGCTGTCAGATCTACACTGTGACGTGACATTGTGAGAAGGGTGGCTATTAGGGAAAAGAAATAGGAAAAACAAATCATGTTCTTCTATGCTCCTCAGCAAGTACACACAATGAAAGATGAAAATAATATGTTTAATCTGGATTTGAACCCTGGATGAAAATGATACAGGTTATACAAGGAAGTTTTTGGGGGTCAGGAGAGATCTGGGAGAGGGGACAACTTCCCCACTGAGCTACTTTCCTCAGCCACCAAAGCTCCTCTCCCCAATCTCCTGGCCCTGCAAGCTGCAGTAGTTCTGCCGAAGCTTCCAGCCCCAAAAGCTTGGCAATCCCACTGGAGTTCCTGGCAGCCCCACCAGCCTCACAGCACCCTCATGGCCTCTTCAGAGTCCCTGGCGGTTCCACCAGCTGCAGATTCTGCTATGTCATGAGCTCTGCCTCCCTCCCACCCTGGCCAGCTTCCGTGCCTTGCCAGCTGTGGACTCCGCTGCCCCACTGGCCCTGCCAGCTGGCTCCACTCTGAACCACCGGAAACTTCTACTGCTAGGGCTTTCTAATCCCACAACATCCGCGGTCCTTCTGGATCACAGAGTCCCAGACCACAGATTCAAACTTTTCTTCATTCTCCCCCAGATCCACAAACTCATTTTTGCCCTTGTCCACTGGGATGTAATAACTTGAAGTCTAGGACACCAGCTATAGATTAACTTTCCTAATATAGGCCCTGTCTCTGAAAGCATCTAAACACATGCTGAGCATCACCCATCTGAGAAATCCCATCTCCATTATATTAATAGATGATAAGGAACAGCATTTACATTTTGTTTCTATTTTCCCATCTCTGTAGCAAAATCCAAGTCATATATGTACACACCACTCTTTGGTGAACTCTGAAGATTAATTTTAATATTACATAGCATTCATTATTACATTAATATTATAATCACAAGAAAATCATGGCAATCCTTTTGAGCCTACAGCAGATTTTGTAAAGCTCTTTGTAAGCCACTTAATTCTGTCAGTCAGGGAATCCAAGGAACTATACTGTTATTTAAAACATAAAAAATGATCTTGTTTAAAGAATTATTGAGTATATTTGATCAGCTATATCAAAAGAGATACGCCCAGTCACTGCAGAAACACTTCTTCCTAGACTATCAAACAAACTAATTGTTTGCTAAATATGCTTTTGTAAGTGGAAATTAACCTTTAAAAGAGATGAGCATCTTGAACTCAGTGGTCTGGTAAAATTTAAGCATTTCCATTATGTGCAGATGCATTTTTTTAAAGTGACAGCCCTAGAGATATTAGTTGTGCAATGAGGAATAATGTCATCTCCAAAATTTAGCAATCATTTCTACTTTGGATGGTTTGATTAATGGAGGAAAAGGATTAATTATGCAGTCATAGAGACTGAAGAAGGAAAAAAGATCATTTTGTCCATCTCTCTGGTAACGCAGGATTGTTTACTTCAGAGTATTCTCCCTGGGTGCGTCTAGACTGGCCAGATTTTGCACAAAAGCAAGTGCAAAAACTTGCCAGCTGTCTACACTGGATGCTTTAATTTGCACAAGAGCACTGACATTCTAATGTAAAAATTCAGTGCTTCTTGCGCAAATATTTTGACACTCCCACTCACGGATAAGCCCTCTTGCGCAAGAATACTTGCGCAAGAGGGTCAGTGTAGACAGGCACCTTAATTTTTTGCGCTAGAAAGCCCAATGGCTAAAATGGTCACCGGAGCTTTCTTGCACAAAAGCACGTCTATACTGGGCACGGATGCTTTTGCGCAAAAGCACTTTTTGCGCAAAAGCATCTGTGCCAATCTAGACGCTCTTTTGCAGAAATACTTTTAATGGAAAAACTTTTCCATTAAAAGTATTTCCGCAAAATCATGCCAGTCTAGACGCAGCCCCTTACTTTATTCAGTTCAGTTGACAATAACTCATTTTATCAGACTTTCACTATTCCCATTGAAATATTGGTCTGCAAGAAGTTATCACAATTTTTTTCCTGATAGTAAAACAAATTTTTCATTTACACAATTTTAATCCTTTTGTTTATACATCCTTAGAAACATTTGAACTATTCCATTCTCTCTGTTGAAATCCTTCAGATGCTTGTAAATAGTTATGGTGTCATCTCCCTTAATCATCAGTTAGCTGAGTTATACATAAACATTGTAATCATTTGTTTTAGAAATCAGTCACTTCAGCAGCTTGACAGTAAATCACATTTATCGTTTTTCCCTCTCAATTCTCTTCAGTCATGTCTATATCTTTCTGGTACTGATGTTCTCACTGCTATATGCACTGAAGTCACGTCTAACACTTTTACTACTTTGATACCCATCCAATTTGCTTTCTCTGCATCTTCTCAATCTCCCACGAACTCCAAAATTTAAGAAATAAAGTGTGACAAAGAACCAATCTGTGCCAGACAAAATGTATGCAGAAAGCTTAAAATGCAGCAAGATTATGCCCTTCATTGCAAATAACTCTCAGCTTCATCATTCTTTAATTTTGGTCTGAATAATTTTGAGCAATCAAAGAGATGGCACAACAAATAAATGTAAAAGTAAATTTGGGGCAAAAATGAACAAATGAGGGACTGTTAGGGAGTTGTGTTTGCTCCAGTGAGCTGTTCAAATGACTTTACCAGCTGCTTAAACTGCCAGCATCATTACCAAGCATCCTCAGCTTGGAAACAGTCTGCCATACATTGCACTGAAAGGGAAGTAATGGGCGTGTTGGATTTTCTGTTAAATACTTTTATCAAAGTAAACAGGAAAAGACAACAATAGAGGGAATATTCTGGTAGAGAGAAGGTTGTTGTTTAAATATAACCCTGTTAATCACAGATACAAAAAGGATCATAGCAGGGAACATGAAGAAAATAAGGAGGGACTAAGTGAAAATAACATAGTATTTCATCCACGTTATTGTTAGTGATTTTTTAAAATCACATCTGGGTTCTACAGAAAAAGAATAAAAGGATGACAAGGGGTCTGTCCAGACCAGAGTTCACTTTAAGGTGTGTGCTTGCGTGGGATCGCACCAACAATTCAAATCCCGTTCACCTCCCCAGCCAGGCCGCACAGTGATTACTCAGCTGCTCTTGGGTGGGGCCATGTGTGGGTGGCTGCCTCTTCCCGGGAACAGCTGGGCAGCCACCATGCAGCCTTGGCTCTACATTGAGCCCTTTGCTGAGGCTGGAGATGCTGTCATTTTGGGCCACTTAGTATCTGCTGGAGTCAGGGCCATAGTGTGGCTGTCCTTACCGGGGCAACCTCACCACAGCCCCAGTTCCCTCTCTGTCAGACACCACACTGCTGCTCAGCTGCTCCAGCGATGACCAGTGCTGTGTGGTGGGGGCATCTGCTCCCGCTGCTTCGGTGGTATCTGAGGCCACTTGGCGGGATCAACTGCTCTCCCTGCTTTGGGAATTTCTTTGGCCATCAGCTCAGGGCATTCTCAATGGCATGAACAGCTAATGGAAGTGAAGTTCTGCCCTGACAATGGGATATACAATCTGTAAAAATAATAATGATGCCTGGGAACTGAATGTTAATGGTGGTGATGTAACAGGACTACACAAGTGATAGGATGATGAGGAAGGACCTAAGATTAACAACATTAATATAATTCTCGGGGGAAATTCTTGTTCAATCACGCTTATCTCTGAAGGTCAGTTATGTTAAACTTTCTCTCGAGTACTGATCCTCAGAGTCAAGGGCCTAATGGGAGGTCACGAGCAGTTTTCAGGGGATCCAGCAAAATAAATTGGGCTTCAGCCCAGGTGGCATGGCTTGGTCTTAAGCCCCAGTTGGGATTTAGGAAGAGAGTGCCACCTCTACCCTTGACTCATTTAGCCTGTGTGAGTTGGAGAAGGGGCTCAACCAAAGACTGCCATGTCATTGCAGAAGAGAGATTCCCCCTGCCATTGGAAATGGTTTCCATGCAGCCATTGACTGCTTTGGCAGTTGCCGGGGCCATGTGACAACCCACATTAGCTGCCAGGATGGGACCTGTAACTGGGGCTCTGAATCTTGTATGGATGTGTAACAGTAATCCTGGCAAGAGATATTGAACTCCAAGATACAGGGTAAGTGAGAAAATATAGGTTTGGACCACATTATGTTGGTGGAAGGTACAAGCTTTCAAGCTGCACAGGTTTGAGGAAGAAAATCAGAGTGTCTGAGCTAAATACAAATTGGGATGAAATATTAAGTATCAGAGTAATGCATGTTTTAGGACGACACTTTAAAAGACACGGGCAGTTGAGGGTCAGTTTGAAGAAGAGCTATGTGTAGATTGAAAGCCTGTACCTTCCACCAACAGAAGTCCATACAGCAAAAGATTCTGCCCCACCTGCCATTTGTCTCTAATAGCCTGGTATCAATAAGGCTACAATCGCATTGCAAAACACTGTACCCTGTCATGCAACAAGGGTATTGTACTCTGTTTCTTGGCTTCAGTCACATATCATAAGCCAGGGTTACAAAAGTTAATGAGATCACATCATAGGGATCATTATCCATTGTCATGGTTACTGTTATAGAATTATGGCACAGAGTCTGCCTGGGAACGGACTGATCCTGTGACTTCCCAGGAGGAGCTCAGAGAGGGAGTATGCCTCGGGTGATAGAATGGACTCAGTGACAGGCTATATCAACCATCCAAAAACCTAACATGTTTTGAGATTTGAATTTGAATTTTTGAACCTCAGTGCTGATATGGATGCAAGTGGAATCCAGAGTCTAGGTCCCATTGCAACTGACTGCTGATTACTCCCTTCTGATACTTAACCATGTCTGTAGCATTTAGTGTTAACCATGAATTGTCCCAATAATACCAATAGATTTCACTACTCATGTGCTTAAAGTTAAGCTACAGGGCTTTGCTGGGTGGATAATTGAAACATAAATTGTTAGGCAAAGAAATGGAAAAAGTGGGATAGTGGCCTTTCTGGTTGGTATTCTGACTGCAACTTTTACCTTAAGGCTACGTCTTCACTGTGAGTTTTTTCGGCAGAAAATATGCTAATGAGATCAGGACTGATGCTACTGAGTCCCTCATTAGCATATTTTCTGCTAAAAAAACTAACAGTGAAGATGAAACCTGAGTGAATAGAATCTGGTATTTGCTTAGATCTCAGCTTTCTAAATATCCTTCATAATAAAAACCCTTGCCATGTTATGCATAGTGCTATGCAATTTAACACATATGGACTTCTTCAACTAAGTAAATAAAAATTCAAGAGTTTTAGAAAGAAGACTCAATCACTATGCCTCTCACTGAAGAAACAGTATGTCACTGGAATGGGGGAGTCAGCCTTGTAAGTTACACCATGCATAGGCCAAACATAAATAAAGAGTGCCACTGTAATTTCTAGCTCAGGGAATACTTGGTTATACTCACTTAAAAAAACCTCATGAAAATGAGCACAATATTAAAAGAAGCCCTTTAAACTTTTGTTTGTGTATCCACTGTGATTTTTGTTTGTTTCTTATTATTAGCATGTCAGATTAAAACTATACAGGGAGAAAATAATTTATTAAAGTATACCAGTGAATAGAAATCCTAGAAATAAAATCCTAGCTGTGAATAAAAAAATAAATTCAATAAACTGCTACATTCAGCTCTATGGTTCCACATCTTAAAGAAAGCTTGGGTGCTGCCATTTTATCTTCCATCTCTAGAGAATATTTTTTACAAATAATTTTGCTTGCTTTTTAGCTAATGCACTTACAAAATATTTTCTTCTTATTTTTATTTACACTAAGCTAACTCCAGTTTTGTTATCAGACAGCTTTAACAAAATTGTGCTAAACAGCGATTTAGATTCTGCT
This sequence comes from Pelodiscus sinensis, assembly GCF_049634645.1. Lineage (NCBI taxonomy): Eukaryota > Metazoa > Chordata > Testudines > Trionychidae > Pelodiscus > Pelodiscus sinensis. Next base: position 259,745,975 of record NC_134711.1, read on the forward strand.
GGTTTGCCACTAATGCATCTGGGCCAAAATTAGGGTCACATGACAATATTCTTGTCAGAAAATTAAGGAAGTATGGATTGGATAAATGGACTGTAAGGTGCATTGAAAGCTGGCTAAATTGTCGGGTCCAACGGGTAGTGATCAACCTCTCTATGTTGGTGGTCAGATTCAAGTAGAGTGCCCCACGGATCAGTTCTAAGGCCAGTTTTATTCAATATCTTTATTAATGACCTGGATGAGGGGATGGATTGCACCCACAACAAGTTTGCGAATGACACTAAGTAAGGGGGAGAGTAGATATGTTGGAGGGCAGGGATAGGGTCCAGAGTGACCTAGACAAATTAGAGGATTGGGTCAAAAGAAATCTGGACAAGGACAAGTGCAGAATCCTGCACGTGGGACAGAAGAATCCCAAGCACTGTTACAGACTGGGAACCTACTGACTAAGTAGCAGTTCTGCAGAAAAGGACCTGGGGATTACAGTGGATGAGAAGCTAGATATAAGTCAACAGTGTGCCCTTGTAGCCAAGAAGGCTAATGACATATAAGAGTGCATTAGGAGGAGCATTTCCAGCAGATCTAGATAAGTTACTATTCCCCTTTTTTTGGCACTGGATGACTCTGTGCAGCAGGATGGTGTTGATCACCCTGAACAGAAGGAAACAAAGAAACAGAGAATCACAGGGGATTCAGGGTGCCTTAGAATTTCCCGGCATCCAAGGCAGGGAGGGCAGCATCCAGCTGCTGGAGCTGCTCCCCCACATACCTGAGGAGGGGCTGGAGGTTTGGGTTCTTGCAGAGCCTGGGAGGCTGCATGCAGAAAGTGCTGCATAACTTGCAGCCAAAGCTGCAAGAGCTGAAAATTGCCTGGAGGCAGCTCCAACTCCATAGTGGAGAGTACTGTGGTGTCCTGAAGCAGGGCAACCAGAGCAAGAAGAGAAAATGCTTTCCTATCCCTCAGAGAGGTAGGCAAGCAAGCAGGGAAACCTGAGGAATTGGTGTCCAAGGGGGTCCCTTAAGCACGAGCCTCAGATAGCTATTTCGAAATAAAGCATCACATCAATTTGATGCAGAATTGCATTAAAGGGCACCCAGAACCAGTTCAGGCAGGGCATCAGGTCAGTAGTCACTTTGTGTGGCTGCTGTTTGTGACTAAGTGCTATTTTGATATGCATTTTGTGTGTAGACTCACTATTTCAAAATAAACTATTATGAAAAATCTCTTCCAGAATAACTTACTCTGAAATAACTGTTGTGTAGACGTAGCCTTAGTGTAGGAAATTGCATCTACAAATTGGGGGATGAGTTATACAAGTGGTAAATTTTGTTCATTTGTACTTGGATTTCTGGAAATTGCTTGCAAAAATAATGGGCAGAAAGGTGTATATATTTGCCTGTGACAATGTACATGTAATCTTCAGAAAAAATCTCTAAAAAAGCAAGTAAAACAAACATACAACAAACATATTCAAAAGGTGTCTGCCTGGCAGAAAAAGGTAACAATGGAAAAAATGAGTGTTTATTAATTAATACTTTGGAACAGTAATCTTTTGGTTAGTATTCTGCAGCTTCAGAATTTCACTGTGAAATATCAATCAATCATATGGATTCTCTAAATAAACATAGCTAAAGTTGGAATGCGCTTAGCAATAGTCTCCCAGTTTTCCTTGCAGTATTCTCCTTTCCTAAAAAATGCTAGCAGTGCTACCAAAATAATAACTGTATAAGTACACCATATTCGTTCCAGAGACATTTCAATCTAAAAGCCATTTGACACAGTATAAGTAAAGATAAGTAAAACTCAAAAGATATTTGAAGGTTTGCGTATAGTCAAAATTCACATAAAGGTTCTGGAAAGTGGATATTAACAGTCTTTGTGTGATTTTCACCACTTTGTGGTGTCAACTGGTCTGAAAATTCTATAAAATAGCTTTTTTGGGGGGATAATTTTGCTTCCATAAATGTGTTAAATCTAAAAAAAAGGACTTTGTTTCTATTTTGGTCTTATACGTTGATTTAAAATCAAAGCCACTTTGCCCACCCCTAGTAATTAAGTAATGAGATGAATCACTATCTAATAATCATCAAAAAGGGAAGAACAGCTTGCCCACTGTTCTTTGGCATTAGGGATCTTGCATGTCGTGCAAAGTCTGGCAAGCATCTGCTCAAAAATAAGAGCCTGGTTCTATACATGAATTGGTCTATTCTTGAATCAGTCTCTTTCAGTGATTGAATTTATTATCAAGAAAGAGGGACTTTGGAGACTGTCTAGAGAGAATCATAATTTCCTCTTCTGCAAAAATTTCTACCATAGATTCAAGGCTGGGTAAGAATAAGAATGAGACCTATTAATAGAGCATAATCAATGTAGCCATATATATTTCCCTTTCTCCCTGGATTAAGACGCAGACATTTGCACTTATACGGGAAAATATTTTCACATATTTTTGTGTGTATGGCAAAGATTATGCTTTCCCACTTCCAGGAAGCCATTGTACTTAAATTATAGATGAAGTGGTTGAGAAAAAATGTTAATTTGTTTCATTTTTTCTCCACCAGATACATGTCCGTTTTGTAACCAAAAAATTTCAAATTTTTGATTTTTGTAACCATATCTATAAACTAGACTTAAGAACTATTTCTTGGGGCCTGATTTTGCAAAGGGATTCATAAAGAAAGATCCTTATTCTCATGAAGAAGCCTTTACAGGATTGGGGACCTTATTTGCATACTCCTTAGGACATAGAATACAACTTCTGTGTGTGTGTGTGTGTGTGTGTGTGTGTGTGTGTGTGTGTGTGTGTGTGTGTGTGTTTGTAAAGTTCTATATAGAGGTATGTCTTTCCATACATTATTTTTGTTTAAATTAAATACCACCAAATGCTAGTGATTGTTGTTTTGCTGTATGTGCAACAACATTTGTTTACTCATCTCACAGCTACAACCAAACTAGACTATCATAAACAATATTAGTACTTAACATAATAAAATTAACGAATACTGTTAATTCTACATATTTTTTACAGAACTTTGCTTGGGGTTTTTTTGTGTTTTATTGTAGTTGTTGTTTTAGTATATGTATCATTAGGAAAACACTTAAAATTCTTGTGTTTAATTTTCACCTCAGACTAGGTTTTCTCTGGAATCAAATGTTTCTATATTAAGCTGCTAGCCTTTCTGACCTTGTAAGCCTGCCATTTCACATCTTCATACTGAGGGAGATCTCTTAGCCTCAAAAATCTGGGCTTTTTTTCCCTATACAATGCTTCAGGGCTATCCCTGTAAGGAGTCATCTTGTTTTCTCTATTAAACCATTAGTCTTTCATTACCTTGCTTGGAGGCATTTCATAGTAGTAGTAAATGGTTCTGTGAAATGTTGCCACTACATTTTCACTGGTTTTTTTAAACCTCCAGTTGTTTGTGAAGTATAATTTAGCTATCATCGGTGGCTATTCAACTGGCTGTTGTGATTAACTGTTATACATTTTCTTGCACTATTCTGATCTTGTAATTTATCATATTTATGCATATTTCTTTCATATGTAAAATGGAATAAACCTAACTAAGATCCACATCCAATCCAAGCAGGGGGCCCAAGCAAAAGTTTGACATGATCAGTGACACCACAAAAGTATATTGGATCCTTCTACAGAACTATTCTGATAGTAAAAGTAGGAATATCTGCATAAATCTACTTCACAAATACTCTGCCTCAGATATACAGGTTGGACCATCCAAAACTGGGACTTTCTGGTCCAGCAACATGCATGATCTGGCAGGACCATGGAAGTTCCTGGACCAGGGAATCCTGGCTGGGAACCCAGTGGCAAGGGGACTGGCAGCTGGGAGCCCAGCAGGGATGGTGGAAGTGGGGTTGGGACTGGAGCTGGAGCCAGAGCATTGATAGTGCAGCAGGGGACATGGCAACCCTGATAGTGGGGCTGGGTCAGAGGTGCAGAAGCTGCATCAGCCCCAGAAATAGGGCCGGAACCAGAAACACGATAGCCCTGGTAGTGGAGCCAGGGACCCAGCAGCAGCAGTAGTGAGGCAGAGGCTTGGGACCCAGCATCCCAGCAAGGGGGGAAACTCTGGCTGGTAGTGGGGAGAGGTGGTAGGCTGGGGGCCAGTCTGACAAATTCCCTCCTTCAGGACTGGTTAATTCCCAGTCCCCTAGGAAATTCCTCGTATAAGCAGATTTAAGAGGGAGTATAGGCTGAGATTGATGGGATTGGGAGGTTCTTAGGTTTTTTTTACCCCTTTCAATCATCATTAAGCAAACGTTGATAAGGTAGATACAAGTGGGCAGAATTTCATAGAATCACAGGTTTGGAAGAGACCTCAGGAGGTCATTGAGTCCTAATCCCTGCTAAAAGCATGACCAATCCCAAGTAAATCTTCCCAGCCAGGGCTTAGTCCAGCTGGGATTTAAAAACCTCAACTGATGGAGATTCTACCACCTCCTTAGGTAATCCATTCCAGTGCTTTACCACCCTCCTAGTAAAATAGGATTTTTTCCCCTAATAACCAATCTAGACCTCCCCCATTGCAACCATTGCTCCTCATTCTGTCATCTGTCATTACTGAGAACAACCTCTTTCCACCCCCTTGGGAATCCTGCTTCAGGTAGTTAGAGGCTGCTATCAAATTTCACTCCCCGCTCTTCTCTTCTATGCTAAATACTATACTATACTATACTATACTATACTATACTATACTATACTATACTATACTATACTATACTATACTATACTATACTATACTAAATAAGGACAGCTTCTCCTATTTAGTCATGTGCTCCAGCCTTCTAATGATGTTTGTTGCCCTCTGCTGGACTTTCTCCAATGCATCCACATCCTTTCTGTAATGGAGACCCCAGAACTGGATGAAATATTCCAGATGTGGCATCACCAGTTCTAAATAAAAGGGAATAATCACTTCCCTAGATCTGCTGGCAATGCTACTACCAACGTGGTCCAAGTTGCTAAATTGTCTCACTGTAACATTTTTGATATCATAATTTATTAATTGTATGTTTAAAAATCAGATCTCACTGGATTCAAATCCTTTAAGAAAAACTCATGCAGTAACAGCAGCCAACTAGAGTCCTTGCTACTGTAGGGAAGGACAGAGTGAATATTTTAGTGAATTTAGTAGCATCTGAAGATAATGATGAGCAACTGAAGCATATGCTAACATGCCTTTGCATTCATCGTTTGAGTTTTAGGAAATAGATTCTTCTCCCTCCCCCCCCCCCGCACACACATTTTATTGCTTATTGACTTGTCAGATTTGGTGATTTATTTAATTAAGCCACTGCTTTTGCATATTTTAATAGTGGAATCTACAAAGTTATAGTTTATTGCTGAGATGATGTGCTTACTCTGAAAAAAATAACTTTATTATAAATTAGAAGTTTGGTGGGGGATGAGTCAAATAGCAATTTTCATTATTCAAATGAATACCATCTAATGAATGTGATATTTTTCAAACAGCAACATGAGTAATTATTGACCTTATGAGACCTCCAAAGCAGAAAATATTTTTTTTCAGATGCAAACAAGAGTATTTCCACAAATAAACACTTAACCAAGAGCTTGTACTGATGTTTTGCACATTTTGGGTACGTCTAGACTACATGGCTCCGTCGATGGAGTCATGTAAAATAGTTTACTCCACATAGTCAAAGAAGTGGAGATTTAAATAATCCCCACTTCATTAAAATAAAAATGGCCACCGCACTGTGCCGAGGATCAGCTGATCTGGCACAGCATGGCAGTCTAGACATGGCACAGTCAACAAGGGAAGCCTTTGTTGACCGCTCCAGTATGCCTCGTGAAACAAGGTTTATCGGAGCGGTCAACAAAGGCTTCCCTTGTCGACCGCACAATGTCTAGACTGCTGTGCTGTGCCGGATCAGTTGAACATCGGCACAGCACAGTGGCCATTTTTATTTTAATGAAGTGGGGATTATTTAAATCAACGCTTCTTTGACTATACCGAGTAAACTATTTTACATGGCTCCATCGATGGAGCCATGTAGTCTAGACCAGTGTTTTTCAACCGTGGGCCATATGGCTCCCTAGGGGCCACGCCCTACCTCTAGGGGGCCACATGGAAAAAATGGAACATTAGGTAAATTATATTCCCTTTTTTCCAACCAACAGCGACTATGAGGGGGGCTTCAGAGGTAAACAAGGCTCTGAATGGGGCCATGAACAAAAAAAGGTTGAGAAACACTGGTCTAGACGTACCCTTAGAATCTCAAATCTGGATGGACTTTGTACACATTTTTAAATGAACACTTGTTATATTAAACAGGAACAGGAACTTTTTAGCCCCTATGGTTGCAAAGAAATATTTCTGAAATGTTGATATTGTGTAAATATTGTCATCTGCCCGTGTTGGCTGACTAAAGGGTGTGAAACTTCTGCCGGACATTAATCTCATTATTATGTTAGCTCAAAAAGCCAATTAGTTCCTAAGCATTAGCTATTTTATTTTGATTGTTCCAAGTTCACTGAATTTGGATCAGCCTGCAAATCTAATGGAGTTGCTTTATTTTTCATGAACCAAAAGTGAAGGGATGCAGCCGGCCAACCCAAAATGTTTCCCAGCAGAAGCAGTTTCTAATTTAACACGGATTTTTTTTTCTTCCCCCACTACTGAAGACTGAAGCATAGGAGTTTGGAGTTGCACAGGAGAGTTGGAGAGAGTGAATAGGGAATTTTAGTTTCAAGCTCATTGTCACTGATACAGACAGCATTGTGAAGAGATAGATGGATGATGCCCTTTCCCCAATCCTATGACAAATTTTGAAATGATTTAAATATATAGATTTAAATAAGAAGAGCTGGTAACACAGGGATGCAAGCCAAGTTATTAAAATGACCAGTGAGTTTCCAACAGCTTGCAGTTATAGCAGCAGAGCACTGAGAATGCAGTGAAAAACTCATGCAGTAACAGCAGCCAACCAGAGTCCTTGCTACTGTAGGGAAGGACAGAGTGAATATTTTAGTGAATTTCTCAGGCACAGGGGCTATTTTAATTAGAAATAATTGTTCCAGAAAAGTTACAGTCATGCTTGATTTGCAAGCACATCAAAAGCACTGCTGGTATTTTGTTTTACTGTGCAGGCTGTTACAGACCGGAACATGGGGAGTCATACCAAATGGTAAGTGCAGGATTATCTGGAGTGAGACAGGACAGAGTCCAGGATGAGAACAGGCAAAAAAGCTAACACATGCATGAGTAAATGCTTTGAACAGCCACCAATCTTCTGGTCTTCTGAGCTAATCTGTTGACACCATTTAGGTGATGTAGCCCATTAGGTAACTTACTGTAAGACAGCAATATTTGTTAGGTTGTATGAACCCTGGCCCTATTGTGGGGCTTGATTTCTGGCACCAATAAGTCATGAATAATTGAAGTGGCTATAACATAGTAAATGTAATGTAATATAATTATTGCATAGTCAGCCAAAGATCTTAATTCACTTTACAAACATATACTGCTAAGGAGTTTTTAAAGGCTATTTTTTCTCATATCGCATGTTGTGGAATCAGCTGAGAGTCATATAAATTGATCGTTGGTGGTTGTGGTCCCCTTTGTACTAGCCTGTTTACATCTTTATTTGTCCTTCATTGGTAAGCATCTCATATCAGGAATCATCCTTTTATATATATATGGGAATCACATAGGATATTGTGAGCATTGCTACAAACAAAACAGTTTTGTAGCAACAAATTAATTTCTATACAAAATGTCAATGGAAAAATTGAATCAATATGAATGAAATGGAGTATTTTGTTTGCATAGTCTCATTTATTTTTAACTTTCTTGCTATATTTTCATTTATTTTTTTAGTTTTAACTTGAATTTTGTTATATTTAGTATTTATGTGTAACACTTTAGTGCTTTCAAGTCATCCAAAAAAAGCTTTCCAAGAAATTCCACTTGAAGTTTCCATGGTGGAACATTTTGGATAGCTCTGCTATACATTTTGAAAATTTTATTTTTTTGTTATTAAATTTCAAAATGTCAGAGTTTTCCATGAAATTCTAATTTCTGAACATTCTGAACAGCAGAAATGCTCTGAGCATTGTACATATCTTCAGGTAGTTATTTTCAATAAAGTTATCAATAAGAAAATCCTGTAGCCAACCTAGAAGGGAAGGATGAAGAGCAAGAAGGGACAGAATAGGATAAAGTATTGATATCCTAAAGAAATGGGTTGATGAGGAGACATTAGTAGTCAATATACCATTCCTAAAAAAATAATAGAGAGAGATTTATACACAGATATATAAACTGATGCCTAGTTTCCTGGATTCTGAAATCATGTGATTAATATACATAATCAAGCCTACTATAATTTTAGCCCACATGGTTTAAAAGAAAAGCTTTGCAATGACATCCTCCCGAGTCTGCAGACAGTCAAATCAATCTATCTAAGAGGTGCAATGCCAACTCTAAGCATTTGAACAGGGTGTTAATTTTGAGACCCACTCCTGTCAGTGTGGTGCACACACTAGTCCAAGGGAGGGCTCTTAGTATGGCAGAGTTGCTCCATCCTACCTTTCTAAGTAGAAACATCTCAGCTACTACTTTATGCTGCTGCTATGGGCAGTGAGGTCTCTGCTGCTATTTACAGTGGCAACAACGGGTGCCGTGCTGCTGTTGTAGCCTACCTGTGATAAGGAGGTAGCCCTCTTGCCACCACCATTCCAGATGGCTAACATATTCCATGGTGCAATACAAATCAATGAAGGGTTGTCATCAATACCTGCCCTACAACCTTGGGTGCTTCCAAGTCTTTGTTTCTGAGGCTCCTACCTAAGGCCAAACAGCCAAATATCATACCAGTAATTTTTTGAGTATCTGTGTATGGCCACATTCCTGGTACAGAACCTCTAACCCAGAAGCCTCTCAACAACACAGCAGTCATACTCCGGCTACACCAGGCTCAGTCACTACCAACAGAGTGATCTCGACACATTCTCAAGCCTGTATTTTCCCCAAAAAAACCATGTTTTCTGCATGATCCAGCTCTCTCTTTGGCAGTTCAGGAAACAGAGCTCAGTTACCCTGTAAGAGGTCAATAGGCAATAATATGCTATTTTAATTGCAGTTACCAAATAGTTCAGTTTAAACAAAACACTAGATTAGTTTAGATTAAAAAAGAAACATGCTTATTTGAATACAAAAATATGGATTGTCATTGAGTATAAAGATAGGATATTAAAGTAAGAAATAGTTTCAAGAAACAAAGAACAAAAACTTTATAGCAGATACAACTTAATGGGCAAACTAATCCCTACCATGTGTGCCCAGCAATATTGCTGACCAAATTCTGAAGTCAGGACCCCAATCAAAGTAAAGTGGACTGGTTCCTTTGTCTTTGTAAGTGAGAATGAGGAGTGGGGAAAGGAGAGAGAATCAGGGTGCCTTTGGCCCTCACTTTTATGGTGTAGTCATCCTTAAAAAATCATTTTCTTGGTGACTCTCAGATAAAGTTCATTCTAGCTGTAAGACAGAGACAGAGGGTGTATCTAGATTACGCTAGACTTTCAAAAGAGGATATGCAAATTCCCCGGGAATTTGCATATCTTCTTTTGAGCTCACTTTCGAAAGCAGCAAACCCTCCCGTTTCTCAACAAGCTGCGTAAACCTAATTTTTTAAGGAAAAGTGGCTTGCCGACAAACGGGAGGGTTCACCGACAAAACCGTGTCTTAATTACTTTCGCTTTCAAAACTGCCGCTTTTGAAAGTGAACTCGAAAGAAGTTATGCAAATTTCCATAGACTTGCATATTCTCTTTCGAAAGTCTAGCGTAGTTTAGATACACCCAGAGAGTCTCCTAGTGAAAGAGGTTCTATGTTGTTGCTTGCTTAACGCAGATCAATCTGTTCCTGCCTCACTTTGTTTCCATAGAACATAACTAAACTAAAATAATAATAAATAATGTTTAAGAAAAAGAGACCCATGAGGAAAGGTTAAGAAATCTGGTCATGTTTAACACTGAGAAAAGATCAGTGAGGGGGAAAACCTGATAGCAATCCTCAAATATACTAAGGGTTTTTATACGGAAGATGAGAAGATGGTGATCAATTGTTTTCCATCTCCACTGAAGGTTGGATAAATAGTAGTGAGTTTAATCTTCAGCAAAGGATAATCAGATTAGTTATTACACAAAACCTTCTACCTATAAGAGTAACTAAGTAGTAGAATACCCGTTTAAGGGAAGATGTGTATTCCCCCCCCCCCCTTTTTTGTGTGTGTAAAGAACAGGTTGAATATACCTTTCAGAATGATCTAGATATACTTTGTGATGCCTCTGCACATGGGGTGCACTAGATGGCCTCCTGAGGTACCTTTGAGACTTACATTTATATATAATAAATCACATAAATATGAAGAATTTATCTTTTTGAGTTAGGTCCTCTTGCATCAAGGAATCCAGTTATTAGTTACAGCACACTTACATTTTAAAATATTAATGAAACCTTGACCACTATGCCAGACCCAGTGAGGAAAAAAAAAGGGTTGTAAACTTTCAGAAGATCTAGTTAAAATAGAGTTACAGCTTTCTATAGCAAAATTTATTATCAGTATCCATTGGCCTTTCCCCTTTGTGTGAAAATAACTTTGTCATTTTAATTGATTTTGCTTTGGTTATTAAAATAAATAATTGTCTTTGGACTGAGTCCAAGCAGTGATGTTTTCTTCTAAGAGATTTGTACTGAAATGTGTGTGGACACTCAGGAATTTCAGCCATAATGTGTGGTCCCAGCATACACGCTATAATGAATTATAGTTGTTCATGTGCATTCTGTGTTCGTAAGTGTTTATACACTATGACTCCAAGCAGATGGTATGATGTAATTTTAATCCTTTTGTAGAGTCACCATCCCATGGGCTAGCTTTCTCCCTCTTGAAAGGAGGACAATATTACTAGTGGTGTCTGAAAAAACAGAACAAAGCATAATCTTTGGCCCTCTAGAACAGATGAATGACTGACACATATGAAAAGTGACTTAGTTCAATTTAATACTAACTCAGCTGCACGGTTTTCAGAAGGAAGCTGTCACATAGCAATGAAGCTGTTGTACATACAGATGGCTGTGTTTCCTCATAGGCAGAAACATCTGCACCTGTCCCATCTTTAGTATAAAGTACTCATCTGGTTATCAATTACCCTTTCAATGCACTCTGATTATTCTTAATTGTTTCCATTAGAAAGCCACTAGATTTATTGTCTGTTAGCTGTGTAAAATTCATATTCCTTTCAATGTTGTTTATATAAATGTGCGCACACAAAGAGGTATTATGAGAACAAGTAACTTCTTAAATCTTACAAAACACTGGTGAGTAAATTACAATGAAATGTAGTTTTTAAATATCATTTGGTCAAAATCTTAACAATTATTTTTATCCTAGAAACATGACCAATGACAAATGATAAATAACTAAACAATGCTGATTTCAATTAATGGGAATGGTCTTCCTCTTACTAAGCTATTAACAAGCATAATCAAATCTCTTGCAAGGGTCAGGGTTATCCATCTTATCCAGCATTGCACAAATGTTTAAATAACATATGGGTCAGGAAGCTGGCTAACAGTTGGAGAGAGGGCTCACAGTAGTCTTTTAGCCAATGTGGCTTTTTTTTCTCCTTAAGGGGTATGTCTAGACTACATTGGGGGGGGGGGGGGTTCGAAAAAAACTGCCCTTTTTTCGAAAAAAAAAAACTTCAATTCATTGCAATTCTTTTCTTTCGAAATTAAATCAAAAGAAATCAGGATTTTTTTTGCATTGCTAAACTACAAATTACAAGGAAGAATGCCTTTTTTTGAAAGCACACTTTTGAAGGAAGGCATGTGTGGACGCAGAACAGAGACATTTTTCGAAAGAAGAGGCAATCAAAAAAAGCACAGGTGTCCTTGTGGCCATTCTGTGAATAGCTCTTTAGAAAAAAGCTTCTTTCAAAAGAAACTTGCAGTCAGGGAGTATCCCTTCTGGTTGTGTACTAAGGTCTTTGCTGTGCTCATTCTAGCACTGAGGAGACTTGAGTACAGAGGATTGGCTGATCCTCTGAACAGTCAAATAAGCATGGTATGGTGTTGGAAGCAGCTGCTCAGCCTCTCTGTAGTCCAGAGCCCCAGAAGTCCAAAAAAGATAAGCAGCTCAGTGAACTACCCATCCCCTCAATTAGGAAACAGTGGATTCAGATTCCCATTTGTTTCCTTTTCTCAGAACCCTGGAGTTACTGCAGCCCTGGAGCAGCCCTTGCAGAATCACCTCTGGGAGAGGAGAAAAGAGTTTAGTGATAGTTAAACTCTGTGAGAGCTTCTACAAATAATAGCTACTGTTCACGAGGAGAGGAGGAGCCGAAGTACAACTGCTTGCCTTTGATTAGCTGTGAGACCTAACAGGCTACCTTTTGAAGTTCAGAACCCAGGTGACTGGTGGGCACTGGGCTACTTCACTGCCTACTTGATGCTTTCTCTTGCTGTTCCTGCACTGAAGGGTTTCTCCCTCAGTCAAATATAAAGCTTAAGGCTGCGGGTCTCTTTTGACAGCATAAGGGACCCAAGTGGTAGAGATCTTCCCTCTACCCTCACCAACCTTCAAAAACATATTAGTAAAAATAGGTATAGTACAGGAGTCTAATAGATTTTCTTACTCCAGACATGTCCATAGAAGATGAACGGGCCCAGAAAGACTTTGGACTTTAAAAGAAAATGAGTAGGATTCTAACCAGTTTTATTTGGCAGTCTCTTATCCCATGAACATATTTTACTCTCACAGAAAACAGCAAATTAATTGGGCTACTGAGGATTGTGATACTAAAGAAAACTGCCTTATAGCCAGGAACCTTAAACCAATTTCTTCTGTTTAATGATCTTCTTCAGGGTGCTGCTGGCAAAGTTATCAGATCTACCCCATTTCTCTTAGCAGTCAGCTCACTATAAACCTTAATATGGGGAGTAAGCTCAAAGGGAAAACTGACAAATATGGTAGTGTACTTTTGAAACTGGCTTCCCCATAGTATTATAGTACATAGTATTATAGGGTGACAAACCTCTCCACACTTTGCTAGGCTGTCCACACACACAGTCCACCACCAGGACCATACCTGAAACCTTTCCAGTTTGGTAGAACCTGCCAGAGTTTATGCTCTGCTGGCATAGCCTTTTAGAGTCCAGGGTCAACTCCACGTCACAATGAGGCAAAGGAGAAGCATCCCGTAGAGGGCTATTTTCATATTACATAGTAATTTGCTTGTTTTAGCTAGGTCATTTTGAGATTTTTTTGCATGATAGGGGAATTTTGGGATGTCACAGTCTTTTGTTTCTTCCGCTTGCCTTTTCCCTAACTGCCTTTTGGCAGTACATTTTGTAGATTTGTAATCCTCCAATTTAAGCATGTCCTGTGTTTAAAACTTCTCCCTTTCCCCTTCACAGTGGTTATAAACAAGTTTATTCAGTAATATGTGCTTTTAAAATAACTTTTTGTTCATACAAAGGAAACTGAGGCAAAGGTAACCTTGGGGACCCAATTATGCTTCAGGCATGACTGTTTTGACAGTTCTCAATATATAAAAATGCTAGGTGTGACTAAAAGTACTTTCAAGTACAGAAATTCTATACACGCCTCCCATAAATATACAAGCAAATAAGGTAATGCACATATATTTACATGCATGTAAGTCTGAGGTCCAGGGTTGTGATTCTACCAAACCACCACTACACACTAAATTGCTAAAAGCACTCAAAGACATGAGAGACAGCTAGTTAGACAAGGGAAGCTCAGTAACTCAGATGCTTCTCCCTCACAAAGTTCTCCGTACATGCATGAGTTTCAGGTACTCAGATATTACAGGGTTGAGTAGAAAATTATATAAAAGAAAAGAGAATGACCACACCACAGCCTAAGCAGGAGATATGGGAGATATTGTTTGGCTTGCTGAAGGATGGTGTGTACCACTTTAATGGGGAGAAATATGAAGAGTGGTTTTGTAGTAATCACCAAGCATGAGTGCACTGACCCATCCCGTCCAGGTGACCAGAATGCATACCAGGTAGGAGAAGCCTTCTTTCACCTTGACCTGGCAGAGCAGCACCCACACTTCCATCCACTAAAGTGTCAAAGTGCCTCATCAGGATCTGGTTTGGGCATTGCTCAAGATGCACTTCTCTCTGGGAGCTAGGATGTTTTTTTCTCGCGGCCAGATTGGCCTAAGTGAAATGGCTTTTTTTCACCTTTCTATAGCAGATTCATAGGCAAACACAAAATAGGAGTCAGAGCAGGCATGGGCAAATACAAGCCCGTGGGCCTGATACAGTTCAACAGTTTGACAGGGTTAGCTCCTGGTGGGCTCCCACCACTATATTTACCTGCATGACTGCAGTACTTGAGATCACAGCTCCCATTGGCCGCAGATCACCACTTGTGGCCAAGCTGCGGGAAGTAGTGTTCCTATCTGTGCTGTTGTAGTTCCCATTGTCCAGGAATCAGGATCCGTGGCCAATTGGAGCTGTAATCTCTGGTTCCTGTGGCTGGGCAGGTAAATATAGCAGTGGCAACCTGCTAGGGGTTAATCCTGGTGAACCACCATAGTGTTATTACTCAACACGAGTCAGACTATGACACTTCTGTTGATTATGTAGGGGAGTAGGGGTGGAGGGCTAGGGAAAGTATACAGCAATCAGATAAATAGGCTGGTAAAGAGTTTAAATGAGTGTTTGTTACAGGAGTGGATAAGGGGAGGAGAAGGCAGTTCATGTCTCCTATAACTGGCCTTTTAGGGAACCAAAATTGTCAATAATGGCTGTTATTTGGTATCCAAACTAAAAAAGACTCCTTTAAAAAAAAGGAAGGATCAAAGTATGCCAAGTGTTATATACAAAATAATAATAATTCATTCTGTTTATTGCAGAAATTGGGGGGCGTGTGGCAACCCAGCCTCCCCCCCACCCCCATCAAGTTTTGCTGCCCTGTTCAGTTCCTTTATTCCATTTTTTTTCTTAACAAGTTTTGCTGCAATGGGGGCGGGAGCATGAGGGTTTTTCAAAAATCAAAAAGGGGGGCATGATGCCAAAAAGTTTGGAAACCACTGGTTTAGTGTATATAAACTAACAATATGTATTGACAGATTAAAGCCTATTAACTCAGCTAATTTTCCTCATATAACTAACCTATCAAATATATAAGGTATATGAACTTAAATAATTGCATTAGGTAAAACTTATATAAAAGGAGATTAATGATTAAGTTCTAAGGCAAAGTTTCATGTTATGTTAAAAGGCAGATATACACAAGTCATAGGTTAGGGTTTGATGTTTCTCATGTAGCTATGGGAAAAGCTACAGGTTGGACCTCCCTGGTCTGGCACCCTCATGTCCTGCCCTGTCCTGGACCAGGGTGTTTAGTGGACCAGGGGAGATCAGTGCTCCCCTGCTGGCTGCCCCAGGTTCCTCTCTTTGGGGCACAGCTGCCCACCTTGCTGCCCTCCTGCTGCCCCAGGTTCTCCAGGGATTCCCAGCTGGGACTGCCACTGGTCCTGCTGCAGCTGGGTATTCCCCAGCTGGGGCTGCCTGGTCACCCTGTCCCGCTGCCACTGGGGATTCTTTCCACCTGCCTCCACCAGCCCCGCTTGAGCCAGGGGTACCCCGACAAAGGCTGCCCGGTCATCCTAGCCCCACTGCCATCATCAGTTTCCCAGGGTTCCTGGCTGGGGCTGCCTGGCTGGAGGCAGCCCAGCTGCAAATAAGGGTTCTCTAGCTGGGGCCAGGACTCCCCAGCCACTTGGCCTAATGCTGGGGGTTCCCCAGCCCAGGCAGGAGCTCCCCTGTCACCACCTGGCCCCACTGATGCCAGAGATTCCCTGGCTGGGACAGGGACTCCCCAGCCACCACTGGGCCTCCCCAGCCACCACTTGGCCCATTAATGCTATGAGTTCCTCCCCAGATGCTGCCTGGCCCAACCAACACTCCCCATTTTGTCTCTTGCTGATTCCACATTGTTTTTGATAATTTTACAGGTAAAAAAAAGTGTATTTTCCCTTAACTGCCAGCCCTGCAAATTGAACTTAAAATCTTAAAGTGCAACTGTATTCTTCTCTTCGTATAAATTACCACCACCAAGAACTCAATAGCCAGAACATAGCTTAACAGTTCTGTTGATGAGGCATGAACAAAGAAAGAATTATTTCCAATCTGCAATGGTTGCATTGGTAATCGATACCTGAAGTTTTTCAAAAAATTCTTCATATACAATTGATCATCTGAACACTGAGGCTACCTCCAGACTGCATCCCTCTGCCAACAGAGAGATGCAAATCAAGCACTTCGAAAGTGCAAATGAGCCTGGGATTTGCACTTTTGAAGTGCCTAATCTACATCCCGCTGCCGGCAGAGGGGTGTAGTTTAGAACACCCTGAGAAATAATGACAGTGATATTAATACGGGAACAGCCAACACTTTTTTCTGAAGTTAAAATATAACAGTCTTTTTTGTAAATTAAGAAGTGGAGATAAACTGTTGTTTTCTTGATGTCAAAACTGATGTTTATATTTGCAGCATATTCATGAGATTAGACTCAGGAATTTGTCTGAAAGCTCTGGTCTACACTAGGGAGTTACTTTGAAATAACAACCCCATATATTGAAATAATAAATGGAGCATCCACACTATCAAGCCCATTATTTTGAAATAACGGGCTAGTTATTTTGAAATCTGTACTCCTGATTTCCTCAGGGAATAACTCTTCTTTCAAAAGTTATTTCAAATTAGAGGTAGTATTGTTATTCCACTAGTTTTTCTTTCAACTTTAGTTATTTCAAAATATGTAGATATACCCAAACAGCAATTGCGTATGCTTTTTCATTAGAAAACAAAATTGCTCAAACACATGCCCAATCCAAATTAAAACAGTATCATTTTTACACAGAAAATAATTTTAAATAAAAGATTAATCTTAAATATACAATTTGAAATATAATATTGCCTCGTTCAAATTGTGGATTTAAGATTAATGTACAGGATATATTTCCACAAAAGTGTATTCAAGCAGCAGCTTCTAAAATCCTTAAGCCTCTTACCTTGTTTCAGGGAGGTCTACAATCTAAGACCATTTCTGTAACCACTACGCTGGTTGTTTTTTTATTTATATATTTATTTTATAACCCATATATGTTGTTTGTCAGTGTGGATTATCTTTCAGTCACAATCAAAAAAGAGAAGAAAAAATAAATGGAACTCTATAGACGTTAGACTGTGATGTATTTGTAAACACCATTTTCTGATTCCTAATAATCCTTTTATCTGTTGTTCAGATCACCGAGGTAAGGTTTTACTTTTCCCTGCTCTCCAAGGGCCTTTGGCTTCTCTGAAGTCTGAGAGAGTTTTAGCCACTGAAATCAACAGCAGCAGGACTGAGCCCTAACCTGCCTGGCCACAAAGGGGCCCATTTTGCAAGCTTTATTACTGCAAATCTCTCACAGATATGCCTGATAGTTTTTGCCAAGGTTGGGCCTAAAGTAACAAGCCCAGAATCTCTGAGATATTTTATCAGCAGGAACAACCCACAGAAACACCGCTAAGATTAAGTAGAAGAACCCATAATAGAAGAACTAGAGGACACCAAGGCTGTGTCTAGACTACATGGCTCCATCGATGGAGCCATGTACATTAGGGTTGTAGGCAAAGGGAAATGAAGCAGCGATTTAAATAATTGCCACTTCATTTAAATTTAAATGGCTGCCATGCTGAGCCAACAAACAGCTGATCAGCTGTTTGTCGGCTCAGCGCGCTAGTCTGGACGCACTGCGGTCGACATCAAAGCCCTTTGTCGACCGCCCCGTTATTCCTCGTGGGATGAGGTTTACCGGGGCGGTTGACAAAGGGCTTTGATGTCAACCGTAGAGCGTCCAGACTAGTGCGCTGAGCGTCCAGACTAGTGCGCTGATAAAGCTGTTTTCAGTTCAGCACGGCAGCCATTTAAATTTAAATGAAGTGACAATTATTGAAATCGCTGCTTCATTTCCCTTTGCCCAATAAACAAATCTACATGGCTCCGTCTACGGAGCCATGTAGTATAGACATACCCCAAATGAAATTAATGGCTAGCAGGTTTAAAACTAATAAAAGAAAGTTCTTCTTCACACAGCGTATAGTCAACCTGTGGAACTCCTTGCCAGAGGAGGCTGTGAAGGCTAGAACTATAACAGAGTTTAAAGAGAAGCTAGATAATTTCATGGAGGTTAGGTCCATAAAAGACTATTACCCAGGGAATAGGAATGGTGTCCCTGGCCTCTGTTTGTCAGAGGCTGGAGATGGATGGCATGAGACAAATCGCTTGATCATTGTCTTCGGTCCATCCCCTCTGGGGCACCTGGAACTGGCCACTGTCAGCAGACAGGATACTGGGCTAGATGGACCTTTGGTCTGACCCACTACGGCCATTCTTATGTTTTTATGTTCTTATTGTCACGTCTAAGTACTGTTTGGCAATAGGCAGTTTATATTAAATTACTACATTAAAAAATCTGCATATGCATGACTATACTGTTCCTTGCTTTGCATAAATAAGTCAAACTTGAAGAGGTCCTCTTCTCAATTTGAGGCACTTAAGGAGAGGAAAGTGATTAGGAATAGTCAGCATGGATTCACAAAGGGAAAGTCGTGCCTGACTAATCTGATTAGCTTCTATGATGAGGTAACTGGCTCTGTGGACATGGGAAAGTCAGTGGATGTGATATACCTTGACTTTAGCAAGGCTTTTGATTCGGTCTCCCACAATATTCTTGCCCGCAAGTTAAGGGAATGTGGATTGGATAAATGGACGGTAAGATGGATAGAAAGCTGGCTAGAAGGCTGGGCCTAACGGGTAGTGATCAACGGCTCAATGTCAGGATGGCAGTCGGTTTCTAGTGGAGTGCCCCAAGGTTCGGTTCTAGGACCGGTTTTGTTCAATATCTTTATTAATTACCTGGATGAGGGGATGGATTGTACCCTCAGCAAGTTTGCAGATGACACTAAGCTAGGGAGAGAGGTAGATACTCTGGAAGGCAGGGGTAGAGTACAGAGTGACTTAGACAAATTGGAGGATTGAGCCACAAGAAATCCGATGAGGTTCAACAAGGACAAGTGTGAAGTCCTGCACTTGGGACGGAAGAATCCCAAGCATTGTTACAGGCTGGGGACCAACCAGCTAAATTGTAGTTCTGCAGAAAAGGACCTGGGGGTTACAGTGGATGAGAAGCTGGATATGAGTCAACAGTGTGCCCTTGTAGCCAAGAAGGCATATTAGGTTGTATTAAGAGGAGCATTGCCAACAGATCCAGAGACGTCATTATTCCTCTTTATTTGGCTCTGGTGAGGCCACATCTGGAGTATTGTGTCCATTTCTGAGCCCCCCACTACAAAAAGGATGTGGATGCATTGGAGAGGGTCCTGCAGAGGGTAACCAAAATGATTAGGGGGCTGGAGCATATGACTTATGAGGAGAGGCTGAGGGAGTTGGGTGTGTTTAGTCTGCAGAAGCGAAGAGTGAGGGGGGATTTGATTCAACACATACATTTCACAATGTACAATAAGGTCCATAGAAATACTCAAAAAGTCATTCAATATTAGATGATAGATGAAACAGTCTAGTAAATCAAAGTATTTTACCATCAATGTATTACCTATTCGATATAGGTTTTCATTTAAATATATTCAAATTATGCAGTAGAAATATGGAATGGATACCCTAAAATAATTTCTAAATTTCAAATGAAAAAAGAGTCATGAAACTTCCTAAAATAAAACTGGATTTTTCAAATGACTACTCAAAATTATGGAATGAGTTTATAGCCCTGTATTTTAGAACGTTTGAGTAAGAACAATTTGTAGCATGTAAATAAGGTACAGAAACATAGATATCTAGGAATATTCAGTCAGATTTTCAAATAATTGTGCATTAGCTATGTTTATTCACCATTTCTGTTCATTTTCTGCTAGTAGTTTATAAACAAGCTTACTAGCAGGAGTGTTGCCAAATTTATGAATTTGGTCATATTATGGTTCAGACTATTCAAATAAGGGAAGTTGGAATTCATAAGTGTGAGCCAAAATTTTCAAAATTGGCTAGTGAGTTTGTGTGACTGAATTTTTCTCTGTCCGCCCTCCCACCTCCCCCAAGCCCAAAGGCCTGACTTCCTCTGTTTGGGACCAGTCAGGCACTGAGGGTGCCAGACTAAGGAATTCCAAACTATTAACTTCTGATCACGGAAAATACAAATGTAATGTGATCTGTGTTGATCAATAATTCAAACTACTGAATATTCAGATTCAGGTCAAGAATTAGACACAGATATAGGAAGGCAAATGATTTCTAACAACAATTAAATTTGAAGACAAATAAATTACTTTTAATTATTTCTCCCCGTTTTATACATTCAATCCTTAGGGTTGTTTGGCAATGGGCAGTTTATATTAAATTACTACATTTGTTTTGTTTTGTTTTTACTGTCCCTTCAGCCCATTTATTTGTCATAATGGGATATTTGTGATAAAGCCTGAATTAATTTCTCCTGCTCTGGTGCCTCTTAAATATAGTTGACTCCCTCATTTCAGATTTGACTTTTCTGGTCAGTGCAATCAACTACTAATTTAACCTGAGAAAATATGGGAACAGGAACAAAAGTCAGGAGAAAAAAATGAAATTTCTAAGGAAATATGAGATGTGAAAGGTAAATGTCAGGGCAAGAAAAAATGAAAGATTTTCCAATGGTTTAGAAGGGCAACTTCAAGTTTATCTAAGTTGTATTTTTTAAAGGAAAGAGGGGTATGTTCAAAATTAGAAGAGGGAAGACAGGAATGAGGCAAATATCTTCCTTGTTTATTGGGCAATTGTTACTATGACTCTCTTACCAGAAATATCAAGCTGCTATGATATAGGAGATAAAAAACCACTTCTACTTTCACCCCTACTTTCTGACTTCTGAGTAAAAAAAGAAGCTCAAAAAAGAGCGTGTGTGTGGGAGGCGGGAAAGAAGTGTAAGATAGATAGCAGCCTGAAGGAATCTTGATGATAGAAACTCACTTGAAATACAGTATTTCATACCTCTTTTATCATGTCTCTCCAGCAAAGAACAAAAGGGACAAAGGTTTACACTAAATGGCAGCGAGTTTTATGAGTCAAGTTCAACAAAAGTATTGTATCCTTTTTTGGCCTGAGAAAATTTAAATCGGGGTGGGAGGAAGGAAGGAAAGAGCTGCATGAAAGAGACTCTTAAGGGCATGGATTTAATTTAAATAAATCATATCTATCTCTTTCCTAACAAAGAGGCAAAAGAAAGAGATTTCCATGTGTTTTTACTACAGCCACTGGAGGGAAGAAAAAACCACTAAGCTCAAGCGGATCAAGACCCTCAAAAGGAAACCTCATAAAAAAGTTATAACATGCTTGCACCTGGCATGGGCACCGTAGCCAGACCGTGCCCCTTTAGGGGCTCCGGGGCCGGGAGGGGGGCAGAAGAGTTTCCCTGGTGGTGCCCAGAGTGGCCACCAGGGAAAGCTGGGGAGGGGTAGGCTCCCACTAGTTCGAATTAAGTGGCTACACAGCCCTTAATTCGAACTGCTTAATTCGAATTAGGCATTAGTCCTCGTAGAATGAGGTTTACCTAGTTTGAATTAAGCGCTCCGCTAGTTCAAATTAAGTTCGAACTAGCAGTTTGTATGTGTAGCGCCTATCAAAGGTAATTCGAACTAATGTCTGTTAGTTCGAATTAACTTTGTAGTGTAGACATACCCTATGAGATAGATAGTGTCTGCTCAAGAAAAGCTTGTAGTCTAAGGCTCTGATCCTACAACTGGCAGAATCTTACAGAGATCCACTGAAGTCAATCAGGTTCCAAAAATATTCAGTTTATCAAGAGATTATAAATCCAGAAGGAACCAATGTAACCATCTAGTCTAATCTCGTGCATAGCACAGGCCAGAGAACTTCCCTGATTTTAATTTTTGGTTGAACTAGAGAAGATATTTTAAAAAAATCTAGTTATGACATAAAAATGTTCAGTGATGAAGAAATTGAATTGTTCCAGTTGTTAATTACCCTTTCTGTTATAAAGATGTGCCTTATTTCTAGCCTCGATTTATGTTACATTAGCTTTCAGCTACTGGGACTTGTTTATAAATTTTTGTGCCAGACTGATGAGCCTTCTCTCAGATTTCTGCTCCCAGTGTAGGTAACTTAGGCTAGGTATAGACTACATGCCTCTGCTGGCAGAGGCATGTAAATTAGACTACCCAACATAGTCAATGAAGCAGCTATTTAAATATCCCCCCCTTCATTAAAATAAAAATGGCCACCACACTGTGCCGGCTCAGCTGATTGTTGGCACAACACGGCAGTCAAGATGTGGATCGGTTGGCAAGGAAAGCCTTTGCCTACCGATCCTGTAAACCTCGTTTCACTAGCCAGGCATAAGGGATCTGTCGGCAAAAGCTTTCCTTATCGACCGATCTGCATCTTGATTGCTGTGTTGTGTCGGTGATCAGCTGAGTCGGCACGGTGTGGTGGCCATTTTTATTTTAAGGAAGTGGGGGATATATAAATATCCGCTTCATTGACTATGTCGGGTAGTCTAATTTACATGCTTCTGCCAGCTGAGCATTATTTCAAAATATCTTATTTCGAAATAGTTAATTTGAAATAGCTTATTTTGAAACGTGTCTACACACAAAATGCTTTTCGAAATAGCGTTTTGCTATTTCAAAATAGTGCGTCCACACTGAGTGGAGGCTGAATCACATTTAAGGCTGGCTGGAACCAGGTCTGGCAGGGCAACAGGTCAGGAGTTATTTTGTGTGGCTGCTGCCTGAGGCTATCTGAGGCCTGTGCTTAAAGGGACCCACCCTGGACAGACGGTTCTCAGCTTTCCCTGCTTGATTGCCTACCTCGATGAGGGACAGCAAAGCTTTTTGTCTCTGCACATTCTGGTTGCCCTCACTCGGGATACCACAGCACTCTTCAACATGGAACCAGAGCTGCCCCTGGGCACTCTGGTGCTTCTCATGGACTCATTGCTGTGAGCCTGGCTGCACTTTCTGTAGGCTTCCATCTGGGAGGTCCATCAAGGGTCTGTCAGTATCCAGGAGAACCTGCGGGAGAGCTTCCATCCTGAGGAGCCCTAAGAACCTCCCTGGTCTGCCCCACTGAGGGCTTGTGCTTCATTCCTCCCTCATGTCCTTCCACTTACCCCTCTCTAACCCCCCTTCCTGATGTCAAATAAAATACACATATTTTCATGAACACAAACTCTCTTTATTTAACAAAACTGGGTGGGGGGGGGGGATGAAACTCTAGTGAGACTGGGGAAAGGAGGCAGGAGAGGGGAGAAAAGAGGGTGGGAGAGGGGAGGGGGGAAACCTGGGAGGAGGGAGCTGGAAGGGGGAAGCAAGGAGAAAAAGGCAGATGGGAAGCTCAGGGTTCAGGATGGGGGGGGGTCCTCACTGGACCAACTGAATTTTCATGCAGACCTGCTCCTGGGTTCACATGTGGCCTTGGGTGGCCAGGCTGGCTGCTATCCTGCCATAGACGGTCACTTTCCTCCATCTAGTGCAGAGATCATGGACATTGGGAGCACCCCCCCCCCCAAACCTGAATAAGGTCTGTGATCTCCACCCTGGAGCAGGAAGGCTTTCGCCTTCTCCGGGCCCTGGCAGGCTCCTGGGAGCTGTCAGACTGCTTCTGGGGAGCAGTGGAGGGCTGACTGCCAGTGGCTTGCTGGCTCATGTTCTGGGGCCACTGGGTCAGGGGCAGGGACTGCTGGCTCTGGGCTGGCAGGCTTGGAGCTGGCACAGGCACTGTGGCCAGGGTCAAACCCTTTAAGGGCTCCGGGGATGGGGGAGGATTCTTGGTCGAGGCCGGAGGGCACCCTAGGAAGGCTGGAGGCCCCCTATTTCGATATAAGTGTCTACACAGCACTTATTTCGAAATAGCTATTTCGTATTTTGCATTATTCCTCATGGAATAAGGTTTACGAAATTAGAAATAAGCACTCCCCTATTTCGAATTAATTTTGAAATAGTGGTTTGGCTGTGTAGATGCTAGTAAAGTTATTTTGAAATAACAGCCGTTATTTCGAAATAACTTTGCTGTGTAGACATACCCTTATAGAGTCATCAAATCACCCCTTGAAATATTGTTAAGTTAAATAGATCAAACTCCTTTACTCACTGTAAAGAATATTCTTCAATCCTTTAATCTATTTTGTGGTTTTTTCCCTCTGAATCCTCTCCAATTTATCAACAACCCACTTAAAAAGTGGACACAGTATTCCTCCAGTGGTCCCAGCACTATGGAATACAGAGGGCAAATGACTTCCTTACTTAATATTCTCTTGTTTATACATCTAAGAATTTCATCAGTCATTTTGACCACAGGGTAATCAAGTATTTTTCACAAAGTGAAACAGCTTCGACAGGAAAGGTTGAAAATGATCCACCCCGGCATAATGAGTAATTTAGTAGGCTAGTAAGCTAGTCTAATAGGCTTGTACGTAGGAACATAAGAACAGTCACACTGGGTCAGACCAAACGTCCATCTAGCCCAGTATCCTGTCTGCTAACAGTGGCCAATACTCGATCCCCAGAGAGAGGGATCACAACAGGTAATCCTCACATGATCCCTCTCCTGTCATTCACCTCAGAGAAACAGAGGCTAGGGATACCATTCCTACCCATCCTGGCTAATAGCCATTGATGGACCTAACCTCCATGAATCTATCTAGCTCTTTTTTGAATCCTGTTAAAGTACTAGCCTTCACCACATCCTCTGGGAAGGAGTTCCACAGGTTGACTATGTGCTGAGTGAAGAAAAACTTCCTTTTGTTTGTTTTAAACGTGCTGCGTGTTCACCTGGTGACCTCTAATTCTTATATAGTGGGAATAAGTAAATAACTTTTCCGTATTCACTTTTTCCATACCAGTCATGATTTTATAGACCTCTATCATATCCCCCCTTAGTCTCCTCTTTTCTAAACTGAAAAGTCTAAGTCTTTTTAATCTCTCTTCAGATGGGACCCATTCCAAACCCCTAATCATTTTTGTTGCCCTTTTCTGAACCTTTTCCAATGCCAATATATATTTTTTGAGATGTGGCGACCGCATCTGTTTGCAGTATTCAAGATATGGTTGTACCATGTTTTATATAGAGGCATTAAGATATTTTCTGTCTTATTCTCTATCCCTTTTTAATGACGCCTAACATTCTATGGCTACGTCTACACTGGCCCCTTCTTCGGAATAGCCATGCTAATTTAGAACTTTGGAATAGGGAAATGTGCGGGGGATTTAAATATCCCCCCCCCAGGATTTAAATAAACATGGCTGCCGCTTTTTTTCCGGCTTGGGGAATAAGAGATCCTCCGGAATAGGGCTTTATTCTGGAGGATCGCGCCAGTCTGGACGCTCTTTTCCGGCTTTTCCCCAAGCCGGAAAAAAAGTGGCGGCCATGTTTATTTAAATCCCACGGGGGATATTTAAATCCCCCGCGCATTTCCCTATTCCAAAGTTCTAAATTAGCATGGCTATTCCGAAGAAGGGGCCAGTGTAGACGTAGCCTATTTGGTTTTTTGACTGCCGCTGCACACTGTGTGTATGTTTTCAGAGAATTATCCACAATGATTCCAAGATCTTTCTCTTGAGTTGTTGTAGTCAAATTAGTCCCCATCATATTGTATGGATAGTTGGGATATTTTTTCCAGTGAGTATTACTTTACATTTATCAACATTAAATTTGCCATTTTGTTGCCCAATCACTTATTTTGGTGAGATCTTTTTGAAGTTCTTCACAATCTGCTTTGGTCTTAACTATATTGAGCAGTTTGGTATCACCTGCAAATTTTGCCACCTCGCTGTTTACACCTTTCTCTAGATTATTTAGGTTGAATAGGATGGGTCCCAGGATAGACCGTTGGGAGATCACACTTGTTACCTCTCTCCACTCCAAAAACTTATCATTTATTCCTACCCTTTGTTGCATGTCTTTTAACCAGTTATCAGTCCATGAAAGAACCTTCCCTCTTATCTCATGACAAGTTACTTTACTTAAGAGCCTTTGGTGAGGGACCTTGTCAAAGGCTTTCTGGAAATCTAAGTACATTATATCCACTGGATCCCTCTTGTACACATGTTGACCCCCTCAAAGAATTCTAGGGCTACGTCTACACTGGCCCCTCTTTCGGAAGGGGCATGCTAATTTTGAAAGTGGGAATAGGGAAATCCGTGGGGGATTTAAATATCCCCTGCAGATTTAAATAAACATGTCCGCCGCTTTTTTTCCGGCTTGGGGAAAAGCCGGAAAAAAAGCGTCTAGACTGGCCCGATCCTCCGAAATAAAGCCCTATTCCGGAGGATCTCTTATTCCACTTCAAAGTAGGAATAAGAGATCCTCCGGAATAGGGCTTTATTCCGGAGGATCGGGCCAGTCTAGATGCTTTTTTTCCGGCTTTTCCCCAAGCTGGAAAAAAAGCAGCGGACATGTTTATTTAAATCCGCGGGGGATATTTAAATCCCCCGCGGATTTCCCTATTCCCACTTTCAAAATTAGCATGCCCCTTCCGAAAAAGGGGCCAGTGTAGACGTAGCCCGGCAGACTAGTAAGACATGATTTCCTTTCACAGAAACCATGTTGACTTTTCCCCAACAAATTACAGTCATCCATGTGTCTGACAATTTTATTCTTTACTATAGTTTCAACTAATTTGCCTGGTACTGATGTTAGACTTACCAGTCTGTAATTGCCTGGATCACCTTTAGAACCCTTATAAAATATTGGCATCGTGTTACTATCTTCCAATTATTAGGTACGGAAGCTGATTTAAAGGATAGGTTACAAACCACAGTTAATAGTTCCTCAATTTCCCATTTGAGTTCTTTCAGAACTCTTTAGTGAATGCCATCTAGTCCCGGTGACTTGTTACTGTTAAGTTTATCATTTTATTCCAAAACCCCCTCTAATGGCACCTCAGTTTTAGATTTGTCACCTAAAAAGAATGGCTCAGGTTTGGGCATCTCCCCAATATCCTCAGCTGTGAAGACTGAAGCAAAGAATTCATTTAGCTTCTCCTCTATGACTTTATTATATTTGAGTGATCCCTTAACATTTCGATTGTCCAAGGGCCCCACTGGTTGTTTAGCTGACTTCCTGCTTCTGATGTACTTAAAAAACATTTTACTATTATTTTTTGAGTTTTTGTCTAGCTGTTCTTCCATCTTCTTTTTGCCTTTTCTTTTTATATTTTTTACACTTAATTTGACAAAGTTTATGATCCTTTCTATTTTCCTCATTAGGATTTGACTTCCACTTTTTAAAAGATATCTTTTTACCTGTCACTGTTTCTTTTACCTGGTTGTTAAGCCATGGTGGCACTTTTATGGTTCTCTTACTGTTTTTTTAATATGTGCTATATTTAAGCTGGGTCTCTATAATGGTTTCTTTTATGATAGTAGGCTTGCCAGAGCTTCAGGACTGTCCTAGAGCCTCCAGGAATTAAACATTACTCTTTAAAACTGGTTATGGAATATGATGAAACCTCCAGGAGTATGTTCAATCAAAATTGTCTAATCTAATGGCAGGGGAACTCACCTGGGTTAGGGGGAAACCAAGGTGGGGCAAAGACTCAAGGCGTATTCTCCCACATCCTAGGAGACTATCCTAATAACACAAAGATAATGTTATTTCTTCCTCTTTTATGAACTTCAATGGGAAAAAATGTTTTCCAGAACTATTTGGCAAGTTTGTGCCTAATTTGCAGCTTCAGTCAGCTCTAATCTGCATGTTTGGCAAATAATTTATTTGTCCATATTTTTCACCAATCTCTACTAATGACGATTGTCAAAGGAATGAAAGGTTCAGAGTTCTACATCTGCTCCTGAGTATGTGTAAATTAAATTGATGATGATGATTTAAAATTTGTGTTCATAAGAAACTGAAGAGATACCTATTCCAGACTTTCAGCAATTATCTCTCTCTATATATAAAAAAGATTTTTTCCTGTCAGGTGACAGAATGACATCATCACGTTCTAACTCTCCCTGGCTGAGAAAGCAAAAGCAGCCAGAGAGAGGGAGTTTGGCGATTATAGCAAGCACGGGGCACAGCCCGCTAGTTTCTTTAAAGAAGATATATAGATGCAATTTTTTTTAAAAGTATGCTCACCCAGAACACTATCTGCTAATATAGTCCTTTCTGAAGCAAGAAACTACTACAACGGGGTAGTCAATAGGAAGACTATGTACCACAAAAGACTGTTTACTTATTATTATACTTATTCATTGTGTCATGAAAAGTGTTTCCTTGGAGTCTGGATCTCAACTATACCTTGACAAAGAAATTTGGAATTTGACAAAAAAAAAAGTACTACTTCTGTATAATGATCTTTCTAACTATTTCTGTACATGTGCATAATGAATTTTGTTATATGCCCCAATAGGGAGGTGATGTGTCATCTCCTTATTGCTGAACATAGTAAAAAAGGTGGGGCGGATGGGTTTGAAGAATGGGTGGTCTGGAGAATGGAAGGGGGTTAAGGGCTGGGCACACATTTTGGGTACAGAAGTGTTAATGATCTAGCTGGGGGTTCAGGCTCTGGGATGGTGTTGGGACGAGGGTCTCAGGGTTGGAGCAGAGGATTGGGATAGGGGGAATGAGGACTCTGGCTGGGGATGCAGGGTCTAGGGTGGGGCTGGAGATGAAGGGTTTGTTGTGTGGGCTGCCCCAGGATTGGGGCAGCATAAGCGGAATCTCCTGAGCAGCACTTAGGTGAGGGAAAGATGTGCTTCTCCCCTCCATGGCAGCTCCAGGGCTAGGGGTGCAGGATAGGTACCTCTCCCCCAGCTACAGCAGCTCAGAACCAGGTTTCAGGCTGTTGGAGGGAAGGACATCTCTCCCTCATGGCAGGGGAGGGAGGGACAACTTTCACTGGGCTGCAGCAGGTTAATGGTGGGGGAGGAAGACCCTGCTCCCATCTGTGGCAGATCCAGGCCAAGGCTGGTTTCAAGCTATGAAAGAGGTGCCTTATCTGACAGTTGGGACAAGTCCAAGGCTGGTTTCAGGCTGTAGAAAGGGTGCCCATCCCCTGACCATACAAGGTTTGGGCCAGGTGAGTTCCCTGAGTGTCTGGTTGACACATAAAGGCTGCTGTGTGACCATATGGCTGTGCAGCTTACAGAAAACTTAGCTCCTGTACAACAAATATGTATAGAAATTAGATGAAAGAAAACTGTACTCCAATTATGTTGATTGTGCCAATGGAGTCATTACATGATTGCCGGTACTACAGAACACTTGAAGTCACTCATGCTGCTCAAAAGAACACATTATAATTCCAGAAGGACAAACAGGCAACCTTTATAAACAAACCACAAAGTAAGACCTTAACATCTGAATATATTTTCATGACATTTACTTTTGTGCAGTAGTTAGAAGGGGGAAATATAGAAGCAGCCCTCCCAGTCAACTGCATTTATAAACTGAATGATTCTGTGTATGCAAGCATAGAAATGGAAGTGCTTACAATAAGTTGCATTACCACATCATGATTTGCCAACAGTTTCCCCACACTTGCTTCCTATCCCACATATATGAAAAAGTATGATACAGTATTGTATATACCCCTGTGTAACAAATGCTCACTCTTTATAAGTGATGAACAGCATGTGTATAGGTAGTTTTGATTTATGGTGTCTATTGCACTGAGGTGCTTAAGCTAAACATACCTCATGGCATATTTTCATGGATTTTCAGTTTTGTAGCTTTAAAAATGATTAATGGTATTATGGGGTTGTATTTTGTAACATATTCCAAACAGATTTTCCCACTACTAATGAATGCCTTATTTGTTTTAACTGCTATGATTGACCTTCAGATAAAGGAGAAATAGCTGAAGGAATCGTGGAGATTTATTTTTATATTGTGATTTTGCAGCAATGTAGTCTTTGCATTCTTGTGACTGAAGAGGCACATTCAGTATTAGTCCTGATCTCAGTTGCAAATAAAATGTTTTATAACATGAAAGTCTTTTGCAGCAAAGGGTACAGCAGGGGAAATAACCTTGAAAGACATACACAAAATGAAAAAAAAAGTTATCTGAAAAAATAATATCTATATCTATATCTATATCTATATCTATATCTATATCTATATCTATATCTATACAACAAAATATGAACAAACATCCCTTTTAGGACAGATCTGAAATTTCTTTTAACAGCAGGGAAAACTGAATTGTAACTTATCCTAAAAGATTTTCTTTGGCTATTTCTGCAGTTCAAGTACAGTTTGAACCTCTGTAAACCGGTACTCCCTTGTCCAGCAACATCTGTAGTCCAGGAGGACCATGGATGTTGCAGGACCAGAGAGTCCCGGTGGAGCACTGGCGTTATGAGCTCTTTGGGCTGGCTGGGCTGTGGGCTGCTGGTAGTAAGCTACTAGCAGGGCCAGGAGTCCAGCTCCCTGCAGCAGGGCTGCTGGGTATGCCCCATCACCGTAGTGGGGCTGCTCAGCGGGGCTGCCCAGCGTGCCCCAGCTGGGCTGCCTGGCTGAGCCAGGAGCCTGGCACACCCCAGTAGAGCTGCCCAGTGTGCCACAACAGTACTGTACAGTGTGCCTCAGCTGGGCTGCCCAGTGGATCTAGGAGCCTCGGTGGGTCTGGAGTCCAGAGTGCCTCAGTGGGGCTGCCTGGCATCAAAGGCATGGGAGGATGGGTAACAGAAGCAGGGCAGTAGGTTTGCTGTGGGTCCAGGCCAGAAGCAGGGGGGGCAATATGACCTCCCCTGGGCTGGCAAAATCTCTCATCCAGGAGTGGTAAGGCCCTGAGGGCACCAGGGAGGTCCAACCTGTACATTGAACAGGACTGGTCTTATACATTTCCTCTTACACTAGGGCAACGTCTACACTCGCGGCTTCTTGCACCAGAAATATGCAAATGAGGCTAAGCGTGGAAATCACCAAGCCTCGTTTGCATACCTAATGAGCCACCATTTTTGCAGAAGAGGCTCTTGCGCCAGTAGGAGATGTCTATATTTCCCCTTCTTGATCAAGAAAACCCCTCTTGCACAATGCCGTTATTCCTGAAAATAATTGGTGTAACGGCATTGCGCAAGAGGGGTTTCTTGCGCAAGAAGGTGCAATGGAGACAGCTCCTTCTGGCACAAGAGCCTCTTCTGCAAAATGGCAGCTCATTAGGTATGCATATGAGTCTTGGCTATATTCCATGCTTTGCCTCTTTTGCTTATTTCTAGCCCAAGAAGCTGCAAGTGTAGATATAGCCTAGGTATATGATTGCACATGGACTGTCAGCACTCAAGTACCAATGCTCCTTTCTGGTGAAATACCACACTATGGAAAAGTGACACCACGACTCAATTTCCCATGGTCTTGCAAGAACCATGATCCATAACACTTACCAGATGTTGAAACTTCCCTCTTCAGATTCCCAGTTTTAAGAACCTGATCTTCAGACCTGACACTAATTCTCTATCCAAATGGTGTACATAGGTTTCTGAAATCTCTGCCCCTATAAAACCCATGCCCTGCTTTGCATTTAAGATACTTTTACATAATCTTGAGAGAGGAGGGGAGGTTATATAAATACATTTCTGTTATCAGCAACTTTGCACTCCAAAGCTAACTGGAAGCTACTGCATCTTGACTCATTGAGTTCCAGTAGTAGGGAGGGTGGGAATCTTTGTTGAGGGCATTTGCATACCTCAGGTTAAATCAAGTATTCATTGTAGTATTTTTCCTTTTTCCTATGGTCTGAGGTAGGAGGGTGCTGTTGCTTCCCATGTCTCTATTGGCAAAGAATTTCACACCGTCACCTTTATAAGAGTGGCGAGGAGTCCTGTGGCACCTTATAGACCAGGCATGTCCAAAGTCTGGCCCGCGGGCCAATTGCAGCCCGTGTTCCGGTTTAATACGGCCCCTTCTTCCTCCCCCTCTCCTGGCTCCCTGGCGCTCTTTTGAACTGGCATGCCCAGCGCACCGCTTCCAGCCGTGCCGCCGCCGCCGCCGCCCATGGCCTCCGCGGTCCTAGAGCCTTCCCTGTAGGGCACGTCCGCAGCCCCGCTCCCCCGCTCGGCTGCGGGTTTGCCCTGTCCCCGGGCCGCCGTGAGGCCGGCGTGCCCTGCGCTCTCTGCCCGCCTCTGACCCCGCGGGCCCTCCGCCTTGGGGCTGAGAGTGCGGGGACGGCCCTCACGCATGTTCACTTCTTCAAGTCTGGCCCTCTTTGAAAAAAGTTTGGACACCCCTGTTATAGACTAACTGAAGTGTAGGAGTATAAGCTTTCGTGGGCAAAGACCCACTTCGTCAGATGCATGTGACGAAGTGGGTCTTTGCCCACAAAAGCTTATGCTCCTACACTTCAGTTAGTCTATAAGGTGCCACAGGACCCCTCGCCGCTTTTGCAGATTCAGACTAAGATGGCTACCCCTCTGATCTTTATAAGAGATTACAAAAGCTGAAATCTCCTCAAGGAAGCTTCAAGTGCACACAGAACATTCACTAAACTTCTGTACTATCGCTCTGAAAATCTAATTTCTTCAACATCCAAATTCATTACCTTAATTCTGTACTCTGAATTTTTCCTCTGACATTAAACCTGAAATCCCAGAATTTGGGTATCTGTATTTTATAGTCCATATCTTTGTATTCAACCTTCTTACATGACTATGATACATTTTATATAAAGTATGCTGTCATCTGAAATAGCATTTGAAAACTCATAATTTGCTGATCATTATTGTTCTGATAAAATGTGTGGAAACACTTTATGTAAAGTTATAAACTTCTGTATAGTATTTCTGAGACATGTTCCAAATTCAGAAAAACAGGCACAATCCAGTTCCTTAGATACAAAAGCAAACTGATGCCTCAGCCAGGTTTTGGCACAATTAAATGGACTATTACCCATCCATTATTTGAAAGAAAAAAAAAAGGTGAATGAGAGGAATTTATATGTCTGAAAAGAAATAGTTGACGTTTCCCATCGCATAAGGTTGCTGTCTTCTGAACTTCGCTAGAAATGATTTTCAAAGAAAAAGTGAGTTATAAGACATGGAAACAGACATGCTAAAAAAGATCTGTCTCTTCTTCTCTACTTATGGCATTGACAATAATTTTATGGCAAAGAAAGCATCACTGGACAGGGCAGGGATCATGTCAGAAATGAATGAAGACAGCTGGTGAGAAAGACTTTTGCTATAAAATCAATTCGCCTGTGTTATTTCTTTATATACAATTCTCAGTTTTATTTCTTATTACTTGTCACCTTTTTAAATTATCTCTCTATACTTAAACATGATTATTGGGTTTTTTTGTGTGTTTTGACTGAAATCTCCATTTGAAAAAAAATAGCATTTGTGAATATAATTTTCTACTAATAAATGATGGACTTTTTATGATCTTGCATTGTCCAAAAGGGGAGATCTGGGCACTATAAAATGCACTTTCTGGGAAGTCTGACACAGAAAGCTTACTGGTTTTGCCCTGAAGTGTAATTCAAGAGTAGTTGTCTATAGCACTCATAGGCTATGCCTATACTGGCAGCTTCTTGCGCAAGAACATCTTGCACAAGGGTTCTTCTGCAAGAACTCTTGTGCAAGAATATGTCCACACTGCCGTGTGCTTTTGCACAAGAGAATCCATGGCAGTGTGGATGCTCTCTTGCACAAGAATTCTCTGATGACCATTTTAGCCATAGGGCTTTCTTGCACAAGAAACCCCTGCCGTGTGTCCACACTGCCCTCTTTCACAGGAATTCTTGTGCAAGAAAGCTTACACTTGTTAGAAAAGAACATAGCTCTTGCACAAGAAGCCCTCTCTTCCCACACTTTACTGTAAATCGTGTTGCGCAAGAGTGGACGGGTCGTGTGAATCCTCTCCCGGCTCTTTCGCAAGAACCCATCAGTGTAAACATAGCCATACAGTATAGCTGGGATAAATTCACATTTTGGAAACTGGATATAAGCAGGCCAGGAGTTATTACTCACAGAGTGAAGCAGTGTAAAAGGTATTGTAGTTAGTCATCAATTCAGATTGTATCCTGAGTAATGTGACAACGAAGTTAAGATATTTTCTATATTGTCTCATTAATAAAATGCCATTCTATGATTTCTTAGTTGTTTATTCTATACTATATAGGCAGAAGTTCTAAAAAGCAGCATTAATCAAAATGCTCCATCTCCTTTAAAACTCCTGACAATTTTCTGTAGAAGGGGAAGTCTTAAAAGAGAGTGAAAAAACTGGCCTTCTTTACACTCCTGTAAGCAGCTACAGCTATAGCAAGATGGCTTCAGTGGAGATGATTTTGGTTTGTGGCCAGAGAGCCTGTTATATGGAAAAGTGAACAAATGAAGCTATATAGAAAAAAATCCCTGCTAATTGGTCTATTGCTCACCGACTCCATGTTACAGATGGATGTACAGACAGATCTCAGTTTTGCAGATGGTTCTGGTTGAAGCACAAGTAAGTGAGATGCTGACTCCCCTTTCAAGTATACTGATGACATCATGCTGTTGTGCAGCAGGAAAAACCTTTTTATATATAGAGAAAGATTTCATTTCCATAATTTGGTCTGTTCCTGTCTATGAAGTCTTTGGTAACAACATGAAACTTGTCCCAAAACAGGGCATATTTTATTACAGCTTATTCTTTCTATTCACAGTTCCTTTTGTTAAATCATCAGGGTGTACATCCTGAAATCACAATAAAGTGGTAAAATTCCTCTTATTTCATAGTTTTCAATATCTCTTCTCCATCATGCATTCTAGTATTTCAGTTTTCTTGCAATTCCTGGGGCAGAGAGCATTTGGTGATCACTCACTAGAGTAAATTAATGAAACAGAAAACAGAACTAACCACATGTGCCAATGATTCATAACCTTAACCCGCAAGGCTGCATGTTATATCCCTTTTTCTCATCCTTTGTAAGGTTTTCAGGGCAGTGGCCATCTTCCTATATGGCTAGACAATATATAGCACATCCTGGCCACTAATATCTTATACTGGAAGACTCATTGTCTGGGTCCTTCAGGACAGGGAGCTAATGGTGTGGAGGGGGTGCAGGAGTCAGGACAGGGCCTTTGCAATGTGTAGGGGAGGGGGGAAAAAGGGCAGAAAGCTGTGGGCTTGAAGACACAAGAGAGAGAGGGTGGGGTGAAGAGAGACTTGGGGCAGAGGGTGGGGTGTCATATCTGGTAGGGCTTTCTTTCCCTTTCTGGCTGACAGGACCTTTTCTGCCCTTTCCTCCCCACCCGTCTCCCTGGCTGGCAGTGCTTTTTCTTTCTCCCCACCATCCTTCCTAGCCTTCTCTCCAACCCAGACCCTCCAGCAAAGTACCTTGCTTTTAAAGGGATCATGAGATGTTAAAGATCATTTAGAAGATTTAGTTGTGATGGAAACTACCAGTAATTTTCCCACCAAAGATTAAACATGTACCATTTCTCCTTGCTCATATACAAACATTTGAAATTATAAGTTTGCTTCATAATATTAAAGGCTAGCCCTTTTTTCTCTGCCCGCAAATTTGTCTGTCTCTTTTCCTGTGCACCAAAATGCACTCAAATTACAAAACAGTGTACCTACCTTTCACAAAATTATAATTTTCACAGAGACTATATAGAGCCATTATAAAAGACCACAGACATTCTGAAGGACACAAACTTAAGTCCATATTTTACTAGCCAGGATAAAAGAAGCCTGCATATGTAGGTTTGAAGAAAATTCTGGTGCAGCTGTACCAAGATAAAGCTCAATTATGCTGATCCCCATTTGAAATCTTAGATACAATGTAATTTACTGCTGTTTTCCACATGGAAAGTATCCTTATAATTTTCCTTGAAAACTTTAAAAAATACCAAAGCAAGATCCCACATAACAAATTTTCCATAAATTGAAGTTTAGAGTGAAAAGGTATCATTAACCAGAAAGTAAACACCATCTACGTATACACTGGCAGCTTCTTCCGGAAGAATAGCTGTTCTTTTGCAAAAACTTGCTGGCTGTCTACATTGTACAAGCGTTCTTCCAGGAGTAAATTTACAGTATAGCATTGTAAAACAGGGCTTCTTCCGGAAGAGTTATTCCTCTTCCCAGGAGGAATAAGCCCTCTTGCTCAAGAGCTCTTCCAGAAGAGGCCAGTGTAGACAGACAACATGAATTTCTTGTGCAAGAATCATAGAATCATAAAATCATAGAATACTAGGACTGGAAGGGACCGCGAGAGGTCATCGAGTCGAGTACCCTGCCCTCATGGCAGGACCAAATAGGCTACGTCTAGACTGGCATGAATTTCTGAAAATGCTTTTAACACAAAAGTTTTCCGTTAAAAGCATTTTCGGAAAAGCACGTCTAGATTGGCAGGATGCTTTTCCGCAAAAGCACTTTTTGCAGAAAAGCATCCGTGGCCAATCTAGACACGGTTTTCTGCAAAAACGCCCTGATTGCCATTTTCGTGATCGGGGCTTTTTTGCGGAAGACAGTACTATGCTGTCTACACTGGCCCTTTTGCGCAAAAGTCTTTCAGAAAAAGACTTTTGCCCGAACGGGAGCAGCTTAGTATTTCCGGAAAATCACTGACAATCTTACATGAGCTCGTCAGTGCTTTTCTGGAAAATTCAAGTGGCCAGTGTAAACAGCTGGCAAGTTTTTCCAGAAAAGCGGCTGATTTTACGGAAAAACTTACCAGTCTAGACACAGCCATACTGTCTAGACCATCTCTGATAGACATTTATCTAACCTAGTCGTAGATATCTCCAGATATGGGGATTCCACAACTTCCCTGGGCAATTTATTCCAGTGTTTTTCCTAATGTCCAACCTAAACCTCCGTTGCTGTAGTTTAAGCCCACTGCTTCTTGTTCTATCCTCAGAGTCCACAATGAACAAGTTTTCTCCCTCCTCCTTATGACACCCTTTTAGATACCTGAAAATGGCTATCATGTCCCCCCTCAGTCTTCTCTTTTCTAAACTAAACAAACCCAATTCTTTCAGCCTTCCTTCATAGGTCATGTTCTCTAGACCTTTAATCATTCTTCTTGCTCTTCTCTGGACCCTTTCCAATTTTTCCACATCTTTCTTGAAATGCGGTGCCCAGAACTGGACACAGTACTGCAACTGAGGCCTAACCAGCACAGAGTAGAGCAGAAGAATGACTTCTCGTGTCTTGCTCACAACACACCTGTTAATTCATCCCAGAATCATGTTATTTTTTTTTGCAACAGCAATACACTGCTGACTCATATTCAGCTTGTGGTCCACTATAGCACCTAGATCCCTTTCTGCCATACTCCTTCCTAGACAGTCGCTTCCCATTCTGTATGTGTGAAACTGATTGTTCCTTCCTAAGTGGAGCACTTTGCGTTTGTCTTTATTAAACTTCCTCCTGTATACCTCAGACCATTCCTCCAATTTGTCCTGATCATTTTAAATTATGACCCTATCCTCCAGAGCAGTCACAGCTCCTCCCAGCTTGGTATCATCTGCAAACTTAATAAGCGTACTTTCTATGCCAATATCTAAATCGTTGATGAAGATATTGAACAGAGCCAGTCCCAAAACAGACCCTGCGGAACCTCACTAGTTATACTTTTCCAGCAGGATTGTGAACCATCAATAACTACTCTCTGAGTACGGTTATCCAGCCAGTTATGCACTCACCTTATAGTAGTTCCATCTAAGGGTGTGTCTAGACTACAGAGTTTTGTCGACAAAAGTCCACTTTTGTCGACAAAACTATACCTGCGTCTACACTACCGCTGAGTTCTGTCGACATAACGGCGACAGAACTCAGCAGTTTTGTCGACGCTGGTAAACCTCATTTTATGAGGCATAACGCCTTCTGTTGACAGAGTTCTGTCGACAGAAGGTGTTATTGCATGTAGGGTTGTGTCTAGACTACAGGGTTTTGTCGACAAAGCTTACTTTGTTAACAGAACTGAATGTAGTCTAGACACTCTTTGTCGATAGAAGCTTTGTCGACAGTATCTGTCGACAAAACTTCTGTCGACAAAACCCTGTAGTCTAGATGTACCCTAATTTGTGTTTGCCTAGTTTATTGATAAGAATATCATGCGAGACCGTATCAAACGGCTTACTAAAGTCTAGGCATACCACATTCACCACTTCTCCCTTATCCACAAGACTCGTTATCCTATCAAAGAAAGCTGTCAGATTGGTTTGACATGATTTATTCTTTACAAATACATTCTGGCTGTTCCCTATCACCTTGCCACCTTCCAAGTATTTACAGATGATTTCCTTAAATACTTGCTCCATTATCTTCCCTGGCATAGAAGTTAAACTAACTGGTCTGTAGTTTCCTGGGTTGCTCTGATTCCCTTTTTATAAATGGGCACTATATTTGCCCTTTTCCAGTCTTCTGGAATCTCTCCTGTCTCCCATAATTGTCCAAAGATGATAGTTAGAGACTCAGATACCTCCTCTATCAGCTCCTTGAATATTCTAGGATGCATTTCATCAGGCCCTGATGACTTGCAGGCATCTAACTTTTCTAGATGATTTTTAGCTTGTTCTTTTTTATCTTCTAAACTTACCGCCTTCCCACTAGAATTCACTATGGTAGGCATTCCTTCAGACTTCTTGGTGAAGACTGAGACAAAGAAGTCATTAAGCATCTCTGCCATTTCCAAGTTTCCTATTACCCTACCCTAACCCTACCCTGTTCTTGGTCTTCCTCTTGCTTCTAATGTATTTATAAAAAGTCTTCTTGTTTCCATTTATTGCCGTAGCTAGTTTGAACTCATTTTGTGCCTTTGCCTTTCTAATCTTGCCCCTGCAGTCCTGTATTGTTTGCCTATATTCTTTCTTTTTAATTTGTGCTACTTTCCATTTTTATATGACTCCTTTTTTATTTTTAGATCATGCAAGATCTCGTGGTTAAGCCAAGGTGGTCATTTGCCATATTTTCCATCTTTTCGACTCAGCAGAATATCTTGCTTTTGGGCCCTTAACAATGTCCCTTTGAAAAACTGCCAACTCTCCTCAGTTGTTTTCCCCCTCAGTCTTGATTCCCATGGGACCTTATCTATCAGGTCTCTGAGTTTACCAAAATCCGCCTTCCTGAAATCCATTGTCTCTATTTTGCTGTTCTCCCTTCTACCCTTCCTTAGAATTGTCAACTCTGTGATTTCATGATCACTTCCACCCAAGATGCCTTCCACTTTCAAATTCTCAACCAGTTCCTCCCTATTTGTTAGGATCAAATCTAGAACAGCTTCCCCCCGGTAGCTTTTTCAACCTTCTGAAATAAAAAATTGTCTCCAATGCAGTCCAAGAACTTATTGGATATTCTGTGCCCCGTTGTGTTATTTTTCCAACATATATCTGGTTAGTTGAAGTCCCCCATCACCACCAAATCTTGGGCTTTGGATGATATTGTTAGTTGTTTAAAAAAAAGCCTCATCCAGCCTCTTCCACCTGGGTAGGTGGCCTGTAATAAACTCCTAGCATGACATCACCCTTGTTTTTAACCCCTTTTAGCCTAACCCAGAGACTCTCAACACTTCCATCTCCTATGTCCATCTCCACCTCACTCCAAGTGTGTTCATTTTTAATATATAAGGCAACACCTCCTCCCTTTTTTCCCTGTCTATCCTTCCTGAGCAAGCTGTACCCTTCCATACAAATATTCCAAACATGTGTATTATCTCACCAAGTTTCTGTGATGCCAGCAGTGTCATAATTGTACTTATTTATTAGCACTTCCAGTTCTTCCTGCTTATTACCCATACTTCTCGCATTTGTATATAGGCATCTAAGATACTGATTTGACCTTGCCTCCCAGTTTTGCCCTGACCCTCCTTTCTCTTTCCCATTATAGCCCACGCTCCATCCCATTTCTGACTCATCTCCCAGGTCTCCATGTTCTCCACTTACCTATGGGCTTTGCTTACCTGTCCCTGTCAAACCTAGTTTAAAGCCCTCCTTACTAGGTTAGCCAAATAGGGTCTATGTCCAAATAGGGTCTTCCCCCTCCTTGAAAGGTGAATGCCATCTCTGTACAGCAGTCCTTCCTGGAATAGCATCCCATGGTCGAGGAAGCCAAATCCCTCCTGACAACACCATCCTCGCAGCCAGGCATTGACCTCCAGGATGCACCTGTCTCTGCCTGGGCCCCTACCTCCAACAGGAAGGATAGAAGAGAATACCATTTGCACTCCAAACTCCTTCACATGTACTCCCAGAGTCCTGTAGTTACTCTTGACCCGCTCAGTGTCATACCTCACAGTATTATTTGTTCCCACATGGATGAGTAGCATGGGGTAGTAGTCAGAGGGCTGGATAATCTTCAACAATGCCTCCGTAACATCTCGGATACGGGCCCCCCTGCAGACAGCATACCTCCCGAGATGAAATGTCAGGGCGACAGATGGGTACCTCCATCCCCCTCAGAAGAGAGTCTCTGACCACCACTACCCTACGTTTCCTATTCACAGTGGTGGGAGCAGACCTCCCAGCCTTGGGGATACGAGGCTTCTTCTCCTCTGTTGTAGGGAGTGATTCCTTATGTCCTGTATAAAGAAGAGCTTAACGGTTTCCTAGTACCACGGCGGGAGGGTTTGGAGCAGGGGTGGAGCAGCGCCTGCTGCCAGAAGTAACCAGCGGCCAGTGTCCACCCTGAGCCGTCTCCTCCTCCACCAGTGGTGTGGCCACAGTCCTGTGTACTGGGACAGCTACCTCAGGTGTCTCCTCATGGACATGGTCATCTTCAATGGCCATCAGAGCTTTCTTGTGGAAGAGAACATCTATACTGGTATGGATGCTCTTGCGCAAAAGCAAATCTCTTGCACAAAAGCACATGCCAGTGTAGACACTCTCTTGTGGAAGAGTTTTTGCACAAGAACTCTTCCTCAAAAGTGTTCTTCCAGAAGAAGCTTCCAGTGTAGATGTAGACATCATAAGAAGAACCTAGTTTAAAAAGTTAAACAAGCTCAATAAAGCCACTACCAGGAATACTTCTATTTTAAAAATACTACTACTGTTTTGTGCAAGTATGAACATTTATAATACACTACACAACTTTAATTCTCTCAGCAATTCTTTTGTTAAGTCAAATACTTGGCAACTTTTTGCTCATAAGTCTATTCTGCCTTCCAAAGACTGTATTATGGGCAGGAAAAGCCCTGGGGAACATTTTCTAATAGCACTTCAAACAGTTGACTGGATGCCCATGCAAACCAATATAATGTAACTGTAAATTAAGAAAGGATGTGAAATACAAAAATCTGTTCACATTACTACAACAATAAAGCAATATTAAAACTTCAAATAACAAATTTCTGAGTTCAGGTTTCTTTGTAGCAGGTTCTCTGCTTAGTACTGATATATATATATATATATATATATTGTGACAGGGAAGGTTAAAAGGTCTGTTAAAAGGGGAAAGTGGCAGCCATTACAAGAGGAACAGCAGAGGCCCTGGCTAATTAGGGGCAGCTGAGACAGGGTGGCTGCAAATTAATTAATAGACAGGTGAGCTGAATCAGGCTGCCACAAAACATCTTTAAAAAAGCCTTCCCTAGGTGAGGAGGGGGGAAGAGAAGAGAGTTGAGGAGGAGCAAGCAACCAACCAGGGGGAGTGAAACAGGAAGAACTACCAGCCCTGCTAAAGGTTTCAGCATGAGGTGATTGAGCAGGGAGTGTTGAAAGGCACCCTATCCCTAAGGAGCTAGAGGAGGACTCACTACTCAGCCCTGACTGACCCAGGACTTCAGCCCAACGCTCCATTATTTATATGGAGGGACAGGAAGGTCAAGTGCTAAAAACTCTGAGAGTAAGTTTCATGCTGCAAACCTAAAACTGTGGGGCTGTGTCTACACTGGCATGATCGCACGCAAAAGTGGCCACTCTTGTGCAAAAACTTGTTGCCTGTCTACACTGGCCATGTGTTCTTGTGCAAGTAAACTGATTTTCTAATGTATAAAATCAGGGCTTCTTGCACAAGAACTCTGATGCTTCTGCTCAGGAATAAGCCCTCTTGTGCAAGAGCTCTTCCAGAAGAGGCCAGTGTAGACAGACAACATGAATTTCCTGTGCAAGAAAGCCCTATGGTTAAAATGTCTATCAGAGTTTTCTTATGCAAGAGAGCGTCTACACTGGCATGAATGCTCTTGTGCAAAAGCACATGCCAGTGTAGATGCTCTCTTCTGGAAGTTTTTGCAGAAGAACTCTTCAGCAAAAGAGTTTTTGTGTGAGAACTTGCCAGTGTAGAAGTAGCCTGGGATAGTAGACAGAACAGGGGTCAGGGACCCAGGAATGGAACTAACATTGCCACAATATATATATTTTCTAACAGTTATGACTCAGAATCATTCCTGACACTACAGTAGTTTCAGAGATTTGATATATACACAGCTCTGTGTATAGATAATGATACTCAACTCTGCCAAACTACACATTGAACTGTAGCATATGAAGAATCGCTCATCTTATAAAACATCACAAGTACTGTGGGTATTTCTGACAGAAGACTATATGTGATGTGAGCTAGATAATTGGGTTGTGGAAATAAGCAACACTTTGAATTTCTTAGTTTTTTGTGAGTGAAAAACTAACATGTTTAGTTTAGATTCTATATTTAATGTTAGAAAGGATTCTCTGCTAGACACATAGGTTTATGATTTGTTTCATGGAGACTTCTGTTACATTTACTAAAATTAATAAAAATGATGCAGACTGCTGCAAGGGGGCAAGCATATCTATTTTTATACCAGAAAATAAAAATAGTTTACTTGAAGACTTTTATATGCTTCATAAAGCTTTGACTAAGCATGATTGGTTTTATAGTATTTGAGAGTTCTCTCTGGCATTATTAGGTCTGAAAGACATAAGTGTTTAAATTAAAGTTAAATTACTTGTTTCTAAAAAAAAAAAAAAAAAAAAAATATGAAGAGGATTAGAGAAATGGAAGACCAGTTAGTTTTGTTTTAGACTTGGTACTCGGTAGGGTATTTTGAGGGGAGTATATTTGTTTAGTCCATTGTCTTAGCTTCCCTTAAGGAGAGATGTGCAAACTAAGCCAACCAAAGGGCAACATGTTTCTGTCTTGGGCTAGTTATGGTGAATCTAAGAAATAAATTTAATTTAGTAAAATTAATTGGAATTTTCAATTAATTTTTATTTCCTTTACAGCAAGATTGTATCTTGGTGAACTTCAAAAGTTTTTATTTTCTTTTAGTGTAAGGTTCCTACCAGAATGTATTGCTGATCTCATGTCTGGGATTATTTTTTTTCTCATTTAATTAGTCACCTGTAGGAATACACTGTATCTTTGGGACCAATGAATAACCCAATTCCACTTATTCTGAAACTGAGGCACATCAAATTGCCAACAGCCAATTGTGATAACTCCTGGAGTTATTGTCTAAAGGTAACATTTTCTACAGTGACAGCATAACATCCATTTGTCATTTGAGATCTTCTGAGAGAGTACACACATGCACACTTGTGTGTGACATATCTAGTAACGGTGGAAAATAAGTTTGTATCATTACCGCATTTATTGATAGATATGTGGGGTGCTTTATAGGTAATTTTAAAGAAAAAAGTCAATCCTTCAAAAGAGGACATTGATTTAGATGAATAATTTTCACCAGGTACGTAGTACTTTTGTATGTAGTTCCTTTTTGTTGAGCCTATTCATGTAAGTTATCCATATGCTTGTTTGTAAGAATGTGTCCTAGAAAGTTGCATATTAAAATGAAATAAAGCGAATTCTATTTTTGAGAGTGATTTTTGTGA
Source organism: Pelodiscus sinensis (assembly GCF_049634645.1). Taxonomy (NCBI): domain Eukaryota; kingdom Metazoa; phylum Chordata; order Testudines; family Trionychidae; genus Pelodiscus; species Pelodiscus sinensis. Next base: position 259,789,786 of record NC_134711.1, read on the forward strand.
TAAGGCTGGTTCAAAAATTTCAAATGGCAAAACTGGCAGGCTTTTTTTTTGAGAATTTTCATGAAAATGTTACTATTTTCCAACCTGCTCTAACTAGTGGTTTAACCAATGATGGAGAATAATTAGGTTTTTTTAATCTTCCATCTAATACTGCTTCTCTTACCATGGCCAACTAAAAGATGTATCTGCTTTATCATTGGTAAAAAGTATCATTTTCAATTGCATCTTCCTCCACCAGAAGACATTGTGCCTCTGGGAAATTACTGCAAAACAATAGCAACTTTGTGGTTAGGGTTCCATGGACTTGAACCAAAGTCCATTGAAGTCAATGGAATGTTTTTGGCTCTACTCTCCGTAGGAGCTTCACTGCAAAAAGAATATAGTGCATAAATGCATCTGACTCAGCCCCTTTTTGTGTTAACTCTACCCATCTTGAGCTATGCTGACAGTGTGGCTTCCCCTTTCATGGTAGATTGAGACTACAAATAATTTGCGCTGTGGTACCTTCTTCTCCCAAGCAAACATTGAAGCAAATATAAATCTAGCTATATGTCTGCTTAGCAACTTCATGGGTTTGTTGGAAGTACTGGGAAGATGAGCCAAATCTTATACTCACTGTGCAGCATCACAAACTTCAGTGGTATAGTATCTCAAATTAGGAAGTCCAGACAGTACACTGGCATAACTCCACTAATTGTTGCAAGCACAGGAGACCCCTGATTTGTGATGCAATTCATTCTGGAGGAAGTGTTGCAAGTCGGGGGTATCGTAACTTGAACCCATGTTTACGGTAGGCGTCATGTGCCGTTGTAAACGTGGGCTGAGGATGTAAGTCGGGGGTTTCCAGCCCCTTCCCTACTCTAACAAAATGGTTGTAAGTGTGTGGGGTTGGAACTCGGGCAGTCACATCTCAGGGCCCCCCTATACTCCTCTGCATTGATGCAAATTAGTTCTGAAGTAGGTCTAATAGCTTTGAATGCAATATTAAGGTTTATTCCAAGGGCACACTTAAGTCAGCAGGACTTTTATGGGTCCTGTGTATTTGTTTTCTTCCAGTGGATCTCAGCTGATAAACTAGATAGAAGTTGTAGTTTTAAAAAATAAAAATAAAATCCAAGCACATTGATGACCATGGGGAAGATAAACAGCAACAAGGGATACATTATAGATAAGGCAAGCTAATGCAAGGACTCATTGAACCATTTAAAAAAAGTTCCAGTCCATCACAAGTTACCCTAGTGCACTATTTTATCAATGTTTATCAATTATCAGTCACCAACTAAGGGTGGAAAATAGCCCTTTAAAGCAGATCCCAGTCTCCTTTTTTTTCTCAATGTATATAAAAGTAGGAAAGATTATTTTAAAGAGTAATAAAAGGGAAAAATGTCTGTTTGTATTAGATGGGAAGGGTTGTTATGCTTAATTGCAAGGACCGACTTGTTAAAGATTTGGGACTTTATATTGATCTCTCAGTTTTACACCTGTGTAAAGCCAATAATTTCAAGCATTGTAGCTGAGATTATGGGTGTGATACCGAAGTCTGTTCTCTTTCAAATCTCCCAATGAAAAAGGAAGCACTGATTTAGTTAGGAGTGGACCTTAGTAAGCAGAATGGACCTTTTGTTTCCACCATGCAGTGAGTCAGAGAAGGAACAATGCAAAAACAAGTGAGATGACTGTGATGCTAAGATACATCATTCTCTCTCTGAATTTTCCTACTTGGGGTATTCAAATCATATTATAAATGCCATTTTTTATTGAAACATACCTTGCTCAAAACAATTGTTAGCAATGCAAATGGTTAAAATAAACAAAAAAGTAGAGACAAAATGTTGCTGATTGATTTCTCCCACTTATTTTCATACTGGTACTCAGAAAAATAAAACAAAGCATAAGAACAAAATTCATTAAAACAACTTGGAACTTCTCATTAAGCTTGTCATTCAATAAATCTCTCTGCAGCAGTTTACTGACAGAATCTGTACATGCTCAATAAAGAAACAGGACTGAAATACTCTCTAGACCTATGATTTAAAAGTGAGAAAAAATGTGCCAGAAGCACTTGAGGATAGTTTATGAGATTTCCACTGAAGAAATAAAAAAGGCTATTCCAAAGAGAGCCCTTTTATAGAAGAGATATTATTTGTACGTTAAGGATATAATGATGTCTTTCCTCTTCTCAAAGATTTTGCATTTCCAAAATGCAGATTTGTAAAGAGTCAAAAATAGATTTAAATGCAAATATCACAAATAATGTGACATAAATTGCAACAGGAAGAACAAAAATCTGTAGAAATGGAATAATGATTTTAATGATGACATTTTGCATGGGCATTAGAACACTGAGGGAAAATTTTCTTTATGCTCAGAAAATTTAATCAGAGCAATGCTGACTCTAAGGGTGCATCTACACTGCAAGGCTTAACTCAAATAAGCTATGCAAATTGAGCTACGTTAATTGCATATCTTATTTTGAAATAACTTTTTTTAGAAATACGGAGTGTCTACACAGCACTTATTTTGAAATAGAGCACTCTTCCTCTGCCTTCCCTTATTCCTCTTACAAGGCGGGTTACAGGAGTCGGAGTAAGAAATCCTTCAGCTTGACAGTATTTTGAAACTATTTCGAAATAACTGCCTGCTGTATAGACACAGACAGATGGTACGTCTAGACTGGCAGGCTATTTTGGGATACTGGAGGTATCCTGAGATAGTGGACATGTTCCTTGGATGAGGGGTAGCTATCTTTTTAAATACTTTTTGAAATAACTGATGCGCTATTTCGGCATCCCTGTAAACCTCATTCCACGAGGAACAAGGGATGTCTCGAAACAGAGCTTTATTTCAAAATGTTGTGCCATGTAGATGTGCCAAATTTCAAAATAGTCTATTTTGAAAAAAGATATGCAATTTGCATAGTCCAAATTGTGTATCTTATTTTGATTTTAGAGTTCAGTCTTGAGGTACTCTTAAGTTATTTCGGAGTAGTGCTAGTTATTTTAAAACAGTGTTGCAGTATAAACATACTCTAAGGGTGTGTCTAGACTACAGAGTTTTGTCGACAAAAGTGGACTTTTGTCGACAAAACTATACCTCCGTCTACACTACCGCTGAGTTCTGTCGACATAATGTCGACAGAACTCAGCAGTTTTGTCGACGCTGGTAAACCTCATTTTACGAGGCATAACGCCTTCTGTCGACAGAGCTCTGTCGACAGAAGGTGTTATTGCATGTAAACTGTCCTTGCGTCTACACTGCCATGTCGACAAAGCAGCTTGCTTTGTCGACAGAACTGAATGGAGTGTAGACGCTCTTTGTCGACAGAAGCTTTGTCGACAGAATCTGTCGACAAAACTTCTGTCGACAAAACCCTGTAGTCTAGACGTACCCTAAGATGTGGATGATCATGGCAGAACCTTGTGTAAAGATTGTATAGGTGTAGAGATGAGAACAAAGTACATCTCTCATCAGATTTGCTATGCTTTCCTCCCCTCCATGAGTAAGCTAAAGCCCAAGATTGTGAATTTGAATAAATGTAAACTTGTGGGACACGATATCATGATTTTAGGATTAGGAACTGGAAAGTTGACTTCCTTTCCTTGAGTAAACTGGTTACAGATTATCATAAACCTTCTCTATTCATTCTCTTTTAGGGTATGTCTACACCTCACTGGTTTTTTGGAAAAATGGCTGTTTTTCTGGAAAAACTACACTTATGTTCACACTGCAATTGCATTCTTGCAACAAAGTCAAAAGAATATAGGGGGCTTTCCAACAGAGGTAAAGCTCTTTCTACAAGGAAGAATCCTTTTTTCCTCAAAACAGTTCTTTCAAATAAAGGTGTGTGTGGACAAGGAAGAGGTTGTTGTTGTTGTTTTTTTTTTTTTTTTTTCAAAAGAAGAGGCCTCCAGGAAAAAGCACAGGTGCCCTGGTGGCCAGTCCGACTATAGTAATCACAATGTAAATGTAAGATAGCAACCAATGAATGTGGACACTATCTTTCAAATAAGCAGATGACTTTTTTGATGCACTTTTGCTGTATGGAAGCTTTCTTTCAAACAATTAGACTTCCTGTAGCACCTTATATACTAACAGATTTATTGGAGCATAAGCTTTCATGGGCGAAGACCCACTTCGTCAGACAAGGTGGGTCTTTGTTCTCGAAAGCTTATGCTCCAATAAATCTATTAGTCTATAAGGGTACATCTACACTACAACGTTAATTCGAACTAACTTAGTTTGAATTAGCTAATTCGAACTAAGCTAATTCGAACTAACGCATCTAGAACTAAAAACTAGTTCGAATTAGCATTTTGCTAATTCGAACTAGCATTCCACATTGAGTGGACCCTGAACAGGGCTTAAGGATGGCCGGAAGCAGTGCCGGCAGGGCATCAGAGGAGGACTTAGAGCGTGGCGATGCTGTCTCAGGCTAGCCAAAGGCTGCGCTTAAAGGGTCCCAACCCCCACCCTGGACAGACAGTTCTCAGGGGTGCCCCGCTTGCAAAGCAGTCCTGGTTTGGATTGCCCGGAGTACCCACACTGGGCACATCACACCACTCGGACATCAGCCCGGCTGCACTTGCCGCAGGCTGCCATCTGGGGAGAGGGGGCAATCGGGGGGCTGCAGGAGAGCTTCCACCCCCAGAAGCCCACAGAGCCAGCCCAGTTCTCCCCATCGGGGGCTCGTACCCCATTCCTCCCTCACCTCCTTCCACTTACCCTTCCCTAGCCCCCCTTCTTATTGATGTACAAAATAAAGATAATGTTTCTTCCAACATTGTCTCTGTCTTTATTGAACAAAACTGGGGGAGACTGGGAAAAGGAGGTGGGAGAGGGGAAGAGAAAGGCTGGGAGAGGGGAGGGCAACTAACATGATCAGGGGTTGGGAACAGGTCCCAGATGAAGAGAGGCTATAGAGACTGGGACTGTTCAGCTTAGAAAAGAGGAGATGGAGCAGGGACAGGATAGAGGTCTCTAAAAGCAGGGGTTGGGTGGAGAGGGTGGATTCAGAAAAGTTCTTCATGAGTTCCCATAAAGAAGGACTAGAGGACACCAAAGGAAAGGAATGGGTAGCAGGCTTCAAACTAGTAAGAGAAAGTTGTTCTTCACAAAGCAAAGAGTCAACCTTTGGAACTCCTTGCTGCAGGAGGCTGTGAAGGCTACAACTAGAACAGAGTTTAAAGGGAAGTGAGATCAAGTCATGGAGGTTGGGTCCATGGAGTAGTCTTAGCCAGGGGGTAGGAGTGGTGTCCCTGCCCAAAGTTTGTGGAAGGCTGGAGAGGGATGGCATGAGACAAATGGCTTGGTCACTGTCTTCGGTCCATCCCCTCCAGGGTCCCTAGGATTGGCCGCTGTCGGCAGACAGGCTACTGGGCTAGATGGACCTTTGGTCTGACCCAGGACGGCCATTGTAAGCTCAGGGTCAGGGGTCTCAGTGGACCCCCTTGATTTTCATGCACACCTGCTCCTGGGTGGCCAGGCTGGCAGCTCTCCTACCCTAGACGGCCACTTTCCTGTGCCTAGTGCGGAGATCGTGGACGAGGTCCACGATGTCCGCACTAGCCCAGGAAGGTGCCCGCCTCTTGCGGTCCAGGGCAAGCTCCCGGGAGCCGCCAGCCTGGTCCCAGGAAGAGGGGGTGGGCTGGGGGACATCGGGTGGGTGGATCTGTGCCGTGCCAGGTGCAGGGTCTGCTGGCTGGGTGCTGGCAGGCTTGCACCTGGCACGGGCACCGTAGCCAGCCCGTGCCCCTTTAAGAGGTCCGGAGCCGGGAGGGGGGCATAGAGTTTCCCTGGTGTTGGCCAGAGTGGCCACCAGGGAAACCTGGGGAGGGCTAGCCTCCCACTAGTTCGAATTAAGGGGCTACACACCCCTTAATTCGAACTAGTAAGTTCGAACTAGGCTTAATCCTCGTAAAATGAGGTTTTCCTAGTTCGAACTAAGCGCTCCGCTAGTTCGATTCAAATTCGAACTAGCGGAGCGCTAGTGTAGCGGCTATGAATGTTAGTTCGAACTAACGTCCTTTAGTTCAAACTAACATTGTATTGTAGACATACCCCGAGGTGCCACAGGACATCTCATTGTTTATGCAGATTCAGATTAACACGGCTATCCCTCCGATACTTATCTCTTTCGAAAGAAGTTTTTTCTGGAAGACCTCTTCCAGCAAATCTTCTTCCAAAAGAAGCCTGCAATCTAGATATAGCCTGAATGTGGAAGAGTAGCAGTAGGGTTCCTGCAGAAGATTCACATAGTCCTGACACTAAGGACTGTGTATATTTTTATGTAAGTGAGAGAATAAGCAAGAAATAATAAAAAGTAATGAAGAAATAGAAAGGAATCGAGCAGGATAAAAAGGACAGTAATTGCTTAATGTAAGTTAATACATGGGAAAAACAGGTTAAAATAAATATTGGCTCAAAAGATAATTTCTAATAATAAAGTCTCTGTGCCATGTCTTGGTCTTGACAGTGACTGAAAAAGATGTTGGATATAGGTAGTGAAGAAGTAATAATTGAGTTAGCCTTTCAGAAATGGAAGCTTCAGAAATGGAAGGTTGGCCACAGTGCTGAATAACTGATACTTTATCATTGTTTGGACTACTCTGTTAGGGTGTTTCTACACAGCAAAGTTATTTCGGAATAATGGCTATTACTCTGAAATAACTATGTGAGCGTCTACACAGCAATTTTGTTATTTTGAAATAGTTTTGAAATAACAGGTGGCTTGTTCTGACTTCTGTAAGCCTCATTCTACGAAGAATAATAGCTCTTCCAAAATAGCTCTTTCTAAATATGGTGGCTATGTCTACATTGGCATCCCTTTCCGGAAAAAGGATGCTAATGAGACACATCGCAATTGCAAATCCGCGGGGGGTTTAAATATTCCCCGCGGCATTTGCATTTACATGGCTGCCGCTTTTTTCCGGCTTGGGGATAAGCCGGAGAAAAGCGCCAGTCTAGACATGATTCTCCGGAAAATAAGCCCTTTTCCGGAGGATCTCTTATCCCTACTTTCAATACTTTCAATACTTTTTATTTTCCGGAGAATCATGTCTAGACTGGCACTTTTCTTCGGCTTATCCCCAAGCCAGAAAAAAGCAGCAGCCATGTAAATGCAAATGCCGCGGGGGTATTTAAATCCCTCACGGATTTGCAATTGCGATGTCTCATTAGCATCCCTTTTCCGGAAAGGGATGCCAATGTAGACACAGCTGGTATGTTTAAACGCTTTACTTCTGCTATTTTGAAATAGCTCCTCAACAGGACCATTCTTACTTATTCTTCTTGTGACTCTAAATTGAGATAGCATGTCTACATTATGACCTCCCTCAAACTAATTTTGAGGCATCCCTGCAATTTAGACGTGCTATTTGAAATTAAGCTATTTTGAAATAACTATTCCAGAATAGAAGGTAGAAGGTAGAAGGTAGAAGGGAGACCAGCACAATTGAGGTAATGAATTTCAGGAAGGCAGATTTTGATAAGCTCAGAGAACTTGTAGGTAAGGTCCCATGGGAAGCAAGACTGAAGGGAAAAACAACTGAGGAGAGTTGGAAGTATTTCAAAGGGATGTTGTTAAGGGCCCAAAAGCAAACAATTCCGCTGTGTAGGAAAGATAGAAAATATGGCAAAAGACCAGCTTGGCTTAACAAGGAGATCTTGCATGATCTCAAAATAAAAAAGGAGTCATATAAAAAATGGAAACTAGGACAAATAACAAAGGATGAATATAGGCAAGCAACACGGGAATGCAGGGGCAAGATTAGAAAGGCAAAGGCACAAAATGAGATCAAATTAGCTACAGGTATAAAGGAAAACAAAAAGACATTTTATAAATACATTAAAAGCAAGAGGAAGACCAAGGACAGGGTAGGCCACTGCTCAGTGAGGAGGGAGAAGCAGTAACAGGAAACTTGGAAATGGCGGAGATGCTCAATGACTTCTTTGTTTCGGTCTTCACCGAGAAGTCTGGAGGTGTGCCTAACGTAGTGAATACAAGCAGAGAGAGGGTAAGTTTAGAAGATAGGATACACAAAGAACAAGTTAAAAATCACTTAGGGAAGTTAGATGTCAGCAAGTCACCAGGTCCTGATAAAATGCATCCCAGGATACTCAAGGAGCTGATAGAGAAGGTATTTGAGCCTTTAGCTATGATCTTTGAAAGAAGACAGAAGACTGGAAAAGGGCAAATATTGTGCCCATCTATAAAAAAGGGGAATAAGAACAACCCAGGAAACTACAGACCGATCAGTTTAACGTCTGTCCCAGGGAAGATAATGGAGCAGGTAATTAAGGAAATCATATGCAAACACTTGGAAGGTAATAAAGTGATAGGGAATAGCCAGCATGGGTTTGTGAAGAACAAGTCATGCCAAACTAATCTGATAGCTTTCTTTGATAGGATAACGTGCCTTGTGGATAAGGGAGAAGCGGTAGATGTCATATACCTAGACTTTAGTAAGGCATTTGATACGGTCTTGCATGATATTTTTATTGATAAACTAGGCAAATATAACTTAGATAGGGCCACGATAAGGTGGGTGCATAATTGGCTGGATAACCGTAGTCAGAGAGTTGTTGTTAACGGTGCTAAATCCTGCTGGAAAGGGATAACAAGTGGAGTTCTGCAAGGGTCTGTTTTGGGACCCGTACTGTTCAATATCTTCATCAATGATGTAGATATTGGGATAGAGAGTACACTTATTAAGTTTGCAGATGATACCAAACTGGGTGGGGTTGCAATTTCTTTGGAGGATAGGGACATAATTCAAAATGACCTTAGCAAGTTAGAGAAATGGTCAGAGGTAAACAGGATGAAGTTTAATAAAGAGAAATGCAAAGTGCTCCACTTAGGAAGGAACAATCAGTTCTATACATACAAGATGGGAAGCGACTGTCTAGGAAGGAGCATGGCGGAAAGGGATCTAGGGGTCACAGTGGACCACAAGTTGAATATGAGTCAACAGTGTGATGCTGTTGCAAAAAAAGCAAATATAATTCTAGGTTGTATCAACAGGTGTGTTGTAAGCAAAACTCGTGAAGTCATTCTGCCGCTCTACTCTGCACTAGTCAGGCCTCAGCTGGAGTACTGTGTCCAGTTCTGGGCACCACATTTCAAGAAAGATGTGGAGAAATTGGAAAGGGTACAGAGAAGAGCGACAAGAATGATTAAAGGTTTAGAGAACATGACCTATGAAGCCAGGCTTCATGAACTGGGCTTGTTTAGTTTGGAAAAAAGAAGATTAAGGGGTAGCGGTTTTCAAATATCTAAAAGGGTGTCACAAGGAGGAAGGAGAAAATTTGTCCCTCTTGGTTTCTGAGGACAGGACAAGGAGTAATGTGTTTAAAGTGCAGCAGGGGAGGTTTAGATTGGACATTAGGAAAAAATTCCTAACTGTCAGGGTGGTCAAATATTGGAATACGTTGCCAAGGGAGGTGGTGGAATCTCCCTCTCTGGAGATATTTAAGAACAGGTTAGATAGACATCTGTCAGGAATGGTGTAGACGGAGCTTGGTCCTGCTTTGAGGATGGGGGGCTGGACTCGATGACCTCTCAAGGTCCCTTCCAGTCCTATGATTCTATGATTCTATGAATAGCTTATTCTGAAATAACTGTGCAGTGTAGCTGTTACTTTAGAATGAGTGGTAGATTCTGCTTCAAATAAATTGGTAATGATTTCTAGGGCTAGCTACAAAATAAGCATTCTGTTTTGCAAAAACTTAAATTTTGAATTTATTTATGCTCTATTTTGGAATGAAAGCTGTATCTTTTGAAAATTTTCCATAAAATAATTAAAGAAAGGGCCACTCGGGAACACACAAGAGCTTGGTGATGAAGCCACTCATTCAGTATGTTAGAGAAACAGGTTCAAATCTCTAGGCAATTCAAAGCAAGGACTTTTCCCACATACGCTGGAAGTGACCTATTAATTATATTATTTGCCTTTGTGCGAGTCTTTATCCTTTTCTTCTGGACTAGAATACATTCCAGACAAATATTTTGGTTTAGATTAAATGAAATTGTAAATGAAAAAATTGTCAAAATTTGATGAACACCAATGCTTTCTCTTAGTAGAATTCCTAAGGGATTTCAGCTTTTTTTGGCGAGCCATGAAGACCAAGGACCACAGTCAAGAATGATGGCTTGAGTGTATTTTAGAGCTTCCAGGAAGTCCGTCTGCATAAAAGGACAAGTTTTTTTTCTGGCGCCTAGAGAAGCCATCCCAAATGGAAGTGGTGTTATCTCTGTTTACGACACATAGATCTTCATAGTGTGATGTTCTGGTTATTGGGATTTCATGAAAGAATTAATGTTTAATGAAATAATTTACTGCCCAGAATAGTTCTGCATGACCTTGCTGCCACTATGGTGACATAAACACAGATAAGGCCCAGTCTCATAACATTTCCTGAAAGAAAAAACTATACATTTTAATAGAAAATATATATTATTTCTACAGGTTTTGTGATCTATCTGAGATAATAACAGTAGCCATTCTATAAAGGACTATTATGGAACTTAAACACCATATTTAACAGCAACTCCCTTGGAGTTGTTAACAAGTGCCTGGTGATATGCACTGAAAGGGACTTCATTTCAACACATAATCTTCTGACTTATGGCTACAAGACATCAGGAAGGGCTACTCCACCATTTGTTGCAAGTCTCTAATATATTTAGTATCCTTGGGTGGAATAAGAAGTGAACATGGTCAGGCAGTTAAATATTCTTTCCTAGGATTATCTGAAACCTAACAAGGGTTTGAATATATTCGCAGGGTATTAAAACAATTCCTTCACCCTAATCAATTGGGTGAAGGAATTCTATATTGTAAGAAGGAATTCTATAGTGTAAGAAGGACTAAAAACAGACTCCTATTTGTGTGATCTTATTACAAACCAAAATTTTGGAATAACTATGTAACCCACAGAGTCATTTGGCTAGACCAAGTATACAAGTGTATACCTTGCTTATTGAAACCAACCTAAAGGACTTGTCTCTTTAGCTCCCATAGTAGAGATACATCCTTTTAGATTCAGAAATCCAAACTTACATTTCTACAGATCTAGTAGGAGTATTGTTATATTACCATAGACATCGCATTGTTTATCTTGTGAGGTTTGAAAGCAGAAAATGAAAGTGAAATCATGTAACACTGAGAAGTCAGATCAATTAAGATAAAATATATTATTGTTTTCATTGTCGGAGATGCTGCAATTCAAATGAATCATCATGAAACAATCAGTAAATGGCAATTAGATGGTATCACATGAGAGTGAATTGAATGTGAATAGGCTGTCTGAACTGGTGCATTATTTATGAACCTAACCTGTGTAAAACTTGGTGTGCTGCCCAGTGATGCCAGGTCTTGGGAAATGTAGGCTTAACAACAGAGAATGTTGCATATATTTCCTAATTGTACATTCTTATTGCATGTACAATCTGAAGAACAGGGTTATGGAGACAGCTTCTTATTGCTGGGGTAGCATAAGCATACTAAGGAAGGAGTCTGCTTGCTTTTTAATAATTGCAAATTACCGTATACTGCTCTGAATGCAACTTTTAGATCCATCAGACTGACTATTATCACTTGAGGTAACAGAGTGAGTGTATGTCTACACTACCACCCTAGTTCGAACTAGGGTGGTTAATGTAGGCAACCGAAGTTACAAATGATGCCCGGGATTTAAATATCTCGGGCTTCATTTGCATCTTACCTGGCGCCGCCATTTTTAAAGCCCCGGTAGTTCGGACTCCGTGCCCGCGGCTACACGCGGCATGGAGTAGGTAGTTCGGATTAGGCTCTCTAATCCGAACTACCGGTACACCTCGTTCCACGAGGAGTAACGGTAGTTCAAATTAGAGAGCCTAATCCAAACTACCTACTCCGTGCCGCGTGTAGCCGCGGGCACGGAGTCAGAACTACCGCGGCTTTAAAAATGGCGGCGCCTGGTAAGATGCAAATGAAGCCTGGGATATTTAAATCCTGGGCTTCATTTGCAACTTCGGTTGCCTTCATTAACCACCCTAGTTCGAACTAGGTTGGTAGTGTAGACATACCCTAACTGACAGCAAGAACAGGCTTTTATCCTTTATGGGCACCAGCACTGGAGGAGCCACCCAAATTTTTCAGTGGCAAGGGAAAAATGGAACTAAGGAATCCTGGGTTCTATTCAAGGATCTGGAGAGGAATGCAGTCTTGTGGTCACAGATGATCATATAGATTTAGCACATTTATTCTGAATGGCTGAGTGGATGAAACCTAGGTTTGGCAAATGAGAAGCACAGATTCTATCTCCATCTCTGGCAAGGCTGACCTTACATAGCCTAAACTTAAACAACAAATGCTCTGATAGCACTTTAAAGACTAAGAAAACATGTGGATGGTATCATAAGCTTTCATGGGCACAGCCCACTTCTTCAGACGACAGGAGTTTTCACAACCTATTAGTCCATTTGAAATATGGAAGAAAAAATCTAGCTTGCTTGCATTCTACAGTAGAAAGCTCAATAAGGACTGTGAAATGCACAGAATTATTCATACCAGCAAATGTAATAGCTGGGAGTAGAACTATAGTGGTACTCTGCAGCTAGAGTGTAACTGTCAAATGTTGTGCAGCTTCATGCAACATTTTTCATATGACATTTTTCACCAATGAGTGACAATAATTCATTCCATTCTTCAGGTGCAGTGGAGCAGTGGGCAAAGACTGGGGAAAAGCTGACTCCTATGCCTGTCACCTGGCAAAGCATAGGTTTGTGGGAACTAGGCATGACAGGAAACACATGAGAAGCCAGCAAGAACCAGAGGCAGGCAAAAAGAAATTAAAAAAAAAAGATTTTGTTTAAAAAAATATTTATTAGCAACAAAAAGAATTGTAACAATGGTATCAATCCATCACTTGACGGATGTGGTAGAATTGTCAATGTTAGTGCAGTAAAGCACTGGTGTCTTTGGAGGATATTAAACAGAATATACAACAAAATAGCTAATTTAAATTCACCAGGTCCAAATAACTTTCATTCAAGTGTTTTAAAGGATCTGGCTGAGTCAGTCACGGTTTTTTTAATGTTGATATTCAAAAAGACTTGTAGCATTGGGAAGTTCCAGGAGACTGAAAAAAAAGTTAATGTTGAGACTTTTTTTAAAAAAAAAGAGTAAATGGGATGACCCCAGTGTGGGTTTCTGGGTGGATTAGGGAGAAACAGCATTTGCTTGGGGAGCACAGAGTTGGAGGCTTGATTCTTACCCTGGAAGCGGTGTGGTAGCCCATACTAGTTGTCCTAGAGATGGAGCTGGTTTCCATTAGGAAGGTAGGATAAGGGACCCTCAGGAGGTGGGGTGGGATCTGTCATCATGCCAATTGATCCTGGACAGGTTGATTGATCATATGACATGGGGCTTGATTAAGAAAGAATTAAAATAATTTAAACTTGTACAAATTGGGTTGAAAAAAGAAATACTTTGATTTCAATACCAGATTTTACCTGGTACAGAAAACACTTTGGATTTAAAAACTAGAATATAAAATGAAGTTGACACACAGTAAATGAATTACAAGCTGGAAAATGGATAAATCTCAAAATAGAATTGCCAATGGGAAATTGTCATCAAATTGTTTTCTCAGTAGGATTCTACAGGAATGAATGTGATGCTGTGGCAAAAGAGCTGAGGCAATATTGGAACACACAAGCCTTGTATAACCGTCAGCAGGTGGATTTGAACCTAGGACATCTGGAGCTTAGCATAAGTAGCTCTACAGCCTGAGCTATAAAGCCAACTGCCTTGCAGGTTCAGTAATAGTACTCCCCTTTTCTTTTCTCTCATGGTAAGTGGTTTAAGTGCCACCACATAAGAGAGTGAAGCACATTAGGGGTACGTCTACACTGGCAGGTTTTTCTGGGATACCAGAGATATCCCGGAAAAACTCTGCACATCCAGGGAATGTGTTTGCCCTTCCGTGGTGGTTTTTTTCTTTTGCGTAAGAGAAAACTCTTTTGAGGAGCCCTGTATACCTCGTTCCATGAGGAATAAGGGCTTCGCTAAAAGAGGAGGCTTTTCCACCATTTGGCCCCGTCTAAAAAAAAAAGCCTCCTCTGGAAAAGCAATCGGAAAAAGCTTCGCAAATTGCATAGTGCAATTTGCATAGCTTCTTCCAATAAAAGAGTGTAGTCTAGACCTAATGTAGGTATGTGGGTTACAAAGAGAATCTTGAGTAGTGTAGATAAGTTTTATTATGCTGGATTTTGGCCTTGATGCAATTACTGCTGGAAAACTATGTGCAGTTCTGGTGCCCACAATTAAAGAAAAATATTGACAGACTGGATGGGGTTCAGGGAAGAGACACAAGAATAATTCAAAACTTAGAAAACATTCTTTATAGCAATTATGCTTTTTATGTATTATGGACTTATTTTTTTAGCACACAAAGAGAAGATTTAGAGGAGAGTTATTAAAGTCTACTGAGTACCTTCCTGGAAAACAAATATATATTAATGGGCACTTCACTCTAGCAAAGAGAGGTATAACATAATGCCATGGCTGAAAGTTGAAACTAGACAAATTCAGGTTGTAAATAAGGTGTAAGGGTTTTTTTGTTGTTTTTTTGTTTTTGTCAGTGAGGGCAAGTAGACATTGGAACAACTTATCAGGGTAACGGTGGATTCTTCATCACAGACTATATTTAAATCAATATTTTGTACTAAACAATTTGCTCTAGGAATTAATATGGGGAAATTCTATGCTCTGTACTATACAAGAGATTAGACGCTGATCACAAAGGTTGCTTCGAGTGCTGAAAGCCATGAAAAAGTAGTGGTCTGTGAGGCTTTTTGTTGGATTTTGTTTTTTGGGGATGCTGACTTCCTGCCCCTTATTTTAAGAAACACCCTTAGATCATGTTAAATGTTAGATTGAAACTCATTGTAAACTTGAAGGCAGTGGAAGTATACACTGGAGAGGAAAAAAATCATGATAAGCTGAGGTGTTTCCCTAAAAGGACTCTTAAAATAAAGCATTGTTCGTTCTCTCTTTGTGTGTGTGTGTGTGTGTGTGTGTGTGTGTGTGTGTGTGTGTGTGTGTGTGGTTTTCCCTTATTCCCATCCAGCAAAGGTGGTAATTTGGCTACTAGGAGCACTATCTGTAAATAAGAAAGCAGTAAAAGGATAAAATAAACAAAAGTGCATCATGGTATGTGCAGCACACAGTACTATGTAGCACTGCTTAGGAGAACAGCAGCATAAGTTTTCCCAAGGTCAAGTGATATCAAATTTTTCCAAGGTCAAGTACTATAGCAGCATGGATTTATTCAGAAGAATAGCTCTGTAAAAATGGCACCAGGGTACATGCACATATGTTTATTGTATCACTGACTCTGAGTCAAATTTGCTTCTGTATGTTTCCTAACTGCCAGCGTGGGCTCTGAGAGTCAGGCTGGTTTCTTTCCATCTCCATCAGTACCAAAATAGAACAGATTCTGCTAGCCAAGTTATATTATTGCATTTTTGCCAAATTATGATTTCCTTAATGCTTATATGTCCACTTTGAATGAATATTTATCATTGAGGGCATAATTTGGTATGCAGGATTCTTATTTTTGGTGGAAAGAACCCTGTATGGCAGCTGCATGCCAAGACATTTGACTTTGTAGACATTACAGAGAAATAGCGTGTTGGGGGTGGGGGGCAAGGCAGAGTGTTACAGGATGCTTTGGATGTTCACCTCCACCCTACTCTGCTGGTTCAGAAGTCCCCTTCTTCTCATTCCCTGTTACAGCTCTTCTCCCACTCATACAATTGCAGGGTATGTCTAGACTACATGGCTCTGTGTCCAGAGACATGTATATTAGTTTACTAGACATACCCAAATGTCATTTACATTAAAATGGCTGCTGCACTGAGCCGATCAGCTGTTTGTCGGCTCAGCGCACTAGTCTGGACGCTCCACAGTCGACGTCAAAGGTATTTGTCGACCGCCCTGTTATGCCTCCTGGGATGATTTTTACCGAGGCGGTAGACAAATGCCTTTGATGTCGACCGCAGAGCGTCGAGACTAGCACGCTGAGCTGACAAACAGCTGATCGGCTCTGTGCAGCAGCCATTTTAATGTAAATGAAGCGGCGATTATTTAAATCGCCGCTTCATTTGGGTATGTCTAGTAAACTAATCTACATGGGCCTGGAGACAGAACTATGTAGTCTAGACATACCCGCAGTGTGGCTGCTTCATGACTCAGTTCTCTGGCCAGCTCACTCTGTGTTTTCTTCTCTTGTGGGAGTCTGAACAAGCAGCCTCAGGTGTTTCTGCTGCCGTACATCACTTCCACAGTCTGCCTAGTCACTGCCCCAGCCTACTACCCACTGCAAGGTGGTGTTCAGGAACCAGACCGCTGTAGAGACCAGTTAAAGACTGTGGCTATATCTAACTTAAGGTAGGATGTAATGTAGTGGCAAAAGCAATGACTCTCCAAGCTTTCCAGTCACCAGCCTTCTTAGTCAGACTCCTTTCTCTTAGACCTACTAGATAATTTTTTTTTCTCAGATGTTCCTATGCTCCTTCCTTCTCCTTTGCCTGTGGGCTTCCTCCCTATATCACCACTTTTTATCTTCATAAAAGCTCTACTTGTTCCCTCACAGGTGAGCTTCCCTCTAATTAGCCCGTGTCACACAGCCTAAGTCTCTCCCCATTTCATGTTTAATGGGGTCCATGTGGCCTAACGCAACTCTTTCAAGGTGTGTGTAGGGATAACACCCCATGATAGGGGAATGAAGTACTCATAAAGGTGTGGGAGAACAGCTTTATTTTCCACAGATTCCCACAGCTAGCATGCAAATCATGGCACTCAGAAAGCTATGCATTTACTAGTGGAGTTAAAGAAGTCATTTCTTATATATGCCGCTTCACAGTGTAATCTCTTGTTGTTCAGCAGTTGTAGAACTGTCAGATTAAAAATAAATATTTCATGGCTTGTAGCAGTAATGAGTTATTGCTTTGATGTATAATTCATTATTAAAACTTCCCAACTGTTTTTAGATCAACTTATATGGGTCAGCATTAGGCCTTCACAAAGTACAGCTTTCTATCCAGATGGTTAGAGGTTGTCATTAAATTAGCCTGAAACAGTCAGCATCCCATCGGTTTATCTTATGTACTATAAATGGCAGATGAATTTTCTTTATACTGATTATGCAACTTACAGCATCTGCCCATTTTCTGCTTCATTGTGTCTTGTCTGAAATGGTCATTTCCCCAAACCTGTCATAGCCAATCAAAAACCTGCTAGTTCTGCAAGAAGGCTGCAGGCACATGGCTGTTCAATCTATATTGTCACCATAGGGTACACTATCCATTATGTACAAGTACAGGGAAATATGTAAAATAAAGCCATTAATATGCTGAACAGTAAGAATCATAGCAATTTTATGCATTGCAGTAGTACTGCTGAAAGCAGTAGTGTGCATATATTTTCCAACTGGACAGTTAGTTTATGAATAGCATTTAGTTTTCTATGAAGTGGGAGGAAGATATCAATCCTGAATATTGTAGTTCATATTAAGTGTGTTTCAATGTCTTTCAAAGCTGTTACAAATTTTAGTCTATTTGTCATTGGCTGCAAAGCAGTCATAAATTTCTATAGGAAGTTCTCACAATTCCATGGCAAATTAACCTGAGAATTAGTTAAAACTGAATGACTTTTTCCCCTTTCTTTTGTTGCTGCTGTTATAAGCAAGGGGGGGAGGGTGCTCAGAATTAAGACTATTATATTACCAAGAAATGTTCAGGTACAGAAATACTGTACAAATATTAGTTAATTAATTAGTTAATTAATTGCAGCACCAGCATGTACTTAGTCACCAGAGGTGATATTCACAAGTGTTCCCTGCACAATTCTACTCAACAATCTTTAAAGTAAACTTTAATGAAGAGACTGTGAAGAGCCTCCCTCTTTGTGCAGAATGTCATCCTTCATTCAATGAGGTGTCCTGAACAGAAATAAAAGAAGATGGGAGATTACAGCAATAGCACACTAAGCATGGGAATGCATGGGACTACATCATTGTACTTTGGGGAAAAGCAGAATGCTCTCTTATTACACCAATAACATGAGAATAATAAAACAAGGATAACAGTTGCTAAATTCCCTTATCTTAATTATTACATTGCAATTATATTATTAGAGTTAAGACAGTGATTCAAATCTTCCGATGTTTTATGGGCTCTCAAATTGTTGCAACTTCAAGCATCATTTTGGAGACTTTGCATTCCGCTAGGGGCTATTCTACGTCTGCTGCAGACTCATGCTGGGGGGTGGGAAGGAGACTGGAAAGTAGCCTTCAGACAACTTTCTGGGTGTATCTTTGCTGCACTGTGTATGAATTGATTACAGCTGAAAATTTGGCTATGGTTTGACACTATTTTCTTATCAAACAGAAACACCCAGCTCCTAAACTTAAGTACATTGCTCTACTCGAATGTATATACCCCAAAAGGGATTTTGCACTTTCAAGTAGTGTTAGAAGGCCACCAATAATGAACAATTATTCAACTAAGAATTTAACAATAGATATTACCATTGCTAACACCTAAACATAGAAATTGCCATTTTGTATCAGGCCAATGATCCATAACAAATGCTTTAGGGGAAGATGTGATAGCTCAAGCCAGGAAGCTATAGAATAAACTGACAATCAGGGAAATTTCTTCCCAACTCCATGAATCAAAGGTCACTTTATGCCCTGGAATAGGATGATTAATAACTCTTCCAGCCTTCTTTGCATGTTAAATAAACATTATATTTAGTGACAGTTAAAGTTGCCTCAGTATGTATTAACCAAGATGAAATATTTTTAAAAATGAAAATAAGTTAAGGGTAAAGCTACTCTACATTCCTTGCCCCACTCATATTGGTAGCTTGCTAGACAATACTACTCTAATACTCCATTGGGCTTTCACATTTACTCCCAACCAATGCTGAAAAGTAATTTGTACTCCACCATCATTAAACTCACAAAAACCAAAATGGTGACCTCATCAATGTTACAGAAACCCAAATAAATGGACTGTGGGACAGTAAGATATTCTACTTTGTTGAAACTCTAATGGGCTTTCCCTCCCCCAATAACTGGGTTGTAGCAGTGTGTGGTTGGAAAGAAACTCTTGAGAAATGGGCATTGAACTAAAGGTTTTTCTGGTGTGTGGGTGGTGCCATTTGCCAGCTCAAATGGAGGGCAAGGGCTTCAGCTGCATGAGAAATAAGAAATTTGTAGAACATGCGCTCTCGCCTCCTTCTTTCCAAAAGACCTGCTATCAACAGTGGTGTCAGAATTATAGAAGAGTGATTAAATGAACTCATGCTCACAAAATTGAAGCAGGGCACATTGAGTACTCCCATAGCTGTGACCAAAAAGAATCAAGATGGAACATGCTAGGTCATAGGTAAAGCTGGTGAGGAACTTTCCCCGAAAGAGACTTTGACAGAAAATGCAGCTTTTGAAAATGAAAAGTTTTGTAGAAAAAAATAGATTTTTCTGAATTTTGTCAATTTTCCATTTGGATTTTCTTTTATGTTTTAGATTTTTTTGTAAACAAGGTTTCAAGTCTCATTCTCTCCCCGCGAAGACCATAAAACCTTTAACATGAACTTAATTATTATGCTGTTACAGCTGCACCATAATAGATACACACATTTCAACTCCTTTCCTTCAGCATTGTGGCATTTGTGGGTGTTGGCACAGAGAAAAAAAACAATATTGAAAACATCTTGACTAGAAGTCACAAAAAGAGACAGTGTGTTTTGATTTTTTATGCTCCAAGAATCATTTGAAAAGTTATGCTCATGTGGAGGGAGAGACAAAAATTAGACAGGTGTAAGCTCCAAAAAGAACAGTGTTAGTGAGCCAGAAAAGAACCAGAATTGCTTTTGAACTATACTTTCTGATAGACGAGAACAGATTCTGTGGCCTAGGGCAGATGCCATGGTTAATTGAGCTTTACAATTGTGGAATAATTGAAAGCCTTGTTACTTTATTTTATTTCCATGCTATCAAATACAGTAGTCAATTGTAATGGGCCAAAGCACTTCAGTAAGTTTACTGATAGTGTTACTCTATTCTTTCTTCACCATAATGGAGCATTTTAAGTGTAGTTGCAATTTAATACCATAAAATGGAAATGGAATTTTTTTTCCCCAACATTTGATGATATTCTTAATATCTCAGCACCCAGATTCATGTGATCTCTTTTAATGAAAGCTGAGATTCTCACATAAACTAGAGGATTGACTCATGATTTTGAACACTTGTAGGTGGCAATGCTGCTTCTGAAATATTTTAGCAACCTGATGTTACTAGACAGGGACCGTACTGTCTCCCACTCAGAACATACAGATATATTTAGCAAAGAAATAAATTAAACCAGGAATAAAACTCTGTAATGCTTTTGTGCTCACATCTCTTTTCTGCAGCTGTGAGACCTGGACACCATACAAATGGCACATCAAACCACTAGAGGCCTTCCATATGTGGTCTCTCTGTGCCATTATGTGCATCTGCTGGCAGGACAAAATTACTAACCTGGAGGTTCTCCACAAGTCAAATGCCAAAAGTACTGAGGCCATGTTGATAAAAGCCCAACTATGCCTGAACATAGGCTCCTCAGAAAAATTTTCTTTGGAGTATTGGCACAAGGACATCGGCTTTGAGGGCACCCTGGGAAGGGCTACAAGGACAATATCAAGAACAGCACATACTTTGGTGCAATAAAACCAGATGATCTTGAGAAGGCTGGGTTAAATAGATAAGCATGGCAAGACAGAACACACAGAGATTCACAGGTGTATGAAGAGGACAGAAATAACTGTTAGCTGTAAGGGCAAAGTGTCATACACTTGCCATAACTACCAAGATGCTCACCAATGACTTTGTCTGCCTGATATTCTCATGAGCATTCATATCATGCTTTAGACTTAAGAGTCACTCCAGAATTCAGAAAGAGATAACATGAAATCTTCATTGCCAAACTGGTGGATTACACATACACAATTTTTAAAGAGTGTTCTAC
Source organism: Pelodiscus sinensis (assembly GCF_049634645.1). Taxonomy (NCBI): domain Eukaryota; kingdom Metazoa; phylum Chordata; order Testudines; family Trionychidae; genus Pelodiscus; species Pelodiscus sinensis. Next base: position 259,810,847 of record NC_134711.1, read on the forward strand.
TTTGTCATCCTGCAATATTTATTTGAATGTTAATAACTAAGCCTAAAATTGCTCAGTTCACAGGATACATATGATAAGAACATGAAGATTAGTTGTAATTAGATTGGTAAATTATTTATTAGAGCCCTGTTTCAATAAAAACGGCAAACAAAAATAAAGTGATAATCTGATAGACTAAAAGAATATAAGGAATAAAATAACAATTGTTTGTTTGTTGCCTACTGAAATCAGGAAAGATTCTAAATTAACTCTTCCTCCTTGAGCCTTATTCAAACAGTAATTGATTTATTTAAAAAGTCAGTCAGGTACACTTTCCCTTCCTTCAACTCATCTTTTTACAGACCTCCTGACCTCCTACTTCATAGTACTTATAATAATTTAGGGTGAGTACAGAAATTAATACCACAAACTTTATAAAATGAGTATACAGTCTGGATGGATGTATTTATACAGGTAGATACATCACTGCATTATTTATATGGTTCTAATCCTAATTCAGTACACTAACAAATCCCACACAGAAACTGTCATACACTAGGGCATAGGTATTACAATGCATAGAATCATTGCAAATCTTGAATGGGAAATATTTATTAAAGAAAACAGCTACATGTACAGAGCAAACAGCTTTCTCAAAACCTCATGTTCCAGCTTTGTCTGACTTGTTTAAACAGAACTGTACTATGTCTGAAACTTTAGAGAATCCAAAGATGAATTTCGTGTCTCAGTACCACATCACAAGTAAACATATTTTACTGGAGACACAATTTTTTCGTGTGTCAAATATACATCCAAATTAGTGTACGTCTACATTTCAACACTATTTCAAAATAACTAGTTCGATTCCAAAATAACTTAGTCCGTGTCTACACAGCAGGCAGTTATTATGAAATAGTGTCAAAATACTGTCAAGCTGGAGGACTTCTTACTCCAACTCCTGTAACCCTCATTGTAAAAGGAGGAAGGGAAGTAGGAGGAAGAGTGTTCTATTTCAAAATCAGTGTGGTGCAGACACTCCCTATTTCAAAATAAGCTATTTCAAAATAAGATAACGCAATTGACGTGGCTCAATTTGTGTAGCTTATTTCAAATTAAGCCCTGAGTGTAGACACACCCTTAGGCTTTGTCTATATTGTGCCTGTTTGATGCAAGAAATATGAAAGTGAGGCGAAGAGTGGATTAATTTGCATTATTAATGAGGCTCCGTTTTTGCACAAGAGGCTTTTATGCAAAAAGGAGCCATTGACACAACTCCTTTTTGCGGAAGAACAGCTCTTTCGCAAGAAGCGGGTTTTACTCAAAAAAGGAGCCGTGCAGGTGTCTCCTTTTTGTGCAAATCCCTTTTGTGCAAAAACGGAGCCTCATTAATTATGCAAATGAGGCATGGTGATATTCAACGCTTTGCCTCATTTGAATATTTCTTGCGCTAAACAGGCACAGTATAGACATAGTCTTTAGTTTGTTATCATGAAGCTGTATCTCATGTGTTTAATTCATTTAACTTCAAGTGTACTTAAAAAGTGTAAATTCCAAAGGTCTGGCAATCTATCTTTCATGTCAAACACCTTGTGGAAATCATGCAGGTATTAGAACTCTATAGAATGCTGGGATTCCCAAAGGGCACAGAAAGTAAAGTATAAATACATTAGTTTTCTAAATGACCATTAAGAGGAATGTAATCATATGTGAACTGGATTCTTTTTTTAATCAATTTCTCAATAGATGACAGATGTAAGAATTCACGGCCTCCACTAAAATAAAACAAAAACCAGAACTAAGGAAAATGTAACAGGCTATAATTTAACAGAAAGAAAAGAGAAATATGCAGCCAGCAACTGACATTTTCAATGGGATCACTTCAAAGTTGCAGGTGCTTGTCAGTCAAATATTAAGAGGGTCATCACAGAAAATCATGATGTTGAAAAAATAGAAAATATACTTAAAAGGATTAGTAAAGTTCATGAAATTACAAAGGAAATGTTCCTCAACAAGTAACTATGGATATTTTACAATGAGATTAAGATCACTGGCAGTGTTTACACTGGTCTTCTCAAATACTTACTTTAATTCTTAGTTGGTTTCTGAATTCACTGTAGTTTACTTTTATTGCATTTATAGAGCATCAATACTGTGTTCAGGGCTGTGTAGAAAATGGAGGGGGAAAAAAGAGAGCAGATATCTAGGGCTAGCAACAGAGAACATATAAGGCTCAATTTTGCCTCTTATTGACTTGTCTTTACTAGGAAAAATTAGTGTAAGTTACCTAACTCAGGTTAATTAACACAAAATAAAACCCTAGTGCGGACAAGGTAGTTTGCAGTTGTTACATCAGCTGGGAAGGTCAGGTTGAAATCTATGGGGTGCCTCCTAATTTATGGGACAACTGTAAACTGCCTGATCCTCACCAGAGTTTTACTTTTAGTAGTTAAACTGAGTCAAGAAAACACCTTTTTTTCCCTAATGAAGACAAGGCCACTAAGGCTGAACTTCACTGGGCAATAGGAAAGAGCCCACAATACGATTGACCATAGGTGGATGCATTATACAAATTATTTCTATTGTGCTGGAAGAAGCTTGGTAAGAGGTGTTGTAGCAAGCACTTCTGTGGGCCTAGGCCAGCAGGGTGAGACCATGGGATGAGGTGCTGGTATGGTACCTTCTCCTGGCCATTTAGGGCATTAGTTCCATGCGGTCAATGTCCCTTCTTATAGTTACCTGCTATCTCTTCCTTTTCTTGCTCCACAGCTCCTCTGTTACTTCAGCAGTTGCAGCTGCCTTTTCATGATTAAGCCATCCAGCCAAGTTACTCAACCTTCCCCCCTTCCAGGGTAAAGTCCTTCAAAGTCTCTTCTGTTCTGGGATATGAAACAGTCCTTATGCCCATTGCCCTGACCCTCTCACTTCCGCAATGACTCGGGCAATCTTCAAGTTTACTTCCCCACCGGTGCCACTTTCCCTGTGGCAGGTTGGGGAACTTAGCCCAGTTCTCTACACTGAATTCCATCTCAGAGCCACTACAATACACAGGTCAAGTCTGTTCAGTCCTCCACCTTGCTGTTTACTCCATGGGGTGCTTCTTATCCCACAAGCTGTATTCTCCACCCTATGACCTTCTCCCAGGGGTCTACTCTTTTCCTAGGATCCCTCCTTCCCTATCTACAAAATAGAGGGTAACATAATTCCATCAAGCAGCCTTTGTTGCTCTCAGCTTCCTGGGTTTATACTAGCCCAGCACACCTCTTCTCAAGTGAGCTTTCTCTCACCCTTAATTCCTGCAATTTACAGCCTGATTATCTGTTTGGGTCCACCTGGCATTCCTTAGTCCTATCAAAGTAATTGTGAAACCACAGACAAAACTACAGACATCTTTTTATGGCAGAAGTGTATTGGATTTTCAGACTATCCCTTTAAATAAACTGAGAACTTTCTAATGGCTCCATTGCCAAATTACTGCTAGATACTAACATAGCAACAGTGCTCTTTCATGGCTAGGCCTGTATGTTTGTATATGGTTATTAAAATAGTTATTTGGGACTCACATCTATGACTGTGGGGTTTCTTCATAATCTTAAAGTTATGTAGAGAGCAACGAAACAAGAAAAGCCACTAGTGCTGTTGACAGTACTGTCCAGGCACCACTTTGTGGTCCTCACTTTTGCAGAAGGAAAGAAATGGATGGCTTTCTTCCCCATCCCTATGAATAGTTCTTCCCCCCTAAATCGTGAATTAATTAATTTAAAACTGCTACCTGTTCCAGTGAAGACAGATTATTGGATTTATTTCTTCTGACATTCTGAACTGATATTAAATGTTAAATTATTTAGTCGCTATAAATTTAACAATCTTATTTTAAACCCATACAAGCAATTTTTAGCTCAGAAGTTCATCATTACTAAATATTCATTCCATTTAGAATATGCTGTCAAATGAAGTAATGAAGGAAGCAGAGTAAAAACAGAAATAAAACAATCAAAAAAAAAGGATTGGAGAGTGGCGAGCTAGCAAATATAGAAAAAAATTCAGAATTATGTAGGTACCCAAAGTAAGGTCCACTGCTTACTTTCAATAGTGCTCTCATTTGCATGTTTAGCTAGGAAAAATATGTTGAATCACCCTAGGAAAAATGGGTTTTACAATTACAGAATCAAAAGTCTGACCATTCAGATTAGTACTGTGCAATCAAGGAACGGATTGAGAGGTTTACCAAAATGTGAAACTCCACAAACTTCATCCATTTCTATGTAAGACATTCAAATATATCACATGCCTACCTACATCTTCATATTAGCAGGATGTCTCAGAAGCAAAATAAGCCTTCTCTTTGTCCCCTGGTTACAGAGCATTATGGATATGTCTACACTCCAAGGTTTTTGTGCAAAAACCGATGGAGCATCCACACCTCAAGCGCATTATTGCACACACAAAAAATACAGTAAATTGACAGGACAGTGGGCTTTTGCTGGTAGAGTTATTCCTCTCCCCACAAGGAATAACTACTTTTTGCGCTACAGCTCTTCTGCAAAAAAGCATGTGCGAATGCTCTACAGGGATTTCTTGTGCAAAAAGCACAGGTGCTCTGATGGCCATTCTGTTAATGGCCATGAAAGCTTTCTTTCACAAGAGCATCCATGAAGTATGGACGCTCTCTTGCGCAAAAGCACACCGGGATGAGCTTTTGAGGTGTGGATGCGCTTTTGCGCAAGAAGTTTTTGCGGAAGATCTCTTCTGCAAAAAGCTTCTTGCACAAAAACCCTGCAGTATAGACAGACCCTATATCATTTTTTGATACACAGTTGAACTACTGCTATTCTGTCCAGTTTACAGTAGTTCTCAGAGTTCCTTTATGACCTATTGGATAGCACAAGTATTCCAAATTCTGGTTTAAGTCCTACATTATTATGGCACATTCAAGTTTTCCTATTATCCAAGTGCAACCTATACGTCACTTATATTTGTATTACCTCAAAATCTTATGGATTGACAGAATAGTGTAATATTGTTTGCTTTCCTCCTGTTTATAAAGGGGATGGTATCATAATATTCCTCCCTCTCCCTCCTTTTAGGATGGCTATTGTCTATGTTTGACAAAGCATGACAGTTTCCACAAGCTTTTGGGTGCAGATATTTATCCTGACCATCTTGTGTTAATATAAAGCTGGCTTACAATGTGCTTATATTTTGTCATGTGAACTCAATAGACCATCAACAATATTAATATGATTAATCAGATATGTATTAAACACGCACAAATAAATATACTAAAACTTCTACCAAAAAGTTGACCATTTCTTCATATATGCAATGTCTTGCTCACTTGATTTGCCCATTCCAATAGCAGAGGGATGGTTCCAGAAGTGTGTTGCTTCAGGAATGGAAGCCTCTTTTTGAACAAGAGTAAAATGTATTGAAGGGAGGATTATGAAATTGCTGAGCTGCCTGCTGGGCCACCAAATTATTTTTTTATGAAGAGGACAAGCAGATGTTTTTATTCATTATTTAGGTTCTATGGGTAGGGTTATTGGATAGAGAACTAACAATCCATTCCACTTCCATGTTATGTCCTGATAATCATTCAGTTATGCCTTTTCTTCAACAGAAAAAAAAAATGCTGCTAAAATTCTACCTGAACTTAATAATAACGCACAAAATGATCACTACTACAAATAGCTGTCACCCTTCTTGTGTGGGGTCACAGTTAGAGAAAGAGTTTGATCATATACTTTTAAGTAAAATATTTTTAATACCAATTTCATTTTTCATAATTAAAATTCTCCTTTCTTCCCAACCCTAACACTTTAATTCTTATATTGGATGGCACTTAGCTGTCTCTTTATACAATGGTGGTGTTACAACCAAATAAGACAATCTTAACAAAGAGGCTTAAGAGCTGAGAAACACACCGATGACTTCTATTAAAGACTTGTATTTCCATGTACCTGGTTGTACAATAATTTTATTCATTTGTTTCTCTCTCTTATCAAAAGTGAGATCAATATCTTTTTCATTTTTTTTCATTCTTCTGTATTAAAGCCTCAAGGAACAAAGTTAAATTTCATTAGCTAATCACACACATTGATAATCAGACATGAACAGCTATTACTGAGGGACATGTTATCTGAGAAATGTCATAAAATAACTATACAGAATGATACTATACAGGCTGGGATGATTTAGTTAGAGTTGGTTCTGCTTTGGGCAGGGGGCTGGACTCTATGACCTACTAAAGTCTCTTCCAGCCCCAGCATTCTCTGATTCTATGAAATTAACAATATAATGTAATGATGTAAATATAGAGTAAGTATGTAAAACAGACAAGTCAGGAAATTAAAATTTCTAACTCATAATTATGAAAGAAAAGTGGCAGTCTTGATGGTATAATCTGGGAGTACATATTGCATTTACTTACATGGGGCCTAAAGCTTGGTTCAACAAATAATGTCCTTCTAAAAGATTCACATTAATTCTGTGAAAGAGAATAAATATTCCCATATATTCCAGATAGAAATAATCCCATGTGCAAGCTCATCTAAATGCTCTGCAGATTACTTTAAATAAAACAAATCTACAGTGAGGAGTACATAGCTACCCTTTACTGGTTAGGTAATGTATATGCACAATGTGTAAACCGTGTCTCATTATCTCTTAAACCTCACTTGAGAATGCCTCTGGCTCCTGTCATTCACAGCCAGCAGAATGATCACTCCTCAAATGAATCAGAATTGGAGCAAACAATCTCTGTCACAAATCTTCCTCCTGACATTATTTTTGGGGATGCTTATGTGCAGAGTTCTACAGCATAGGTTTATAAAATTATCTTAAATTTAATTTATATTATTTCACTAAAATAGGAGCATAAATTGTCTAACATTTATTCCAGGTTAGGGAATGCACAACAGTAAATATACATACTGAAAACTTTAAAGTGTATTATAGTAAGCAATTAATTACCTGTTGAATACTGAGGGTTCCTCAGCATTATTTCGGAATAACTGGTTATTTTGAAATAACAAAGTGCACGTCTACACAGCAAGCCTTTATTTTGAAATAATTTTGAGATGGAGGACTTCTTACTCCGACTCCTGTAACCCTCATTTCATGAGCAGTAAGGAAAGACAAAAGAAGACTGCTCTTCCTTCTACTTCCTGCTGAGTACACAGCACCAAAAGCTGAATTAAGCTCTTTTGACTTCAGCTACACATTTGACATAACTGAAGTTGCATATCTTTTGTCCTGCTGTGTAGATGTGCCCTGAAAGGGCAGGACTATCCAATGGATAAAGTGATGAATCGAGAGTGAGGAGAGCAGGTTTCACTACTAGCTCTGAAAATGTCCTGTGGGAACTTCTGGCAAAACGTAGAACCTTTCTGTGCCTCTGTTTACCTTTTTATTACTAACTTGTCTTTTTAGACTTCCCCTGCCTGTCTTTGCATAGACGGCTTTTTTTTTTCTGTCCACTTCAGTCAGTCTTCTTCCTCTTCCATTGACAATATAAGACAGACAGATGCTCCATGCTCTGTTTCCATGCCTTGTACCTCAGCAACATACTGCAGCAATTGCAAGAAATGTCATGCTCAGCCCTGGTTGGAAAATTCTCCGTGATGACAGAATTTCAGAATTTAGCTCTAACAAGTGACTACTGCGCATAAGTGCACTTAGATCTTTGACAAATGTGGGTGTATTCCATACAGATGCAACAGAAAGCTCATACTGCCTGGATGACACCTCTGCAACAATTCAGATTGCTTCTGCAATATATGGGAATGATAGAGAATCTCAGCAAAATGCTAATAAAAAGGGGGAGAAAATAATACATTTTAAATTAATATTTCAGAACCAGATTTATTTAAACTTCCAGAGTTCAGCCTGGGTCAGAAATCTGACATGAAAAGTTTCAGCCGGAATTAGTGAAGTTAGCAGAATTATTAGCAAGTGCCAGCCAGTGGGTCAGAGGACGAGGACAGCGCTGCGACCCTCCAGGCGGAGGCCCTCTCCAGCAGCCCCAATGTCTCCTGTGCATCCTCGGAGGCCGGGGAAGGATCCACCAGTGAGTGATGCACTTTGCATTCACAAGGGCCCCCCCGAGCCAGGCGCCCGGAGCGGGGAGTGGGAGAGCGCGTCACTCAGGCCACATGAGCTGCATGCTGTGTAGCATTAGCAGTATGCAGCATGTGCAGCCTGGTGACTGAGCGGCACGTGGCCGTGGCAAGCAGATCCAGGGCACGCCTGTGACCGTGCTGCTCACACACATCTGGCAGGACTGGGGGGAAGGGTGGATGCCAGCTGGAACCAGCAAGGGCCCCAGGGACTCAGGCCAGAGCCCGCACCTCCGCAAGGGTGCAGCACGCAGAACGGCACACTGTCCCATGCCTGGCTATGAGGCACAGCCAGCTGCTCCTGGGAAAACTGCGGCATCACAGCCCTGTGAACGTGGCCCCCACTGAGCCCCTCGCCTGCTCCCGGTGCCTTGGCTGGCTCCCCGAGGAAAGTCCCCACTGCGGCCACACATGATCCTGGGCTACCGTGTGTGAGGGCTAGCGGGAGCGGGAGAGGGAGGGGGAAGCTCTTGAGCTGGCCCTAGGGCCACCTGAGTTTTGCTGCAAGGATGGTACACCCCCCAGTCACTCTCCTGGTTCCATCCAGGAGACATCCCATGTGATGGGGATCTGAGAGTCCAAACCACATCTGCCATATGTGCTCCCAGGCACTGTGTGGGGATTCATCTCGCTCCCTGTCAAACACCATTGATTAGCCCAAAGCTTCACAGCCTCCATCGGCAGGGAGTTCCACAGGTTAACACAACACAAGCGCCCTGCCACCCCCCAAGGGGCCAGGACACAGACCGGTGGTTACAATACATGGAGGAGGACCCTACACCAGGTGCGGTCCTGTATGTAAACATGAAACATGGGGGGTGGCGGGTAACCACCCAAGCCACACTACTATGATGTCACCTAGGCTCAGGGGTGGAGGGCATGGGGTGTGGGGACAGTGGCCGGGCTGCCTGACTGACCCATCCTTTCTTCTGTTTCCTGCAGCAGGACCAAGCAGGAGCGGGGGACCCTCCAGCCCTGCAGCAGTGGCAGCAGCAGCACCCCCAGCCACCCAACCACCAAGCCTGCGGGTCCAGCAGCAGGACCAGCTCCTTTGGCAGCATGTGCAGGCCATCGAACGGGTGGAGGTAGCCATCACGCGCCGGGTGGAGGCAGATCTGCAGTGGCGCCAGGCAGCCTGCCATCTCCACCCTCACTGCACACATTGGCCATGCCATACATTATGGCATGGCATTGCCCCATGCACCCGCCATCCCTCCCATAGCACTGCCCGTGCCCCCTCCTGCTCTCGCCCCTTCTGCTCCCATAATGCCCCCTCCTGCTCCTGCCCCTCCTGCCAACTTCCCCTTGCTGCCTGCCCTGACGCGGCATGACCCCCATGTGCAGGTCTGCCCCCGCAGAAGCAGTTGCAGGGGCCACCCCTCCCAGCAGTAGCTCCCCCCACCCAGTTAAGAGCCTCCTCCCCATCTCAGTTAAGAGCCTCCTCCCCCTCCCATCCTACATCTGCCCCCTTCTCATTATAAATAAAAAGTTCAAACGTTGTGTTCCAAAAAACCCTGTGTTGGTTGTTTATTGGGAGGTAAGGAGAGGGGAGGAGGGAAGGGTTAGGAATGGGAGATGTCAAGGGAGACAGAGGCGACCCTACTATGGGGCCTGGGAGAACATCTCCATCAGGGCCTCCCAGAAGCGCACCCCATCATGGTGCACTTGGCGGATGGCAGCTGGGCGGGGCTGTTCGAAGGCCTGGCCCTTGCCTGCCATCCATGCCTCCCCCCTCTGCTCCACAAGATTGTGGAGCATGCAGCATGCTACCACTACCTCTGTGGCATTCCGCTCACCCATCTCCAGACAGGTGAGCAAACAACGGAACCAGGCTTTCAGACGCCCGAAGGCGCACTCTACTTGGTTGTGGGCCCGGTTGAGGCGGTCGTTGAAACGGGCCCGGTTGTGGTCCAGGTGCCCGTGTAGGGCCGCATTAGCCAGGGCAGCAGGGGGTAGACCGCGTCCCCCACAGCATATGTGGGCATAGGCACATCCCCGACAGTAAATTCCTGCTGGGGGAAGTAAGTACCCACCTCCAGCCTGCCAAACAGGCCGGAGTTGCGTAGCATGCGGGCGTCATGTGCCCTGCCGGACCATCCCGCATAAATGTCCAGGAAGCGGCCATGGTGGTCCACGAGGGGCTGGAGTACAATAGAGAAATACCCCTTTCTGTTTATAAAATGGGCCACTCGATGCTCTGGGGCATGGATGGGGAAGTGGGTTGCATCCAGGGCTCCCCCACAGTTGGGGAACCCGAGGGCAGCGAAGCCGGCCACTGTAGCCTCCATGTCGCACAGGTGGATGACTCTCTGGAGCAGGATGTCACTGATGACACGGACAACCTGCAGAAGGGTGCAGAGAAACACAGGGGAACACATAACATAAAGCAGGGTGAGTGCATGCTCCCTTGCCCCCCCCCCCCGTGATGCCGTCTGTCCTCACACACACACACACACCAGGGCCCCCTCGCCCTATGGGCCCTGCCCCCCACCAGCAGGCCTGTGCAAGGGAGGGACGACCCAAACCCCGGGGTGACCCAGCCTGAAGTATTGCCTGCCCCTGGGCATGGAGTGCAGCACCCTCCCACACACACTCCCCCTGGGACTTACCTGCATGACAACAGCACCGACGGTCGATCTGCCCACCCCGAACTGGTGTTCCACCAATCGGTAGCTGTCCGGGGTGGCCAGCTTCCATAGTGCGATGGTGACCCTCTTCTCGACTGAGATGGGTGCCCGCAGCCGGGTGGTGGCTCTCTGGAGCGCAGGGTCGAGCCAGGCACACAGCTCCAGGAACATCTGCTTTTGCATGCGAAAGTTCTGGAGCCATTGCTGGTCGTCCCATTGCCCAAGGACCAGCCAGTCCCACCAATGGTGCTGGTGACCAGTCTCCACAGTGGCCTCTCCACACTAAGGTGGGGATGCCACAGGGACGCCATGGCCTCCGTGGTGAGGGAGTCCAGAGTGACCTGTGCCTCGAGGTCCTGGAGGAGCAGTGCAGCAGCCTGGAGCAGCAGCTGCAGGCACTCTAAAATAGCCGGAAGGGGCTAGAGCAGGCACAAGGCCACCACTGGCTCCATGGCACAAGAAACAAGCTGAGATAAAAACATCAGCCAAAGGCACAAAAAGGCACAAGTCAGTGGTGTCCAAAAAGGCAGAGGGCAACCACAAATAGAACTGCTACGGCTGTCAGTCCCTGCAAGAGATCCTATAGCACACAGCAGGAGAGAAACAGCTGTCTGGGGAGATCCCTTTAAGCACGTGTCTCAAAGGAGCTCCAGCCCCCGAACGCGGAAAGGGCTGGTGCCCTTTTGCCTCTTCAAAATGGTTCCAGGCTTCTGCTTTTGCACAAAAGCGTCCCGCTAATGTAGATGCGCTTTTGTGCAAAATCGCATCGTTCTGACCAATCAGTCCTGGACCAATCTAGACGCTCTCTTGCGCAAATACTTTTAACGGAAAAACTATTGCGTTAAAAGTATTTGCGCAAAATCATGCCAGTGTAGACATAGCCAATGTGTTTATCAAATGGTGAGTAGGCAGGGATTGCTCTCTTCTACTAGGGTTGTGGTTGCGACACATCCACCCACTCCAAGAGTAGACATTCAGTCACTGTTGCAGCCTTTCTTCTCCCAGACTCTAAAGCTGAAAGTCCCCTCCACCCTACCTCTCACTGGGTTCAGAAAGAGACCCCTGTTTTGTGGCCATTTAGAGGACATAAGATTGACAGTGGAAGGGGAAAGCAGGGAGAATTACAAAGATTTATACTTTTGGCAAAGTGATTATTAATTTTTTGTGTTTGTTACCTTTTTATTAAGAAAGCAAATATATCTTTAATTCAGCTCCCAGGACTCACAAGCAGCCTGTGCTTCCCAACTAGATGGGTTGCTGCAGAGATAGGAATCCAGGTTCCCATTTAGTCTATCTAGTTTCTGTACTACCCCACCAGGTCAAATGCCAAGGAGCCAGAGAGAGAGAGAGAGAGGAAGATGAGCAGAAAATTACCCAGGATTTTACAGAAAGAGCCATAAAAATCTAGACTGTCCTACAGACTGTTTTGATTTTGACAAATTAGCATGTTATGGCAGAAAAAGTTCCACTGGAAAATTTCTAATCATCTGAGCTCATTAGCTCTTTGCAACTGTTTTCTATTCTCTAATTTTAGAGTGCTAAGTAGAATAGGACCTTAATCTCAAATGAAGTCTCTAAGTGCTATTGAATACCCACAATTATGACTATGAGTGAGTAAATATCACTATCTTTGTGATTAATAACTGGTGCATAAACACAAAGACAGTCAGGATAATTTGCTTGATGCTTCTCTTGCACATTACTAAAGGAAAGATGCACTCACTCTATATAGGCAATAACAAAAATGTGCAGGACAGTTTGGAATAAAAGGTCATGATAGTGTGAATTCAAATCAAAACCTTTGGATAATTATAAAATAAATGAAATTAAGAAGCTTTTTACAGTTTGAATTTGCTATATAACAACTAATGGGACATTGAGCCTAACAAAACCAGTTTCTCTTCATTTTCAAGGCATTTCACAACTTACTACATTCTCATTTTTTACCTCCCTCCTGGTCTCTATTCACCAAAGGTTCTCTCTTGCTAGTTTTAATTATCTGTAATAACCTGTAAAACTTGTATGTTCATTCATATGGCTGAAACAGAATTCTGTTGACTCATAAATCCACTATCGTTCATGGGAATCCGCTATTGCCATCACAGCATCTATATGGAGTCCCTATATCAGTGGGATCATTCACAGGTCTAGAGTTTCATTTTAGGGGACTATTGAGCAGCAAAGAAAATGGAGGCGGTGATTTATCTGCAAATGAAAAGAAAAGTAAGAGGAAAATAAGTTGAAAAGAGACAGAACTGCTGGCATTACTGTTTTTAAGAAGAAGAAGACAGGAACAAAGACGCAGCAGGAGCCAAATTCAAGAAACAAACAAAAGAGTTTACAGCTAAACAATGGAGAGAAGACGATAAAAGTTTACTTAGCTAACTTAATGAACACAAGTTTCCAGAACCAGATGGAATGAGTCCCAAGGGTTCTGAAGGAAATGGCTGAAGAAACAGATGAGCCTCTAGCAATAAATATTTGATACATTTCAGAAATCAGGTGAGGTGTAAATGCACTGGAGGAAGACTAACATGGCTACAAAGAGAGAAAGATGACCCAAAGAATTTGTGGCCTATGAACCTAATTTCCATAGTAGATAAAATAACTGAAAACATAATGGACTCAATTTGTGGGCAATTAGAAGAGAAGGAAGTACTGCTCAACAGAGTTTGGAACACAGTACAATCCAGACCAACCAGGTCATCTTTGTAATGATTTTGCATACCTTTATTCTTAGTTTAATGTGATTGATTTATTAACTTTTAATTAATACCCACAAAATTCAAGGTTAAAACAAATATAGTGTGTATGTAGCTCAGCTTAGCTCACTTAGCAAGGCCTGATCTAAGGAAAAAGTTATAGAAAAGCAATCATAATTGGCATATATGATGAGTCTGAAATTCCACTAAATTCAATAGAATTCCAATGCTCTCCAAGATACGCGAGATCAACACTAATGTATTAATGAAGTCACATACAAAACTATGGGGCCCAAATGTGCTAAAATGCCAGTCTGGCTGCCCTGAGTTCACTCCCACCAATTTTTAACACAAGCCGTACTAACATAAACCTTTGATTACCTTCACAGTCTTGTATTGTTTCCATTGCTAAAATGTTCCTTAGCGTTAAAAAATTCTAAGCAGCCAATATTTCATGTTTCAAATGGAATGAACAGAACAACATGGACAGCACTACTGTCCCATTCTCACCTTAATGATCCAGACATTTTCTGGAACCATTTCTACCACTGCACGACCTTTTAATGTTCTTCAGAATGCCCTTTTTACATTGCCTAACTTTTCTTGCTGTTGCTGGAAAGATAGCATGTTTTGTAAGACCATTTCTGATCTTATTGCATATTTTGTCATAGCAGTTAAGATCAGCTCGGATGCTCATGCTGTCATCTCCTCCTATTTATATTTTTCAGTACAGGTTGTAGCATTTTATCAGCAGACTTGCTTTAGTCATGAATAGTTAAAGCTGGGTATATTACATTTGCACTAAAAAACCCCCTCAAATTGAGAGGTCATTTTTAAAAATATTCTCGGTGATTTGCCCAGGATCACACAAGAAGACTCTTACTTAACCACAAGACTTCTTTTTTTTCCCTCTTTGACATAAAAGATGAATTGTTCAGAAAAAAACAAAAACCCATTTAATTCTAATAATTAAATGTAATAGTCTCAATTGCTTTGTTTTATTCATTGGCTTTAGTAAAGCATAATGAAATCAAGCATGTTTAGTAATTCCATTTTTTGTCTCTCATAATGAATTATTGGCAGGAGTGTGGTAGAAAAGACACTTATTAGGTATTTGGTTGTTTTAGTAATTTTTTTCCTATTCAGACTTAGTAACTAATAGTAAATATGTATGTGAATTCCTATTTTGCAGATGAAACAGACACAGACAGATAAATATTCTCCACTGCACTCTATTTGGCAGAGATAGGATCCATAACACATTACTAAATAAAATGAGTTGCAGGACAATTAGACTTGGTCTATATTTTAAAGTTGTATCAGCTTTACTGTTTTAGTTAGGAGTTTGTTTTGTATACTGACATAAACTCTAATGTTGATGCAATTATAGTGACTTATTGTTCTCCCCATACTTGTTTGGCATTGCTAGACCAATAGTAATAAGTGTACTTGCCTATACATCACTGATGGAATCTGATTTTTTTAACTAAGGTGCAACCAATCGTACCTGTGCAAACTCACTGAAGGCAATTGAGCTTCCACAGTTGTTACTGAGGTGTGATCTGAAACCAAAAAAATTGCCCAAGTGCAGCTGAGGGTCCATTGCAGTTTTTATTAGATTTCATGGCATGTAGGAAAGAAAGAAACCAGCTGTAATTTTAAAACCCAAGTCAGGGTGCAGGGAAACAAACAAAGTTTAAATTACATACTGAGAACATTTATAAGGAGATGAAAATCTAGGAATCAAACAACAGTGATTATAGACAGTAACTTTACTTATCAGAGCTGCATTTTAAGATTAGCTCCAAAGAGGAAATCAGGGAGGTTATTTACCATGCTGGGAACATCGGGATGCACTAATCAGAACACTTGCCTCAGATAATTCCAAATTTGCTCAGTGTCTTTCTCAGACCCCAGTTTGCACTACCCCCAGGACTTTCTTTCCCACAGTTATTTTCTCTCTGTGATCATTGAGCTATGAAATAGCAGGAGAGAAGCACAGCACATATCCAAGGACAAGGATAGAATGAACTGGAGACAGGGGAAGAGTGACACACAATAATCTTGGGAAGATGGAGAAAATGGTTTTGATATCTTATAGGCAGAGGGAGAAGAAAGAGGCCACTTGCTCATGGAGAAAGAAGAGTGAATAAGAAATTCATTTTACCAGTGTAATTTGAGAGTGAATGTCCAGGTATGGGGGCTGAGTGGTTAGCATACTTGAATATCGTTAACTTCAGTCATCTCTACCATGGTCATCTCTATTTCACCTTGCTGCAAAATGGGCACCTGATATATTGTATTTTGAGAGTAAAAGGTTGTTGAAAGGGAGTAATGTGGCGAACATCACATATGTGACATTGACTGTAAAACTTATGTTCCTTAACCATGTCAGTCAGATGAAACATTGGTTCGGGAGAACTTTGAAAATAAATACACCAGATGGTATATTAAAGTAAAGTTAGAGCAAAGGTGACTAATTAAAAATCATTGCTTCAACTTTTGTTTGATCTTAAACTTTTCACAGATTTTGTATATAATTGTGTCATTTTATATATTTTCTGACCAGAAGGATTCTGCTTTATTTGACATTGCCTGGATTTCTTTTTGAGGGAGAATAAACATGACAGTTGGCACTGTTCTGCTCTTTGAAATATAGGCAACAGTTTCCAGCTACAGAGGAAAAAGTTTTTAGAAAATTCTTATATTTCGTTCAATATTTTCTCCTTCTAACAGACAGACTTAAAAAAACCCACAACATGTGTGAGAGTGTACTGTCAACTACTGTTATGTTTACATTCTTGTAAGAGTAGACAACTTCCCAATGTAGCATTTGTTTCTACATGTTCTTGTCTTGTTTATTTCCTAACCAACAGAGACCATATTTGTATTCTGTTAATCTCTCTCTTTCTCTCTCCTTCTCTCTCAGAAAAAAAACACATTTGACAATAGTTTATGTTTGAGAATTGTGAAGGAAGTAAGGGGCAGCTTTATTCTGCTGTCACTTTGATTTTGCTTTCACAGCAGTAGTAAAGTGGCAGTTACTTATTCTTGCATGAACAATTGGAAGACCTAGACATAAGAAGTGGGTAACACTCTCAATATTTGCACATCTGATTTTCTCGGGAAGGACCAACAAAACAAGATGCTTTAAGCTATGTGTGAAATTTGCTTTAGTTTCTATGTTGTACAGCCTGTCCACTATTTAGAAAGCTCTACAATATTTCCACATGATGTAGTAAGTTAGGAAAAACAAACCATCTTCATATCCATATCTGGTCTTATAGGCTACATCTAGACTTCACCCTTCTGCCGACAGGGATGCAAATCAAGCAATTTGGAAGTGCAAATGAGCCCGGGATTTAAATATCCTGGGGTTCATTTGCATAGTCACGTTCGGGCGCTGTGCCGATCCTCATTTTCTGAGGAGTACGAAATCTGCCAAAAAAGCTCCCTACTGTCGGCAGAGCCATGGCTACACTTTACTTTCACTTTCGAAAGGGCATGTGAACGGCACAGCGCCTGAGCGTGAGTATGCAAATGAAACCCGGGATAGTTAAATCCCGGGCTCATTTGCACTTCAGAAGTGTTTGACTTGTCAGCAGAGGAATGCAGTCTAGACACAGCCATATAGTTTATATTCAGCTAGACACATTGACTAATACTCTTTGACTAAGGCCCAGTCTATACTAAGGGAGAAAGTTGACCTAAGATATGCAACTCCAACTACAAGAATAGCATAGTTGAAGTTGATGTACCTCAGGTCAAATTTATGCAGGATTCCCACTGTTGGAGTTTCCCCTTCTCCTGTCAACTTCCTTTACTCCTTACAACCTGGTGGAGTACAAAGGTTGATGGGGTTCCATCAGTGGTTGATTTAGCAGGTCCTTATCAGATCCACTAAATCGAACCCCGGGATATCTGTCTCTTGAGCAGGGGCAGCCCAAGGAAAGCTACCAGCAGCTGGCACCCCAGGCGGAATGTGCGATCGGTGCCCCCACCTGCACAGCCTTCAATGGCGTGATGTCATCATTGGGCACCCCATTAAATGTGGCGCCCTATGTGATGGCCAAGTTGGCCTAAACGCACGGGCCACTCCTGCTCTTAAGTGTCAATCTTGGAGTAAGTGGAGGTGAGCCATTAGTAAATAACAGTAGAATAGAAATAGTTTTAGGCAAAGCACACCATGGTAACCAACAATAATGTAAATGAACAGCTAGCACAGATAACTAATAATGTCAGCTAAAACTCTATCAAATATTAACACTTCTGGTCCAATACTTCCATTTACTATTTATTATTTGTCTCAGTTCATACTAGTATACCCCTTAGAGTTACTCAGGTATTAGAACAGTGAAAGTGAGATCAGAGTTAGGTCACTGCTTTCCCCACATAATGGATACTTTATATGGTGATGTATGTGCATCCTACTAAGTGCAATCTATTTAGTACAAAAAATATTGCTATTAAGCTGATTACTTTCAGACTATAATTACCAGCATTTTTGTTCTGACTCTATTTGTTTCTATATGGACTTTGGATCCTCCTGTCAGCTTTTGGATACTTGCTGTCTCCGATATTACTATGCCAGGTAGTATAATATTCAGTCACAGATAATCCTCCATACTGCAGAGGGGGTTATGGATAACAGGTTTCCTTTATCAAAATGGATTTGATTAAAGGCTAATTTGTAAAGATACCAAAGTTTTTGTAACTATATATGAGTTTATAGTTCAAGGCAAACAATTCAAGTAAGGCTTTTAACAACCTTTTCCCTGGGCCCATGAATTCTCTCGCCTTGGCTCCTATCTAGAAGACAGAATCCTGCTGATTTATACTAGCTGAGTTTTTCTTGCTTCATTTGGGACAGAGAGCATACAGTCTACCCTCCTCACTGTCATGCCAGGAAGTCACAAGGGATTAATTTCTAAAACTGTTTCAGTTGTGAAACATTTTTCGCTTCTTAGAAAAAGAAGAAAAGAAAAAAAGGGGAAAAGATTAAAATGTCTTATCTTCAGTAGGGTTTTACCTTGAGTTAATTAAGTTAGGTTCATTAACTTAAATTAAGATCACACCTTTATTTTATAGTAAAGACAAGGCCACAGAGAGAACTTTTTCGGACAAGGCTCATATTTATATATTATGATTAAAATACAGTCCCCAAAAGAGTTTAGAATAATTAAAATTACTTGGGTTAATGAGATATCATACCTGCACTGACTAAGGTAAGGGAAGCAAAATTACAAGACATCTGTGGAAATAGAGAAAAAGAAACTATGATTGCAAAGTTTATACTGGCAAATTTCCCCTCACACGTAGCTATATGCATTGTTTCAATGGTATTGTCTGTGACTTTACTATACTTACATTGACTCTCTTCTAAAAATAATTCCTGGTCTTTTCATGCAGTCTTTCTGTTTGTGTTTCTGTACTGCTATTAGGTCTTAAGTAATTCCATTGGCAGTCAAGAAGGGACTATATGGTGAATACTAAGTAACCAGAAGAACACAGCCTCAGGAAACATGCAATTTAATAAAAATGAAAATACTGTTTAGTATCTATTATTTCAAAGATTGATTCGTAATGAAGTCAGTAGTAATCATTGTGATCATTTACTCTGACCTGTTGAATAACACAGGCCATAGAACTTGCCTGATTTAATTCAGTTGGAACTATAGAAGATCTTTTTGAAAGGCAATGAAATTTTCCATAAAAATTGCCAGTGACGGAAAATTTATTACAACACTTAGTAAGCTGGGAAGAAGAATTTAATAAAAAATGTTAATAAAACTTGGGATTTTTTAAGATCACCACTAGATGCAAAAGGCCCCAAACCCAAAACTGAGGGAGAAAATGCCTGATCTATAAAGCAAGTGTTGGCAGCTACAAAAATAATGTATAACAAATAGAAAAAAAGATAAATTTGGTAGTAATAAATAAAAATCAAAAGCTAGGCACTATAGAACGTTAGAAAATTGATAAGGAAAATAAAGATATACAAGGAGAGATCCATGGCCAGAAGGACAATATAAAGGAGTTTAAGTATACTAAGAACAAAGAGAAACCTAAAATGGTTTTTGTCCATTCTCAGTTGGAAATGGGAGAATTAGCCATAATTATGAAGAAAGAGCAAAAGTGTTCAATAAAAATTTCTATATTTGGGAAAAAACAGATGTAGATATATTTGATAACACTTTTTATTTCACTAATATGTCACAAGGAAATCCGGTAGCCACTTTTAAATTTAATTATTTTTAAAATCAGTAGGTCAGGATAACTTGCATTCAAGAATTGTAAAAACATCTGATTGAGGAGTTTGCTGGATTGCTAAAGTTGATTCTAAGTTTGTAGATGACACAAAAATTGGGGAAGTTATAAATAATAAAAGGAGCAGGCCACTGACACAGGGTGATCATCATTTGGTAAGATGGGTGCAAGCAAGCAGTAAGTTTTAATATGTCTAAATGTATAACTTCTAGGAACATAATTTCACAAGAGGGGACTCTGCCTATTGACCGATCAAGATATAACTTAACTATCTCTTTTATAAATTAAATACAGTAAAACTCCGATAGTCCGGTATCCAACTGTTCGGCACTCCTGATACTCTGGCATCAAAATGCCGAGCGCTCCTGACCAGCTGATTAAAAAGCTTGCCGCTCAGTATACGTGCTGGCTGTAACCAGAGGGAACATAAGGTTGGAGGAGGGGGAGAGGTGGGATCGTGTTACAGTATGGAGAAGAGCGTTTTGCTTCAGTGAAGGGGAAAGAGGAAGGGGAGGAGGATCAGGTTACAACACGGAGGAGACGCAAAGAGGAAAGGGGAGAGGAGAGGGAGGGAGATTGTGTCCTGGCCAGCTATTAAGCCGTGCAGATGTACTGCACCTCCCAATTCTCCGGCAAATCTGATAATCCGGCACCCCCTAGGTCCAAAAGGTGCAGGATTATCAGAAGTCTACTGTAAATTGAACTTGAGCCTTTCACTACAAAAGAATGATTTTCAATTTTTTAATAGTTCTTGTGGCTTTTCTTTAAAATATCTCAATTTTTTTCTATATTTTTGTATCAAGCACACCAGAAGCAGACACAGTATTCCACTTATGATCTCACCAGAGCTAAATACAAGAATAAAATAGCTTCTTCAGTCATATATGGTAGATTAAATCATGACACAAAGGTTTGCTGTTCTCGACTAAGAAGTAAATAGACTTTGTAGAGGATGCAGTCTGTCTGAATCACATTCAAGCTGAAGGCAGATAAGGTTTTCTCCCCTGGGACATAAATCATCTCTTCAATTGCTTTGGGGGTAAAATAGATATCTCTCGGTATCTGAGCATGAAATTGATTCCTCTTAAGTCCTGGTGAATAGATACCTAGAGATCTAACAATTGCCCTAGAATTTTATAGGGAATGCAGTACTATTTTCTTGAGATTCTCAGTTGTTAGATCTCTGCAGGATATCCAGATGAATGCAGCCATCACTATACTGGTAAAATCCACACCAAACAAGGCACCTTGAAGGGATGTTCAGGCTATCAAATTCCCCTCAGTTATTGTGATTTGATATCCCTGGTTAATGTGGTCTGGTAGTTTGTCAGTAAATATATTTCTATATCAACCCTGACTGAAAATCTTTGTCTGGCCATGAGAGAAATTACTATCCTGAACTATAACCCGAATAGTGAATACCTTTTCCTTACAGATATTTTTTGAATCTTTATGTTTTGGGGTAGATTTAGTGTGATCCTCGCTTGATTTCTCACTGACTGCAGTCACTATCAATCTGGGGTACAAAATAAATAAAAGTGTTCTTAACACTGAGATAGCATATACTTCCTCTTCTGCATTCTCTTTACAGTGAGAGGAAGAAATACTCGTGTTTTCCATAAAATGTGTGTGGACTTAAAGATCGCTTTATTATTTGGTAGAGATAATCCATAGGGTATGAAAGATATTCACTAATTTATGTGGATTCTTCCACATCAACTCAATGTGTATATCAAGGGAACTATTCACACTTTCAATAGCTCTTGGTATGTCTTAAAATCATCCTGAATTGGAGGTGTATCTTCAGACACTGTCACCTCATCAGGTGAGGACAATGACATGATAAGAGATACAGGAACAGAAATATCCTGAAGTGTATGCACTAAAGATGAATCAGCTGGGTCAGAGTCAGGAGGAGACTGCTCTGGAACTTGATCAATAAAGGGATCAAGGCCATCATTTAAAACACTTTGGACAATGGGAGTAAATGATATTGACTAAAATTCAGATCACTTTTGGAATCTCCCATTGCTCAGAAGTGACTTAACCAAGCAAAAGCAACAAGGAGTCCTGTAGCATCTTATAGACTAACAGATGTATTGGAGCATAAGCTTTCGTGGGTGAAGACCCACTTCGTCAGATGCATGTGACGAAGTGGGTCTTTGCCCACGAAAGCTTATGCTCCAATACATCTGTTAGTCTATAAGGTGCCACAGGACTCCTTGTTGCTTTTGTAGATCGAGACTAACACGGCTACCCCTCTGATACTTAACCAAGGAACTAGAAAAGTACATGAAGCTGTTGGTATGTTCAGAAGGGCCACTAATAAGGCACGGGTACTCCTTTGTCCCATTGTGCCTCATCTGTTGTCCTGTTTCTGTGAGAGCATTGATTCAGAGACCTAGATCTACATATGATGCATGGAGTATTGTGAGAACTATATTAGGACTAGGATGCATACAATCCCACTTTTGTATATGAAAAGAGTTAAGAGTAATCAAACAGCCATGTGGTACACGTGAATATCATCTGTGGCTAGATGTGGTGTGTGGTGGACAAAATATCAGTGTCTTCCTCTGAGGCTTTGTACTACAGCCACTTGAGTAGCACAACTATGATGCTCCAGCTTACTGTATCACTGGAAGGGGTTTTATAGTCAGAGTCATTAATCCAAATCTCCAGAGGGCAATAGCTTGCTCAACAAAAGAATTTTTCCATCAATCCAGCTGCCTCTAACCAGGGAGTTAGATCAATCTAGCTGCAGTACTGAGAGTACACTTTTCACAGCCCTCCTGAGTGATGTGGCTACATCAGTATATTTTTTTTAAGTGTAGACCAGGCTTGATATGGTACCAGAGGTTAGGTGTGAGGCCTTCTTTGTTGCAGGTTTGTTGCACCAAAGTTGAAGCTGAATGGCATACCATTTTACAAAGGCAACAGTGCCAGAGCTTGTGAAGTAGTCTATACCTGTAATTATCTCTAGTACAACTGCAAAGGCAAAGCAAATCTTTACTTACTGCATATATCTCAGATGTTGCCACTACAAAAATGCATGTGCTAAACTTCCTGCTAACATGCAGACAAAGTAGACAGTACAGGCAAAGGAATCAGGCTTAGGAAATGGTTCAGAGGTCAGTGCTGGTGTCAGTGATTCTGCTTATCAAGCCAAGATAGCATGCAGTATTGGGAAGAGCCTACCCAGAGCTAGTGCTCTCCCACCAATACTTACTTTGCTTCTGGAGGGCTCCTCCAAGGATTAAGATCACCTCAAATGAGGAAGACCTCTAAAATACACAAGCTCTCTGTCTTCTTCTGCCTCTTACACACTACTGAGAAGATGTAATAATTCCCTTCTGAAGTCATTCCATAGGAAGAAGCAACAATATCAGGTGAAATGCTCTGAAATGGAGTGTAACCCCTTCTACACTGAGAGGCTAGGTTCTGAGGGAGGATGCTAGACCGATTCCATGAGAATAGGACAAAGAATCTGGTACCCATCCCAACAACGGCCCTCACTTAAAATACTTCGGATAATAAGGGTCAATGATACTGACCAGAATAAATGTTTTACAACCAGAGTGGGATTTAAATTCTATAGACTTAGACATATCCTAGTATTGAGCTCCAATAACAAGTACAAATGGAAAACAAACAGAAGAAAAATTAAGTAAATGAGTATTGTTAGCTGTAAACAACTAAGCTAAGTATTTACAGAGTTTAATGAACTTTTCTCTAAACAAGATGGAAAACTATGCAAACAACCACACAAACTCTGAGAGTATGATCATGAGTAGTGAGAAGAAATGGTGGGGTTAGGAGTTCTGGGCAGCTAGTAGCATGAGTATGAGCATGTGGAGAGCTCATGTATCATGCAGATGGGTACCACATGGGAAAAAACCATCTCCAGATTCAGTACACTCAGTGTGCCCACACATGGAACTGCTCAGAGGAAAACCTTTCCTTCAGCAAAAAGTTGAGAAAGATGGGAAGAGGAGTGCAGTAGTAACTATATATTGTTTTTCCTGCTGCCCCAGTTACATACATTTTCTTATGGAGACTTTAAAGGGCAACTGTGTTAGTCTGAAACTAAAAAAAATTATAAAAAAACAACAACAATGGTCCTGTAGCACCGTAGAGACTAAAAATGTATATATAAAGTATCATGAGCTTTTGTGGGTACAACCCACTTCTTCAGATGACAAATATGGAGCAAGAGGCACAGAACTTCAAATAAAAATCAGAAAAAGAGGAGGAAGAGGAAAACCTGTCAAAGTGTCTGTGCTAAATGAGACTAATAGAATGGGCTGTAAGTGCTCAACATTTAGCTTTTGATGTTATTTGGTTGTTGAACATAACAGCCCATCCAGTTCATGTCTTTGTTCTCTCTAGTTAATTCCTGAAATCAGTTTGTAAGAGAATAGCTACCTTTAAATCCATTAATGAGAGCCTAGGCAGGTTAAAATGTTCCCCAACAGGTTTCTGAGTTTTACCACTTCAAATATCTGATTTGTGTCCATTAATCCTTTGTCATAAAGACTGTCCAGTCTGGTCAATATACATGGCAAAGGGGCATTACTGGCACTTGATAACATATCACAGTTGTATGAGCCTTTGATGTGGTAGCTTATGTGCGTAGGTCCTGTGATGATGTCTCTTGTATAGATATGTAGACAAAGTTAGCACCAGAGTTGATTGCAGGGGTGAGTTCTTGGGTGAGTAAGATGGAGGTGTGCTGCATGGTTTCTGGAAATAATTTGTTTCAAGTTAGGGGGCTGTCTGTAGGCAAGGATTGGCCTCTCCCCTAAAGCCTGTGAGAGTGAAGGATCATTTTCCAGGATAGGCTGTAGATTGTTAATGATGTGAATAAAGTATACTCATCCAAATATCTATAAATAAACAAATAAAAGCTGTCATCAATAAGAATAAAGTGAGATAGCAGGTTTTATTTGCAACACTTTTTGTTAGTACTACTTTGTTGTATTCACCAAGCACTATATATCTAATATTCTTACTATTATCCCTCCTTAGAGTAGCAGTATAACAGTTTTAAGGTCTATCAAAATATGCTTCACAAGGTGACGATAATGATAACAAAGTATTATTCTCCAGAAAGATACATACAGATAAATTATAAGTGACTGAAATGAAGTAATGTTAAAAAGAAGCTACCCAGTAATTCTGAATATTTTTTTTATTTATAATACATGCTCCCATTCTCTGTCTCAAAATTCATTATCACAAAATCTTTTTATGAAGATCCATTTAATAAATCAGGCTACCTGGAGTCATTTAAAAATATGTTTACTGGGTTAGCCCTAGATTTACCTCTCTAATTGTATTGGCATTGATATTATCTCAAACAAAACTAGCCACAGCACACTGATTGCAATGGTGGCAAGTCCTTGTATAGAAAGTGAGAACGTGGTACATTTTTTTATATATATCTTAAGTAATTTCTCAGCTAAAATGTAGTCCAAAAGTAACCTTGATATTCCACACACACACACACACACAAAATGCTTTCAAACGAAAGACCCTCTGGTGCTCTCATTTGTCAAATTCCCAACTACCTGCATATACTTTAGTGAGAAAAAAAACCCAGTCAAGCCTTTGCAAATAAGCACTTCAGATAAGACTACATATCCTATTTCACTTCTCAGAAAGCATGAAGGCAATTACTAATACAAACATCTTTTAACAGTACATTTCCCAATCCAACTGTTAGATTGAGCCATTTGTTTAAATATGGATCAAACTACTGTTACTTTTTCTTTTAGTTAACAAACAAAGGTAGTTTTGGTCTCTTAAACTGTCATTAGTATCATGGCCCCTCATCTTATTTGTTGAGCAAAAAGTTAAAGGATAGAATTCTCTTCAGAGAGAAAACACATTAAAAGAAGCACTCAGCTCATCACAGACTGTGACTCTTTAGTCAGTCACAATACACATTCCAGGCCCCTCCCTTTGTTCAACTTTCAGCAGGTAATCAAACATGGTCTCTTGGGACCTCAGCCTACTTTATTTTCTGGTGTGAGAACATGACTCACTTTTAAATAAGAAAAGAATACCATTCAAAATGTCTTTTTTTTTACCTTGTCTCAGAATATATTCAAATCTACCCATACCTTATGTTTTCTAAGGGCTCAAGAATTGTTCTCTCTGTTCAGCACTCTGGCTTTGAAAACAAGGCTGTACATATTTGTAGTTGAGTATATGGCTCTTGTTGCTGCTGTTGTGATTGTTTTTTGAATGGCACCAAACATAACAGACTCCTGTCCACAAAAATCACATCCCTGCATCCAGACCCAGCCTGGAGAGTTAGGGTATGGTTCGCAAGAGGATTGTTTAGAGTATACCCCAAACTGAAGTGATTTATTTGATGTGAAAACTAGGGGGTACAGGTGATGGACATGGATCTTTATAGTCACCATTGGTCTCCTGTGGAAAAGTGGAGCAGCAAAGGCAAGTGACCACAAAATAAGAGGTGTTTAGCCTACTAAATCCCTGGAGGGCTTAGCGTGCATTCTTCAAAATTATAGCAATTCTGCAGTACTTCCTAATTGCTACCATTGTAGATATGTGTCACCAATCCTCTTTTAAATATGTAGGAACTAATTTTCAGAAAAGTTTTGTTGTGACAAAAAGTACAGGGACAGATCCTCTCAGACTGATAGCTTTATGAGATGCCAATTTACATTGGTGAGGATCCGGACTATAGAATAAATTAGTGTCATCGCCAAAAGTCTCTTGCTGTGAGTTCCATACTTAACCTAGTGGGCCATATTCCATACATACTACTGCTCAGTAAAAGAGTCTGCTCATATCCAGGCAGCTGAAATAAGAACAGCTTGCAGTGGCCATTAGCAGTATTCCTGGCAATAATGCCTCCGAGCCATATTTTTTTCTGGATTTCTTTCCCTGTTCTTATAACATAGTTGTCAGAAAATAAGGTAATATATCTTCATGACTGTACACTCTCCAGGAAATCATTCTATGTAATATTAAACATAATATTAAAACGAGATGGGCTGATAAAACTCCCCTATGCAGTGTCATTATAAATATTTGACAAAGACTCTCCTTTCTGATTTGATGATTCTGTCACTCTTTAGTTTATTTAGTTTATTCACAAAAATATGGTTTCTCTTCTTCCAACTGTTGTTATCTTTATATGGAAAGCCTGCTCTCCATAGTATATTGCCTACTTTTTTTGATGTTCATAAAGACAGTGATCCAATTCTGCTCCTGATGCTTTTTTCTGTTTCTCTTTCTAAACATACAATATGATCAACTGTGCATTTTCCTTTCCTGAAACCACTTTGTACAGTTTATAATTTTCTATCTATCTATCTATCTATCTATCTATCTATCTATCTATCTATCTATCTATCTATCTATCTATCTATCTATCTATCTATCTATCCTACAGAGATCTGTAACAGCTGACAGATTTTAGCAATCATTGTTTTTTTTTGTTCAGAAAACTCTATTCTGATTTGTATCCCAACTGACTTTTTGGAACTCTTGCTTAAATGTCTGCTTTACTTAATGGATCTGACGAAGTGGGTCTATGCCCACGAAAGCTTATGTTCCAGTACATCTGTTAGTCTATAAGGTGCCACAGGACTCTTTGTCACTTTTGTTTTACTTGTTACAATTTTCAACTTTATTATTTACTATAAGATCAGCTGTAAATGTGTTTCTCTTTAAATCCCATTCATTCTTTTAATTGGTTCATATATTTCTGAAACCTTGGATTATCTGTTCATTTTCTCACAATATTTTCTCAACCTCTTTGTGTTATTTAATAATTTATTGTGCCATTCCTTTATATCTTTTCATAGTTTACTAAGACCTTGCTATTCACTGTCCTATTTGTCTTTTGTATGCATTCTTTCTTTCTTTAATTGCTGATTTACAATCTCCATTCCACCAGGGAATTGGATTTCTGAGTTTATGGCAATTTGGTGACTTAGGGGTAGTTGGGCTGCTGATACAATTCCCTCTATTATATTACAGGTTGAACCTCATAACTCCAGGACACTCTGGTCTGGCAGTACCACTGGTCCGGCAGGGCCACAGATGTTGTTTGACCAAAGAGCCCTGGAGGTGGAGAGCAGGAGCCAGCTGGGAAGCCCTGGCTAGGCCAGCAGTGGCTGAGCCAAGTGACAGCTGGGGATCCTCAGTCTGGCTGGAGAACCAGGCATCAGCAGGACCAAGTGGTGAACGGAGAAACCCTAGCATCAGGAGGACCAGGTGGTGAATGGGAAGCCGCTGCCCTGGCCAAGGAACCCCTGGCGTCAGTTGGGCCAGGCAGCAAATGGGGAGTTTCTGCCACACCTGGGGAATCCCTTGCAGCAGCCGGGCCAGGTGGAGTTCTGGCAGCCCTGGGGAAGCCCCAGCAGGAACAGGACCGGCCCCACAGTGGGGTGGTGGTAGTTGGGCAGCCCCAGCTAGGAAACTCCCCGTCATTATTGGGGCCTTTGTATGCTGCTTCATTTCAGTTCTGTTCTTTCCATATAGTTCTCCAAATTCATTTAATCACATTACAGACAGCCACCACATGACCATATAATTTATAGCATTTCACAGGGGCAGGGCTACATGGCTTACCTCAGAAGAGTTGTTATTCTATATTAACCCTATTGGGTAGCATTGCACCTTTAAATGTTAGTTGGATGGTTCTGGATGGTTTGTATTCTCTCTCTCTCTCTTCTGGCAGTCAATCATAGGAAAAAACTGTATTTGGCACTCACTTTGGTCTGGTCTACACTGGACTAAGCAGGTCAGCTTAAGGTACGCCATCTAGCTACGCAAAGTATGTAGCTGAATTCAGCTTACCTTAAGCCTAGCCGCCACAGCACCTACACTACAGGAGGCCAACGGAAGTACATGATCACATTGACTTCCCTTATACCTCATAGAATGAGTATAGACACCAGCTGGGGCTGCCCTCAGAGTTTAATTTGGGGGTCTACCTTTGACCCGCTAAATCGAATGCTAGAAGATCAATTTCCAGAGGGTCAATGATCTCTGTGGTGTAGATATGGCTTTATTCTCCATTCATTTCATCCTCAGTCATGCCTAGCGGAGACCCACACATTGCCCCTCTTTCTTCTGTCATAAATTTAGATAGCTGGCAAATTTCTTTTCTTTTCCCTAGGACTGTAGTTTAAAGAAATTTCTCAGGCTGCTCCTTATGTGTACATTCTACTCATAAGTCTCCATCCTGCATTTGTTTAGATCTTCACATATTTATGATATTCACTTAATGTATTCCACTATTTCTGAGGGATTAACATCTCCTATAGTTTCATTTTTGGCCAGTCATTTGATAATTTTATAATTAACACGGCAAATTAATTACTAAATTTATGCCATTCTGTGATGGGGTGTATTAGCCCTGCACTGGAGAAGCAAGGCCTAACCAGGCTCACCTGCCTGAAGAAGCCCCACCCCAACAGCCCTTCTGGGTATGCTTGAGCTGCAGCCCAGTATAAAAGGCTGGAGAGAGACTCAGTCTGGGCTAGCTGCTGAGGTGGAAGGAGGTACATGTTAGACCTCCTTGGTCCAGCCCCCTGGGAACCTGACTGGTCCTAAATGAGGAATTTTGCCAGACCAAGGAAGGCGCTCCTAGCTATGGCCTTCCCGCTGCTGCCAGCCCCTCCGTATGCAGGGCTCCTGGTCCAATTATGGCAGCCCCTCCGTCCAGCTGCACCACTGGGCAACAAGCCTTGCTTGTGCTTCAGCCTCAGTTGACAGTCCTGCTGCCTCCTAGCCTCACCAAGCAGCTCTGCTGGTGGCAGAGGGGCTGACAGGCTCTTTGCTGCACCTCTGGCCACAAGCCCCACTCCTAGCCCCTCCACCAGGAAGCCCGTGACCAGGCTCCCAGTTCCATGGGGCAGCCATGCTGCCTCCTAGTTCCACCGGGCAGCTGTGCCGCTTGGCGGTAATGGGGATGCAGGGCTCCTGGTTGTACTGTTGGGTGGCCCCGCTTCCTCCCAAACTCACCAGACAGTTTTGCTTTTGGGCTCCAGCACTGCTCTCTCCCGTACCCCATTCCTCACTCCCCACATTGTCGCCACCGGATGCAGCCCTACTGATGGGCTCCCATTTTGCTGCCACAGGGCAGCCCCACTAGTAGACTCTAGCCCCCCACTGCAGGGCTCACAGCCACCAGCCCTCCACTGGGACTCTGGTCTTGCAACATACATGGTCCTACTGGACCAGAGATGTTGCCAGACCAGAGAGTCCCAGTTAAGAGAGGTTCAATCTATACTGCCAGAGCTCCGGGAGGCAAACCATCACCTCGTGGAACGAGGTGTACTGGTAGTTCGGAATAGGAAGCCTAATCCGAACTACCTAGTTCGTGCCGCGTGTAGCCGCGGGCACGGAGTCCGCACTAGCGGACATTTAAAAATGGCGGTGCCCGGCAATATGCAAATGAAGCCCAGGAAATTCAAATCCCGGGCTTCATTTGCAACTCCGGTTGCCTACATTAACCACCCTAGTTCAAACGAGGGGGGTAGTGTAGACATACCCTTGGGAAGACTGGGAAAAGGAGGTGGGAGAGGTGAAGAGAGAGGGTGAGAGAGGGGATCTAAATGATCCGGGGTTTGGAACAGGTCCCATATGAAGAGAGGCTAAAGAGACTGGGACTTTTCAGCTTAAAAAAGAGGAGACTGAGGGGGGATATGATAGAGGTCTATAAAATCATGAGTGGTGTGGAGAGGGTGCATAAAGAAAAGTTCTTCATTAGTTCCCATAATAGAAGGACTAGAGGACACCAAATGAAATGAATGGATAGCAGGCTTCAAACTAATAACAGAAAGTTCTTCTTCACAAAGCAAATAGTCAACCTGTGGAACTCCTTGCTGCAGGAAGCTGTGAAGGCTAGAAATATAACAGAGTTTAAAGAGAAGTTAGATAAATTCATGGAGGTTGGGTCTATGGAGTGCTATTAGTCAGGGGGTAGTAATGGTGTCCCTGGCCTCTGTTTGTGGAAGGCTGGAGATGGATGGCACGAGACAAATGGATTGGTTGTTGTCTTCGGTACATCCCCTCCAGGGTACCTAGTGTTGGCCGCTGTCAGCAGACAGGCTACTGGGCTAGATGGACCTTTGGTCTGACCAAGTACGGCCATTCTTATGTTTTTATGTTCTAAGATCAGGGCTCAGGGTCTGGGTATCACTCGACCACCTTGATTTTCATGAAACTTGCTCTTGGGTGGCCAGGCTGGCAGCTATCCTGCCCTAGACAGCTGCTTTCCTGTGCCTAGTGCGGAGATCGTGGACATTGGAGGCTTCCCCCCAAACCTGGATTAGGTGATGATGTCCGCACTAGACCAGGCGGGCGCCCGCCTCTTGCGGCCCCAGGCAGGCTCCCGGGAGCCGCCAGCTTGGTCCCAGGAAGAGGCGGAGGGCTGGGTGGCAGCGGGTAGCTGGCTCATGCCGTGCCAGGTGCAGGGTCTGCTGGCTGGGTGCTGGCAGACTTGCACCTGGCACGGGCACTGTAGCCATACCGTGCCCCTTTAAGGACTCCGGGGCCGGGAGGGGGGCAGAAGCGTTTCCCTGGTGGAGCCCAAAGTGGCCACCAGGGCAAGCTGGGGAGGGTTAGCCTCCCACTAGTTCGAATTAAGTGGCTACACAGCCCTTAATTCAAATTAGTGAATTCGAATTAGGCGTTAGTCCTCGTAGAATGAGGTTTACCTAGTTCGAATTAGGTGCTCCGCTAGTTCGAATTAAGTTCAAACTAGCGGTTTGCATGTGTAGCGCCTATCAAAGGTAATTTGAACTAACATCTGTTACTTTCAATTAACTTTGTATTGTAGACATACCCCTATTTACTTTGGCTGTTAGGCCACGCTACTGCCAATGAGAGGGTGTTTGTTTTGGACTTTGGCTGCCCCCAGCGAAAGGGTCATGGGTTAGGAATATCGGTACATATGGGGTTGGGGCTTGGTTTCAAGAACCTCATGGACTTGACTGCTCCTCTTGGGGGAGGGACGAGTGCACCACCCCATGACATATTCCTTTTCCTTTCTTTTTTTCCACCATTGTCTGTTCCCTCATCTTCTGATACGTATATTTCTTATTCATTGTTTTCTTCTTCCTAATCGGAAGCATTCCTTGCTTCTTCTCCCCCATTTTACAATATAATTTCCAGCCTTTCCTTCTCCGCCTGTAATTTCAGCTTTGTTCAGCCAGCAAGCTGCCAACCCAAGCTGCCCCTGAGCTCTAAGCTTGGTTGCCAAATTTAATCACATGACACAATCTTTAATTAAATATTACTCTGTAATTACTGGACACTCCAGGATATTCCTACAGGGTTAGCAATGTTATCCAAGTCCCAAATCTCAGCTTCTCCCAGTCTATATAGCAAGCCTCCTTCTGTCCTTACTTCTTGACTGTGTATCAGCCTCAGCTGCTCTTGCTCACGTAGGCTTCATCCTCAATCAAACCTTGCGCATCAAGCCCAGATCTCATCAGGTGTTGCCTATCTCAGCAATTAACTCTTTCTGAGACACATTAACCCTTTGTGGGCTAGAGAAACATGAACCCCCATCACAAGGTATGCCTTTTTTCACTGCCAGTTTTGGTGGTGAAGAGTACAGGTTGACACTGGTGTATCTAAAGAATATGAAGGCTTTGGGAGAGGATAGTAGCTGAGGATAAAGATCTGGGCCCCTACTCCCTGGAATAATGGCTGAGGGAAGAGTAGTCAGAAAAAATCTAGGGTAAGATGTAACCCATAGTTAAAATGTTCAATCTCAATTCCATTGGTTTCAATTTCAATTAACTCTGAGGGTTGGGGTGTGGTTAAGACAGATTCTGGTCTTCAACTAAGGGTCATGGTTAAAAAATTGTCCATTTTTAATACTTTGATAAAAATTAGATCCTTGATTTATATTATCATAATCTGGCTGAGTAACATAGCTAGACTGGTAGAGGCATGGCTGAAGTAAGCTAACCCTCATTAGCTAACCCTCAAGGAATGTTCTGATGGGGAGTATATTTTGAGGAACAATAGCAGAGGAAAGAAGAATATTTGACATGGGTAATGACACATGTATGTCTGTCATGCCTACTCCATCTCCTTCATTTCTATAGCAATGTCTGTAGAATTCCTAGGTTGTTTAAGTTTTTTTAACCAGGGTCTTAATTTTCTGTAGTATTTTGTGCTTACATACTGACTACATACATACATTAATAGTATGGCTGGGCATAAGCAAATCTGAACCCAAACTAAATGCTGGTCTACATCTGTGCTCATAATATCCAAAGGTTGAGATAATCTCTATCAGTAATATTATTGGTACAGTGATGAGCTAACAAGAAAATGCAGTAAACTTTCTCTTTCAGTTTAGCAAATGGTATAAAAGATATAAAAAGATAAGACTGGTACTCTTCCAGTGACTAACATATTGTTGCAGCTGTGAACATCTTTCACTGGTCCTTAATCTGTGAGTAATACAAAGACTACTGAAGTGTAATCAGTCAAAATATTAAGATGAAGTGTCTTCATGAGGAGAGCTGAAAAACTCTTTTTGGTTTTTGAAGGGCTAATTTACAGATCCATTCTATTGTGGTTTTCTCTTTAATAAAAAGCCAGTGGTAACTATGGGTAGTATTTGCTAAAACATTGACAACTATTTATGTTGACAACTCCAATAATATTCCGGACATTTTATTTCTCACTGAATGGGTTTTATAATGCATTTTGCTTGTATCATCAAATACACTAGGCTTCAGGAAGAATGGGTGAGCCTGGGGTACTCAAAAGATCCATTTACTAATACAGGCAGTCCCCGAGCAACTCTGCCTTGGGCTTCCTGTAGTCAGCCGCTGGTCAGTTTCATCAGCGGCTGACTTGGGGACACCTGTGGCAGAGCAACCGGGGTGCTGCTGGGTTGCTCCAGTAGCGCCGCTCCTCGGCGCTACTGGACCAACCCGGCAGCACCCCAGCTGCTCTGCTCCAGGAGTCCTGATTCAGCCGCTGCTGGTCAGTTTCATCAGCGGCTGAATCAGGACGCCTGGGGCAGAGCAGCTTGGGTGCTGCTGGGTTGCTCCAGTAGCGCCGAGGAGTGGCGCTACTGGAGCAACCCAGCAGTACCCCGGTTGCTCTGCCACAGGTGTCCCCAAGTCAGCCGCTGATGAAACTGACCAGCAGCTGACTACAGGAAGCCCGAGGCAAAGTTGCTCTGCCCCCGGCTTCCTGGAATCAGCCACTGATCAGTTTTAGCAGCAGCTGACTTGGGGATGCCTGGGGTTCTTAAGTTGAATCTGTATGTAAGTCGGAAATGGCATCTAGATTCAGCCGCTGTTGAAACTGATCAGTTTCAGCAGCGGCTGAATCTGGACGCCAGTTCCGACTTACATACAGATTCAACTTAAGAACAAACCTACAGTCCCTATCTTGTACGTAACCCGGGGACTGCCTGTAATGCTCTGCCACTGATTTCCTGTGTGCTTTTGGATGTGTCATTTAGTCTTTGGGTCTCAGTTGCCCATCTGTAAAAAGGGGATAAAGTATCTACTGCATGAATGTTATAAAAAATAAATACATACAATTCTCTGTGTGTGGAGCTCAAATACTACAGAGAGTATTAGAGATCAATATTATTTGGTTAGATTAGGGGTGGGCAAATCCTGACCTGTAGGCTGGATCTGGACTTCCATAGTTAATCCCTTGTGGACTCCCTTGTCACCATATTTGCCTGTGCCTCTGCTGGTATGGAGGATCACAACGTCCGTTAGCAGTGGATCACTGTTCCTGGCCAATGGGAGGTGAGATCGCCCATACTTGAAGAGGTATAGGGAAATATAGTTGCAACAGCATACCAGAGGCTAACCCTAGTGCACTGCTGCCATTTTATTGCCCACCCCTGCATTAGATAAATATAAAAGTGTATGTTATAAACAAGGGATGTAGAAGAAAATAAAGGTTTATTTAAATAGAAGCACCATTCAGTGACTAATTTACTAAAGTAGTAAGTTGGAGGAAAGTAGCATTAAAATGCAGCATCCATCAAATATAGCAGACTATAAATCCCAGCAAGTGAGCCTATCTATTTATTTATTTGTAAATAAAGTCTGATGGTAATATCATTCAGTTAGGAAAATCCATTTAGCAAATTGACATGGGATTGTTGTAAAAGTCTGTAAATCTGATTATTAATCTCAGAGATCAGATAGAAGTACTTCCTTTGGGGACATGGAGCTGCATTATGCAACCCTGTGCATCTAACACATACCTTTAAAGCAAATATAGCACAGAAGGGTGGAAGGACAGCATGGGAGCACTTTGAGAGAGTTTGGAAACTTCTGATGAAAATGAAAGTAGACTGCTCAATGTGACTCATTGGTTGTTCTCAAAAGAGGCATCCCAGGAGGCATGAGTTTGGGATGATGATGATGCTTATGGTTATCAAACTATGCAGATATATAGCTGGCTCCGATATATAGCTGACAGATCCCTTTGTAAGTGTTTTTGTTTGTCTTTGTTACTACTTTTGATAACTGAACCATTACTATCACAATATTTGCAGAGTTGCATCTTATGTTGTCTTCTTTGACAAACCCTGGAGCTATATACATGCATAATCATAGATTTAGACCTAAATTAAATCTAATTGTCTGTTCTTTCCAAAGGCATTTTCAAGAGAAACTTCAAGTCAAAAGATTGTATTTCTCGTTTCCCCTCTAATCCAATCCATATTTGTTATAAAACTTATCCTTTTGCTATATTCCATGTGATGTATTTATAAGGTACTAAGGATGGACAGTACAAGTTTCAAACATCACAGTAAATAGTGAAGTAAGGTGCCTCTTCCGGCTAAGTAAGGGTATGTCTACACTACCCCGCTAGTTCGAACTAGCGGGGTAATGTAGGCATACCGCACTTGCAAATGAAGCCCGGGATTTGAATTTCCCGGGCTTCATTTGCATAAGCAGGGAGCCGCCATTTTTAAAACCCCGCTGGTTCGAACCCCGTGCAGCGCGGCTACACGGGGCACGAACTAGGTAGTTCGAACTAGGCTTCCTAGTTCGAACTACCGTTACTCCTCGTGAAATCTCAAGTAGAAAAAGAGGTTTTTTGTTGTTGTTTTTATTTTTAATCTTTCTATTTGGTACTTCTGCGACCACTGTTTGAAAACTGTCCAATTCTACAATTCAAGAAAAATGTTAATAGACCCAAAGAGCTCAATCTACTGAGCTGAACAAAGAGAAGGTTAAAAAGACTACTTGGTTACAGTCTATAAGTATCTACACAGGGAACAAATATTTAATAATGGTCTCTTTAATGTAGTAGAGAAAGGTATCACATCTTCCAATATCTGAACCTGAAAGCTAAAAAATTCAGACTGCAAGTGAGGTGTAAATTTTGGCAGCGAGGTTAATTAATTTTTAAAGCAATTTACCAAGGGCTGTGGTCGATTCCTCATCATAGACAATTTTTAAATTATGATTCAATGTTTTTCTAAAGACCTGTTCTAAGAATTATTCTGGGGAAAAATCTATGGTCTGTTCTATAGAGGAGGTCAGAATATATGGTCACAAAGGTCCCCTCAGGCCTTGGAATCTATGAATTTTTATGAAACCTACAGGATGAAGGGGAGGCACACAATAAAGGAGTAAGAGAAATGTTAATTCTGTTATTTTAAAAATCCATTTTTTGTTTTAAGAAACCACCATTTGTTTTTTTCTAACAATAAGCATTATACAATAGTTGGAAAAATTATGTTATTCCATCATATTTACTGGCATAATATTAATGACCATTGATTTTTTTAGACATAGTTAATGTATGATTTTTAAAATGTACATGAGAGAGAAATTTATAGGTAAAGGTGGGGTAATAAAGGGGGATGTAATTTGAAGCTTCAGTCTGATCTGACTGCAAGTATTTACCTGTTGTATTGGAAGAAGATGTCCTTAAAAAGTCTTCACAGTAAACATACATTCTAAATTAAGTCAACAATTTAAAGTCTACTTTAAAAACTAATATCCATCTCCTTTATCTGATCATGTTTCCAGAAGAGCGACAAACAGAAAGAAGGGACTCCATTAGAGCGACAGTCCCGAGGATAGCCTCCAATTAAAGCAATGAGTAATATGCCCAGAAAACAACACGACCCAGTAACAATTTCAAGACAAGATTTCATTGAACTTTCTGGAAAACTTAAAATATAAAGAAGACATAAACATCAAGTGATAATTTAATTTGACAATCCTCTGCTGGGACACCTTAGTTTTGATCATTAATTCTAATTGCTGAAACCTATGGCTCCAAGGATAAATTAAATAAGGGGAAACACAGATTTTTAAATGGTTTTTAGTAATAAAATACCAATATGGGAAGACACTAAGTAGTCTAACATTAAAATGCCCTTTTATTATGTAACTACAACTTCAATAACTAGTAGATCTATCTATCTATATATTTACTGTACATATTAACTTATATCTGAAATTTGCAATAACTTCCATTGATGAAAGTGTCCTATGGAATAATAGGCTTGACCAGACTATTAACCCTTCCCCTCTTTCTAATCATCAAGGAGCACTGGTGGCTGCCCTTCCATGCCATTCTCTGATAATAAGCAGCTATATTATAGCAATTATAGTTGGAATCAAAAGTTTCTATGTGCAGTATAAGGAAGAGAGTTTTCAGTGAGCTACCACCAGTGGATTGACATACACAAAATGACAAATGCTAAAGATGGTAAAGATAAGGAAGCTAATAACTCTATCAGTGAACCAAATTCAGTAATGAATCTTGGCCACATGCCACCTGATGAATGTTGCACATATGCTAACAAGAAGATTGAGATGTATTCTATATGGTACAAAAGAAAAATAATGCACAATATGAAGGAATGGAAGAGAGATTATAAGAATATGCTAATCATTAACCCAGGACAAGTTTATTATTTTAGCCTTTTAGGGAAAATGTCTGCCTGAACAAAGCACCACACCTTTGGTAGGAACACAGAAGTTAAATAAGGACAAGAACAAACCTGTATGATCCTTTATGCATATCTCATGAATGAGGTTGGAATCAAGAGGTTACATGGAGTCAGGTATCATTAACTACTCATGTACTGCAAGTTACTTACATGTGAGTGTTCTCAGGAGTATGGCTGTAAAAGAGAGAGTACAGTGACTTATAAAAGGCACAAGCAACAGATCACTGTTTTTCATTTTTTTTAATTTAATATTTAGAACTTCCTGATGTGAATGTAAAAATAAGGAAGACGATAATAAAATACCATAGGCTACATTTGATGAATACTTTGTCCCCAGAAGGAATATAATTAATGACAATGTATTTCTATCAGAAAAGCCAAATCGGAGTCAAAAGAAGTATTTACCATGAGTTTAAATGAATTTTCAGACAAAGAATACATCAGGGATAAACTTATCGTATGCAACTTACATTAAGTATTTTTCAGAAACTGAGGTCAGATTCTGATCTGACTTGCAAGAAAAATATATAATCGACATATATTTTGAATTAATCAAATAGTCAAGGAGCCATGAAAGGGCTAGATAAGGTAGTACAGAAATCACAGTATTGGGCGGGGCAGGGGGTAAAAGAATCAAAATCAAACCATTTCTGACTCAAAAGCAAGGTTCTAAATGTACTCAGTGTGGAGGGGAGCATTCAAATGGTGCCAGCTGAAACTAGTTGGATGGCTACAAAGTACGTGGGGGAAGGGAAGGTCATTCCTTCCTGTGGTATCAGACAATGAAGTTGTCAGCTTCATTCCATTTCCTACTGTAGGTATGTTGCTATTGGTTGTATCAGGTGCCTGCCAAGATAGTGTTTGAATAACTTCACAAATAGCAAGTCCCTTTTAGCCTTCTACTGAAACATGGAAAGGGAGTTTAAATATTAAGAAAAGCAAAATTAAATAGAAAAAAATGAAAAAAATAAAGTATGTGAGAAGTCAGAATAAAAGCGACGAGGAGTCCTGTGGCACCTTATAGACTAACTGAAGTGTAGGAACATAAGCTTTCGTGGGCAAAGACCCACTTCGTCAGATGCATCTGACGAAGTGGGTCTTTGCCCACGAAAGCTTATGCTCCTACACTTCAGTTAGTCTATAAGGTGCCACAGGACTCCTCGTCGCTTTTGCAGATTCAGACTAACACGGCTACCCCTCTGATACTAGAAGTCAGAATGAATTCTTATAACCTGAATACCCCTTCTCAGTTCACAAAAAGCACCTCAATATCAGGAGGGAAGCAACTATAAGTAATGTTCTCTAGCCATGGTGAAAGTCAAAAAGATACAACTGCAGAAGAGTGGCTGGAATTAATTTATGCAGATGTTTTAGAGTAAAAATGGACTACAGTATTACAGTATTCAGCAGTACAGAGAAAGCTAAATATTAACTGACAGAAAGGGAGTTAGCATGATGCTCCTGCCACTCAATATGGGATGGCAAAAATACACCTCTGATTACAAATGGGTTGTAATGAATCATCGGGGGAGTGAAGCCTCATTATCTTTATAGGCACACTGATTAAAATTGTGCACAAAATCAGATATAAAGTGTACTGAAGTCAACAAGAATCTTATCATTGACTCTGTAGATTTTGAATCAGGCCCCATAATCCTTAGTCTTTCCCACTAAGGACTCTCACAGGCAGAGCCATCCCATCTAAAGAACAAGGTGGGGCAACTGCCCCAGACTCCACACTTTGGGGGGCTCTGCACCTCACGAGCATGCAGGGGGCAAAGAAGGGTTGGTCCATTTGTCCCGCTCACATTTTTTTATACTGCATTCTCTAGGGCTTGAGCTGATCAGTCTCAGTCCTTCTTGCATTTGTTTCTTCTTCAGAAACAACTGGGTCCTGGTGTGCCACCTGGCATATTCTGCTCCATCAAGCAGCCTGCACAGGACAACCTGCCATGGCCTGCACATGTCCCTCCAGGCTTCTGCCTTGGAGGGACAGACCCTTCCCTTTTCCTGCAGTGGAACCCAGGAGACCCCCTCCTAAGATAGATGAGTGCCAGCAGTCAGTTTCCATCAGGGTCCCGTACCTATAGTCCCCCAATACTTCACATCTCCCCTTTCCATTGCCTTTTCTTCCTTCTCCCAACAGTGAGGGATGTATGAGTGAGGGAGGTGTCTTTACCACCAGGCTCTTGGCTAGGGGGTCAGCTTTAATCACCATTATCACCCCCAGCCTCAGGGTCCTCATTGCCTTTTTCAGCTCTCCAGCATCAGGCTCCAGCTTTAGGGTTCCCCTCCCTGTAGTACCAGGACCTAGGTTCCCACACACCACCTACTAGGGCTGGCAAATTGCAGACTCATAGACTTTAAGGTCAGAAGGGACCATTATGATCATCTAGTCTGACCCCCTGCACAGTGCAGGCCACAGAATCTCACCCACCCCCTCCTAGAATAATCCTCTCACCTATATCTCAGATATTGAAGCCTTCAAATAGTTTGAAGACCCCAAGATGCAGAGAATCCTCCAGCTGTGATCTGTACCCCATGCTACAGAGGAAGGCGAAAAACCTCCAGGGCCTCTGCCATACAAATAGCAGGGGGTTTCCACCATTTTATGAGCTTTAAAACTCAAACTTTCTAAGTTCTCTAAAATCTGAATGGTTACTCTGATTGCTTAGACATCTGCCTCCTGGGCATGCAGAGTAACTCTAGTGATCCAAATTAGTTGTCATTTGACCAAGGGACCCTGAGTTACAGGCTGCTCCCCAAGCCAGATTCCTTTCTGTTCTGTTAAACAGAGAGGGTGCATTTACACAGCAGTGCTAAACTTGAAATAAGCTACACAACTTGAGCTATGCTAATTGCATATCTTAAGTCAAAAAAGCTTATTTTGAATTTGGCACTGTCTACAAAGCAGTTATTTCGAAATAGAGCACTCTTCCCCACGACTTC
The DNA here is from genome assembly GCF_049634645.1 of Pelodiscus sinensis. Lineage (NCBI taxonomy): Eukaryota > Metazoa > Chordata > Testudines > Trionychidae > Pelodiscus > Pelodiscus sinensis. The sequence goes on from NC_134711.1 coordinate 259,851,453, forward strand.
CTTTACTCCTCATAAAATTAAGGTTACAAAAGTCAAAATAACTGCTTGCATTGTGTGCTTGTCATGTACTGCTTGTAGACTATATTATTTCAGAATAACGTTAGTTATTCCAAAATAATATTGTTGTGTAGTTGTACCCCATGAAATGAGGTTTATAGAAGTCAGAGTAAGAAGCCCGTTATTTCAAATTTATTTCAAAATAATGGGCTTGCTGTGTAAAGGTGCACTACCTTATTTCGGAATAACTGACTTTTTTTGAAATGAGGCTGCTGTGTGGACATAGCCGGAGTGAGGTCCTATGCCTTGATGAATCAAAGACAGATTTTACTGAGATAGATGGTGTCAACTCACCCCACCCTCAGTTAACATAACTAAGGATAAGTCAGTCACAATCCATTAGACAAAAGGAGTTTTGCAACTGACGCAATTTGTTACAATTTACGAATCACGAGTGGTGGCAATTTGATTTTGATGAGAATGTAATCTGTGTTGGTGGGGGGGGGGGGGGTAAATTAGGACTGTGATTTCTTCCTGGATAGGGACCAGTATTTGAAGTCAGAGGAGTAGAGAAATTAGAGGAAGAGTGATATGGGGTAAGGAGAGAGGAGATTGTGGGAGAGAGATAAGTAGGGATGAGTGGGAGGACCAAAAGACTGGTGAGGACAACATAGCATCACCCCATCTTCCAGTGCACCCCCAGATGCCCATATTCCTCATGCCTGCACTCTGCTGCTCTTCCAGTGCATCCAAGCTCTGCACTCCAACACACCTGCAGCTAGCACACAATAGCTAGCACTAGCAGGCACAGAGACAAATGGAGGAAACATAGCTTCAGGCGCTACAAGAATATTCATCCCGAGAAAACATGAATTGCATTTAAAACCCTTCAATTTCTTAAATCACTTTACAGTGCCTTCCCAAACACAGTAATGGCATAATGAATTTTGTTGACAACCCTAATCACAGTGGCTTCAGGGAAGAAAAGTTTTTCCACATTAAAATTGTTAAGAAATACCTATAGCCAACTATGTCTCAAGTGAGGCTGGGTGGACTTGACATTCTGTCCATTGATAAGGAAGTAGCATCAAACGTGGTTTACCATGATTGATAGCAGAGTTTGGTGCAAGGATGTCTAGAAGGATGGATTTCAGAATGTGGTTGTTATGACACTGTGATCAGTCGGGTTTTTTTAATTGTACAAGCTTCATTATAATTGTAAAGAGGAGGTAACGTATAACAATATTTTAATTATACAATTTGGGATTATGAGTATTTAACCTGCAGCTAACAGTTGCCTTTGAAGTTCACTGCAACTAGATGTCACCTGTATAAAAATGTTAATGATGTGGGATGACTTGCCCCAGACAGGACACCATCCCCCACCCCCCCAGGGACAGCCCTGCACACAGGTAGCCTAATGACTGGGTTGGTAGTTAGGAAACTTCAGCATCCTGGAGTTTGGTTACAGAGTAACTGGAGTAAACATATGATTTTCTTACTCTTGACACAGGCCTGGGAACAGTGCTCCCCTCCTGCTTCAGGACATTTAGCTGATATTTATATAGTGCTGAGACTAAGTAAAGGAAGTTGAGGAGGCCATTCTGTGGTGGTAGTAGCAGGAAGAGGACTGACCATTTAATAGCTTCTGAAGGTAAAAGACCCAGCCTCAGCACAGAATTAGTGGCTTCTCGGTTGAGATGAATACCAAGTACAAGTTTCCTGGACTCTTGTTGAAGGAAGAGAGTAAGAGATTGCTCCTCAAAACCCACTGTGGCTGCATTGTATTGAGTTGATAGAACAAAGCAACAATAATATCAGCTTAGGTGGCTATTTAGGAATTCATTGTGAATAAGCTTCAGAATAAAACCCTTTGGTCATCCTGTATATGGGGTACTGCAGGAGAAAGAGAAATTGATCATTCTGGCTATGTCTAGACTGCCACTTTCTATCGTACCTTTTTTTGATAGTTTTGTTGAAAGACGCTTTTCTGAAATTTGGCCTGTCTACACTGGGCCAAATGTTGGAAAAAACTCCTTTTTCAGAAGAGTCCTTTTTCCTCATGAAATGAAAGAGTGCTTCTGCTCTTCTGCAAAAAATATTGGAAGAGCAGACCTGTTCCCTAAAAAAATTCTGTGGTCTATTTCTATGCCCCAATACTTCCTGGCTCCCATAATTGTTTCTTGGATGTTCCATCAATGTTATTTTTAAAATAGCTAGAACAGGTGCTTAAAAGCCATTAAAAGTGCTTTTTCTCCCCTCATATTTTGGTGCACAATTTGTTACCCTGACAATGGTTACAAACTCTGCTCCCTAGCAAAAGGCAACATCCCACTCTGCAATCTCATGTTCAGATTTAAATTTTCCACCACAATAGTCTACAAATAAACCAGCAGATCAGCAGACATAGAATATGGAAGACACAAACTTCTGTCATTCAGCATATATACTGTGAATAACATATATGGTGAGGCATACTCATTGCTTTTTCTATCAGAATCAAGGCAATTGTGAAAAGATGGCCATTTTATAGTCTATATTGCATGAATCTATGTGGGCCATAACTTTCCTTGTACTATATTACCTTTCAGTGAAATAGAATATGCTGAATAAAGCAAAATATGTCACTTTTCAAGCAGCAGCTTTTGTGGTGAATTGGGATATGTATTGATTAATGATTTGCATGAATGCTTCTAAATTCCAATTACTTTAGATATACAAATGGCTTCTTTGTTTCCTTAATGACAAGAGCGGAAGTGTATCCTTTCCTTCCTAATACAATGAGATCACACAAAATGCATAGATAGATAGATAGATAGATAGATAGATAGATAGATAGATAGATAGATAGATAGATAGATAGATAGATAGATAGATATTTCATTTGCCATTGCTACTCCCCAAAGAGGCAATGAGAACAACAAAACAAAAAAGAAAGCCTTCCTAATCTGGTAGCCGTGAAAGCCTGAGTATTACATTTTTTCTATAATTTAATTTGTAGAAGATTTTATTTTTATAAAGAAAGATCATGTTCCCTTTATAAACAAGATAACTGCAGTCCCTAAAAAACAAAGTTAACTATGAATATCAGTTATAACTCTCAAATGCCATATAATAGGTAGCCTCAGCAGGTATGAATGAAACAATTCAGTTGTGCACAAATGTTAATTTAACTAAAGAAGGTAATTGTTATATACATTGTAACTCTTTTGCAATGGTCCCGTTCTGAGTGTATGATCAGTTGGAAAAAAAAATACAGTTTCCAAGGCCTGTGTGATTTTGATCAGTTTTTATTTAGTGACAATAATCTGGCATCATAGACATTATGTAGGTTTCTAAAGGGATTTAGAATCTTCTATATATTTGAGAGAGTTTCTCTATCTATAAGTGAGTGAGTGAGTCTGTCTGTCCATCCGTTTGTGCTAGGACTACCAAATTTGGTATGCAACTTCCTCTTGTCATAAAGCAAGGTAAGGGTTGGTTGTTTCAGGACAATGGGATGTGCCTGGAATGTGATTGTTCCTTATTAGATGGGAAGGGAGGACTCTGATGGCAGGGACAGCTTTACTGTAAAATAACAACAGGGGGCAGCAAAGGGCCAGAGGCGGGGTAAGGCAGTAGGGGGTAGGGTATGAGAAAAGGATAGATATCTAGTATATATTTATGAGAGTTTGTTTGTCCATCTGTCTGTCTGTCCCCAAGCTGTCCTTCTCACCCGGTCCTAATACTGTGGTGAGAGAGTTAGGGTAGTCCTCTCTCCCTGGGGCATCCTGGATACTGAACCCCTCAGCTGAAGCCCACCCCCAGCTTTCCACCCGCAAGGCAGCCTTCAGACTCCCCCACTCCTGATTTGCAAGGTATATGTCTGGATGCAACCATTCATCAGGGACCCAGAGGACAGTGAATACTTTGCTACATTCCTCACCCTGTCTGGGGAGCACAGGGGACAGATGAACATAGATTTGCCTGTTGGGAGACATGCACTTCCCTGTTGGGAGACATGCACTCCCTCCTCTGTCTGTGTCCACGCAGCCACCATGGAAAGGTGCCTCTTACTTAGCCCCAGGCTGCTATAGTGAGAGAGCTGAGGTAGTCCTTTCTCCCCAGGACAGCCTGCATACTGAACCCCTCATTCCCAGGCCTACCCACGCCTCTCAACTCCGAGGAAACCTTTTAGGAAGGGTAGGTGCCGAAACTTTCCCCCACCCCCAATTAATATGGGGACATTGCCAACCTGAGAAACACTGGGCATATCTTCTCATTAATATAAGGGAAAATATGTATCCCATTTGTGGGATTTAAGCTTTTTTCCCCAAAAAAGATATGAAGAAACTAAGACAGAACCCTTCCTTGGAAAATTACATATTACTCTTTTTTCTGGTCTGTGTTTAGTCATTTAAGTTATATCAGAGGCTTGCCAACAGCAGATAGGGAGGGTATATTTATTTTAAAAATCCTGATTGTGTGATTACATTCTGCAGTAGTGAATGGCCTCCACTTTATGTAAATCAATATTCTTATTAAATTCAAAGTATTGCCATTTTTAGATATTTTTTACTTTTTTCTGATGTCTTCATAACATAAAGTGTGGTATCATTTACTTAATATGCTCCTTTTCTTTAGAAAGTTATATGCCTAACAACAATAACTATATATCATACTTCTAGTATGAGGCAATCAATCCTAAGAAGTAATGACTCCAAAAAACACTAGGGGAATAATGGCACATAAATATCTGAGCATGTGCTCTGAGTGAAATTAAACAGCAGTTAACAAGAGTAGAAGATCAGGTACTGCAATACATTAACTACCCTTAAATGAGACAGAATGTGTATTGGTTTCAGGGTAGAATCACTCCATTGAACACACTTCTTCCATGGGGGAAAGGATGAGAAAAACAAACGTGAAAAATGTACTACATCAAGTCAGTCAGACAGTATGAAAATGAGTACAATATAAAAACGTATATAGACCAGAATATCATACATTCCAATATCAAACCTGGTCTATTTTATGTAGATTATTTTTCATTCATTGAGTTCCCCGATGTATTGCAGTATCAGAGTTTAGCATGATACTTTCCCTAGAATCATAATATTTTATGTTCCATAAAACAGAACATTATTTTTCCATTTTTATTTTGTGTTTCCACAATTATACAGGGAATATGATTACTCATTTTTACAGTTTTAAATTATAACCAACAAAATCAGTATTTTTAACACAATTACAACATCCAAAAAGTACTATTTTCCCCTCATATTCATCAAAAGAGATATGTTTTTAAGGAAGCTTACTGTTTATAACTTTTAAATGTGTGGTACAACACTTATGACACCTTCCAAATCTATTTTCTATGTTGCCTTGATGGTAACATGCTCTGAATTCTTAAATGTTTAGACAATACTTTCCATTTTATAGCTTCAAATCTTAATGCAAAACCATTAATAAATAAAAGATTTAGCTAAAATAATTAACAAAACCAAATGACTTGTTATATAATATAATTATTTTTACAATGGAAGTGCTAGTTTTGTTACTATCTTATCTCAGTATGTAGAAAATATTTTTTCCATGTTGATTAGGTGAAAGAGTGTGAGCTCAAATTAAAGCTCCTTGCAGCTGTTACCTTAATTATATTAAAATGATTAATTGCTAAAGCATTTGACTCTTAATTTTAATTTATGAATGTCCCTGGAACCTGTTCAGGGAAAAATAGAGTATGTCCAATTGTAATATGTTTTATTTTGTCTTTCTTCTCTAAAAATTACAGATGGTGTTAAGATAGCCTAACCTCAGTTCCTCTCAAAGATGAACCAGACAACAAAGCCATGTGATCGCATTCTCAGTGTTAACTTGTGTTTCCGCAGTTCTATTGGCTTCCATGCTTGGAAAGCTTTTGTATGTTTATTTGTGTGGTTTTTTTTTAGACTCACTGCACATCCTGAATCATTTAAGTATGGGATGGAGAGCAAGACTGGTCGGCAGAAGAGAACAGATTATCAAGCTCTGCGTCATTCATTCTCTGTTCGGTTCTAAAATAAAATAATATTACTTTGATTATATGAAGCCTTCCATGTGCTAACTTAGCAGTCCTTAATCTGTGGGTTTGGAATGCCAACATGGCCTGTGACCTAAGTTCCCTGTAAGCTGCTCAGATTCCAATATGTGCGTGTAGGGTTGTGGTGAAGACTGATGTTGCTTCCCCACTATGGATCTGTTATGTAGGTGCCTCTCCTCACCTGCCCAAGTATGGACCTTCCACATCTGTGGACCTCACCACGGAACTCAGAATTGACCCATTTCAGTGAGGAGATACCCCCCCTCTATTATCCCCAGCATGGACCATCCCCAGATCCACTGTGGCAAGGAGAAACACCCCTCTCCTGGCCTAATTGCAGCCCAGCATGGACCTGCCACAGCCAGAGGAGAGGCACCCTTT